>NC_091065.1:116612480-116975605 GCF_000393655.2 Nicotiana sylvestris
TGAACAGTACCCGCGCGGGTGAATAGTGAACAGTGACCTCACGCGCATGAACAGTGCCCCGCGTGAACAGTACCAAAAATTTCTGGACAGATTTAATGTCCAGCAGTCCGAGTTTGGTCATTTTTTTTGACTTCCAAGCTCGGATTTTGGGCGATTTTTAGCAAGAAATCTTGGGAAATCTTGAGGTCAGTCACTTGTGATTGTTTCTACTCCATAATATTGAATTATCATCGAATAATCCGACTAGATTACATGTTTTTGAGGAGTAAATTGAAGATTTAAGCCTAGGGATTTAAAAATAAGATTTGAAGATTTGAGGGGCCATTTGAACTCCGATTTTGGTAACTTTTATATGTACGGACTCGTGGCGAGACGAGGAATCCGGTGATGTAACTTTCATAATTTTTTGAGAAGTGGGCCCGGGGCTCGGATTTTGCGAATTTCATGAATTTCGATATTTTTCGAGTCTTTTCGATTGGGTTATATTCCCTTAGCCTATTGTAATGTATTCGTTGTGGTTTTGACCAGATTCGACGCGCGAAGAGGTAAATTCGAGAGGCAAGGGCATAGCGGAGTAGACATTGGACCGTCTTGAGGTGAGTAATGATTTTAAATGATGCACTGAGGGTTTGAAACCCCGGATTGCACAACATACTGCTATGTTGAGATGAGACACGCGTTGTATGACGAGCGCGGGGTCATTTACTATTGGGGATTGTGACTTGGTCCATCCCAGTTGATATTTTTACCGCGTAATTGATAAAGATTTATTGTTTTTCACTATGATTGGGCTTATTGCCATATTTGGGCTTCGTGCCAATTATCTGAAATCTTTTGTGAATTTACATCACTATTTTCCTCACGAATTGAAATATTATTTGAACTCAGTCCAATTGAATTATATTATTTTGTGAACTCAGCTACATTTATACTCAACTCGAGATTTAATGATATTTATAATGCTGTTGAGCTGAGCACTATTGTTTTACTGATGCCCAAGAGGCTTATGATTATTTTCTGGACTGATTGAGGCCGAGGGCCATACGTGAGGATATGTTGAGTGATGTGAGGAGGCTTTCAGGCCTCGAGTGTTATATGAGGAGGCTTTCAGGCATCGTGTGTGATGTGTGAAAGCTTTCATGCCTATTGATATTGCGCTTGGGCTATAGGAGCCCCTCCGGAGTCTGTACACACCCCCAGTGAGCGCAGGGTACCCAGGTGAGTTGGGAGTGGTCCCGAGAGGCCGTTGCTTGTGTGTGGTGAGTTGGGAGTGAGCCCGAGGGACTGATGTTGTGTGCTGGTGAGTTGGGAGTGAGCCCGAGGGGCTGATACTATACTGAGATTTACATATTGAGCCCGAGGGGCAAGCTTTTGATTTATCCTTACTGTGGAAATTATTTGTCTTTACTGTTTTAAAAGAAGAATTATCTGATACTCACTATTTTACTGTATAACTGATTTTACTGCTTGGGATAGCGCTATATTGTGCCGTTATGAGATTTCATGTTTTCAGTCGTTATTTATTTTTATTACTCACTGGGTCGGAGTACTCACATTACTCCCTGCACCATGTGTGCAGATACAGGCAGAGCTGAGTTCGCTCCTGAGCGCTGATTCTTTCCAGACCAGGCGGTGACTAGGAGTAACGAGGTAGCTGTTGACGTCCGCAGCCCCGTTTTCTCCCTTATCTTTGTTATTTATGATAATTCCAGACTTTGTAAAATATTAGTAAACTCTGTAGTAGCTCATGACTTGTGACACCCCGATTTCGGGCTGAGTTGGGAGGGTTTTCCTTGTTCTATCACGTTTATTTCGCATTTAAGATTATATTGCCCATGATTTAGACTTATTCCTGCTAAGTAATTATAAAGAGATGTATTGTTTTGTTGATTGGCTGGCCTTGTCCTCACGAGAGGCGCCATCACGACCGGGTTGGGATTTTGGGTCGTGACAAGTTGGTATAAGAGCTTAGGTTACTAGGTCTCGCGAGTCATGAGCAGGTTTAGTAGAGTCTCGCGGATCGGTACGGAGACGTCTGTATTTATCCTTGAGAGGCTGCAGAACATTTAGGAAAACTTCATATTCTTGAATTTTTATCGTGCGTCCTTGATTCAGTTGGAAAAAAAGTAACTCTTACAATTCCATCCACGTGTTCGTATGCGCGAACGAGCGCTCAGTATTAGATGTGCCTTGATGGCTTGTAATTCCCCGGACAAAGGGCGAGACGTAATCGCTATGAGTTTGATGTTAGGATATTCTGGAGGACTTGAGGCTGGATCCTTACCTATGGCTTGAGCACCAAAGTGCTGATTGTGCGAGCAAGAGTTTTGAAATTATATGTCCGGTATTGTCCCTATTAGTGGGAATGATGGTTGGATAGCCACGTGAGGAGTATGTTAGTACTGCGAGATATATCTATATGACTTGGAGGTGACGAGGAAGGGCGTCAGGATAATAGATGAACTATTAAGTGTTTGATTTTCATTGTGATCTGATGTGTAGCCCCGAGTTATGGGCGCGTGAAGAATCTTTTCATGTCTCCTGTTTGGAGTGAAGTAAATTTCATGTTACGGTATGAGTTTAGACTCAGGAAGACTAAGTGATTGTGTAATGTGAATGACGGTGGAAGGTATACAAAAATATTAATTAGAAGTGAAACATGTGGGTTATCTCCTGCGGAGTGTTCTAAGGTGGTGCGATTCTTATACTGTCTATTAGAAGATCTTATTTACAAGTAAAGAATATGCGTTGAAATCTTAATTTGGTCGCCTAGAGAGTGGGCTTAACTGTTATGTGAGTGAATGCAAGAATTGCAGAAGAGTTAAAATTCTAGATGATTTGTGTTTCCACATGCTTATGAAGGAGTGAGTTCAATCTCACTATAGTATTACGACAATAATAGAGTATGTGCGTTATGATTTATTGAGTGCTTTTTGATCTATGTCTTTGAGCCAAGTTGGGGAGTTTGCTATTAAATAAGTTGATTGCACGATTTTGTGCTATATTAGTTCCAGTTTGAGGCGTGTTGGTGAGTCGATTATTGCTTACGGGGATTAAGGTCGATCAGGCGGTGGATGGACCAGTTTTTTTATGTTATTATTTCAAATGATGTCATTACAGGAATTGTCCAGTCTGCCACAGATATGCCTCTGTATTATTCGATCCCGGTTCCACCTATTCTTATGTGTCCTCATCTTTTACTCATTATTTGGGTACGCCCCGAGAGTTTCCTTCTTTACCTGTTCATGTATCTATCCCGGTGGGCGATACTGTTGTTGTGGACCGTGTGTACCGGTCATGTGTTGTGATTATTGAGGGTCTGGAGACCCGAGTTGATTTATTGCTGTTGAGCATGGTAGATTTTGGTTATTCCGGGTGTTCCGAGGATCGAGTGGCGTGGCATGACTGATTATGTCTCTAGCAGAGTAATTTCTTTCTTGAAAGCCCTGCGTATGGTTGGGAAGGGTTATCTATCATATCTGGCTTTTGTGCGGGATGTTGGAGTTGAGACTCCTAGTATTGATTCTGTCCCAGTTGTGAGGGACTTTCCTGATGTATTTCCTGCAGACCTGCCGGGCATGCCGCCGGACAAGGATATTGATTTTGGCATTGAATTAGTGCCGGACACTCAGCCCATTTCTATTCCGCCATATCGTATGGCACCAGCAGAGCTGAAAGAATTGAAGGAGCAGCTTTAGGAACTCCTAGATAAGGGGTTCATTCGGCCTAGCGTGTCCCCATGGGGTGCACCTGTTTTATTTGTGAAGAAGAAAGATGGCACAATGAGAATGTGCATTGATTATAGGCAGTTGAATAAGGTAACAGTGAAGAACAAGTATCCTTTGCCTCGCATTGATGACTTATTTGATCAGCTTCAGGGAGCGAGGGTATTTTCTAAGATTGATCTCCGTTCGGGCTATCACCAGTTGAAAATCAGGGAGTCGGATATTCCCAAGACTGCCTTCAGGACTAGATATGGTCACTATGAATTTTTGGTTATGTCTTTCGGGCTGACCAATGCCCCAGCAGCGTTCATGCATTTGATGAACAGTGTATTTCAGCCTTATCTGGATGCATTTGTTATTGTATTCATTGATGATATCCTGGTGTACTCGCGTAGCCAGGAGGAGCATGCCCAGCATTTGCGTGTAGTGTTGCAGAGATTGAGAGAGGAGAAGCTTTATGCAAAATTCTCCAAATGTGAATTTTGGCTAAGTTCTGTGGCATTTTTGGGACACATAGTGTCCAACGAGGGTATACAGGTTGATCCAAGGAAGATAGAAGCAGTGCAGAGTTGGTCTAGACCGTCCTCAGTCACAGAGATTCGGAGTTTTCTTGGGCTAGCAGGCTATTATCGCCGATTTGTTCAGGGGTTTTCTTCTATTGCATCGCCTTTGACCAAGTTGACTCAGAAAGGTGCCCCATTTGTATGGTCCGACGAGTATGAGGAGAGCTTTCAGAAGCTCAAGGCACTTCTGACCACAGCTCCAATGTTGGTGTTACCATCAGCTACAGGTTCATACACGGTATATTGTGATGCTTCCAGAGTTGGGATTGGTTGTGTGCTAATGAAGGAGGGTAGAGTTATTGCTTATGTTTCTCGTCAGTTGAAACCCCATGAGAAGAACTACCCTGTTCATGATTTAGAGTTGGCTGCTATAGTTCATGCCTTAAAAATTTGGAGGCACTATTTATATGGCGTATCTTGTGAGGTATTCACTGATCATCGTAGTCTTCAGCATTTATTTAAACAAAAAGATCTTAATTTGAGGCAGCGGAGATGGCTTGAGTTACTTAAAGACTATGATATTACCATTCTATATCATCCAGGAAAGGCCAATGTAGTGGCCGATGCGTTGAGCCGAAAGGCAGTCAGTATGGGGAATTTGGCTTACATCCCAATTGGGGAGAGGCCTCTTCCAGTTGATGTTCAGACCTTGGCCAATCAGTTGGTGCGGTTAGATATTTCTGAGCCTAGCCGGGTATTGGCTAGTGTGGTTTCTCGATCTTCCTTATATGATCGCATCAGAGAGCACCAGTATGATGATCCGCATTTGCTTGTCCTTAAGGACAGAGTTCAGCATGATAATGCCAAAGATGTGACTATAGGTGATGATGGCGTATTGAGGATGCAGGGCCGTATTTGTGTGCCCGATGTTGATGGGCTTAGAGATTTGATTCTTGAGGAGGCCCACAGTTCGCGGTATTCCATCCATCCGGGTGCTGCGAAGATGTATCAGGACTTGAGACAGCATTACTGGTGGAGGAGAATGAGGAAAGACATTGTGGGATATGTGGCTCAGTGTCTCAACTGTCAGCAGGTGAAATATGAGCATCAGAGACCGGGCGGTTTGCTTCAGCAAATGATTATTCCTGAGTGGAAATGGGAGAGAGAGTTACTATGGATTTCGTGAGTGGCCTTCCTTGGACTTTGAAGAATTTTGATTCGATTTGGGTTGTTGTGGATAGGCTGACCAAGTCAGCGCATTTCATTCCGGTGTGTACCACATATTCTGCGGAGCGGCTGGCTAGGATCTTTATTCAGGAGATTGTGCGGTTGCATGGTGTTCCAGTTACTATTATTTCGGATAGAGGTACTCAGTTCACTTCTCAGTTTTGGAGGACTTTTCAGCACGAGTTGGGCACTCAGGTGGAGTTGAGTTCAGCATTTCATCCTCATACGGACGGACAGTCCGAGCGTACTATTCAGATATTGGAGGATATGTTGCGTGCCTGCGTGATTGATTTTGGAGGTTCTTGGGTTGAATTTTTACCACTTGCAGAGTTTGCCTACAACAACAGCTATCAGTCCAGTATTCAGATGGCACCGTATGAGGCCTTATATGGGAGGCGGTGTAGAACTCCAGTGGGTTGGTTTGAGCCCGGTGAGGCTAGGTTGTTGGGGACAGATTTGGTCCAGGATGCCTTAGAAAAGGTGAAGGTGATTCAGGAAAGACTTCGCACAGCTCAGTCGCGTCAGAAGAGTTATGTGGACTGGAAGGTCCGAGATGTGTCATTTATGGAGGGCGAGAAGGTTTTGCTGAAGGTTTCGCCGATGAAGGGTGTTATGAGGTTCGGAAAGAAAGAGAAGTTGAGTCCGCAGTTTATTGGACCATTTGAGGTACTTAGGAGGATTGGAGAGATGGCTTATGAGCTTGCTTTGCCGCCTAGATTGTCGGGTGTTCATCCGGTATTCCATGTGTCCATGCTCCGGAAGTACATTGGGGACCCGTCTCATATTTTAGATTTCAGTACAGTACAGTTAGATGAAAATTTGACTTATAATGTGGAGCCAGTGGCTATTTTGAGTCGACAGGTTCAAAAATTGAGATCAAAAGATATAGCATCAGTGAAAGTACAGTGGAGAGGTCGGCCCGTGGAGGAGGCTACTTGGGAGACCGAGCAGGAGATGCGGAGCAGGTACCCGCACCTATTTGAAACTCCAGGTATGTTTCTTAACTCGCTCGAGGACGAGCGTTTGTTTTAGTTGGGGAGAATGTAACGACCCGAACCGTCGTTTCATGTATTTTCGTCCCGTATTCCCTGTTAAATGCTTATTCATGTTTCAATATGTGTACTTGGTGAATTTGAGTCAATTCGGATCGAGTTTGGTATGAAATGGGACAATTAGTCTCTTTAAGGAAGAATTAGTTTGGAAAAGTCAACCAGACGTTGACTTGTGAGTTAGAGGGCTCGGAATTGAATTCCGATGATTCGGTTAGTTTCGGGGGATGATTTAAGGCCTAGGAGCGCAATCAGAATTAATTTTGGAGGTCCGGTGAAGAAATTAGCTCATTTTGGCGAAGTTAGTATTTTGGATTTCCGGTTGATAGGTGAAATTTTGATCTGACGGTCGGAATGGAATTCCGAGAATTTTTGTAGCTTCATTATGTCATTTTGGACTTGTGTGCAAAATTTGAAGTCAATCAGACGTGATTTGATAGGTTTCGGCATCAGAAATAGAAGTTGGAAATTCTAAAGTTCATAAAACTTGGATTGGAGGTTGATTCATGATTTTAGCGTTGTTTGATGTGATTTGTGGCCTCAAGCAAGTCTGTAATGTATTTTGGGACTGGTTGGTATTATTGGTCGGGGTCCCGGGGGCCTCGGGTGTGTTTCGGATGCCCAATGGGTCATTTTTGGAAGCTTTTTGCCGTTTTGAGCATAAATGTAATGATCTAAAGGTTCATTTTTAGTTCTAGAGATCCAAAATTGATTTCGAGACTTCCAGAATTTAAATCATGAATTATAGGACTGATCTGGTTTTGGTTTAATTTCATCAAGTCGCGATTGGGTTTTTGACGTGAAATGTGAGTTAATTGTTTAACGAGCGAAATGGGTATTGAACTGGGCAAATGAGCTCCGAATTGAGTTTCGATTGAAGGGTTGTGTTCGTATTATTATTTGTGACTCATAGGAATAAGAATCGTCTAATTCCGAGTTCGTATGATGGAGTTAAAGCCATTTTAGTGAAAAATGGTTGTGCTGCAAATTTCTTAAAAGCTGCTGTATTTTCTGCAGCAGTGAACAGTACCCGTGCGTGAACAGTAACCGCACGGGTGAACAATGAACACTGACCTCACGCGCATGAATAGTGAACAGTGACCTCACGCGCATGAACAGTGCCCCCCCGCGTGAACAATACCGAAAATTTCTGGACAGATTTAATGTCTAGCAGTCCGAGTTTGGTCATTTTTTTTGACTTCCAAGCTCGGATTTTGGGCGATTTTTAGCAAGAAATCTTGGGAAATCTTGAGGTAAATCACTTGTGATTGTTTCTACTCCATAATATTGAATTATCATCGAATAATCCGACTAGATTACATGTTTTTGAGGAGTAAATTGAAGATTTAGGCCTAGGGATTTGAAAATAAGATTTGAAGATTTGAGGGGCCATTTGAACTCCGATTTTGGTAAATTTTATATGTACGGACTCGTGGCGAGACGAGGAATCCGATGATATGACTTTCATAATTTTTCGAGAAGTGGGCCCGGGGCTCGGGTTTTGCGAATTTCGTGAATTTCAATATTTTTCGAGTCTTTTCGATTAGGTTATATTCCCTTGGCCTATTGTAATGTATTCGTTGTGGTTTTGACCAGTTTCGACGTGCGAAGAGGTAAATTCGAGAGGCAAGGGCATAGCGGAGTAGACATTGGACCGTCTTGAGGTGAGTAATGATTTTAAATGATGCACTGAGGGTTTGAAACCCCGGATTGCACAACATACTGCTATGTTGAGATGAGACACGCGTTGTATGACGAGCGCGGGGTCATTTACTATTGGGGATTGTGACTTGGTCCATCCCAGTTGATATTTTTACCGCGTAATTGATAAAGATTTATTGTTTTTCACTATGATTGGGCTTATTGCCATATTTGGGCTTCGTGCCAATTATCTGAAATCTTTTGTGAATTTACATCACTATTTTCCTCACGAATTGAAATATTATTTGAACTCAGTCCAATTGAATTATATTATTTTGTGAACTCAGCTACATTTATACTCAACTCGAGATTTAATGATATTTATAATGTTGTTGAGCTGAGCACTATTGTTTTACTGATGCCCAAGAGGCTTATGATTATTTTCTGGACTGATTGAGGCCGAGGGCCATACGTGAGGATATGTTGAGTGATGTGAGGAGGCTTTCAGGCCTCGAGTGTTATATGAGGAGGCTTTCAGGCCTCGTGTGTGATGTGTGAAGGCTTTCAGGCCTATTGATATTGCGCTTGGGCTGTAGGAGCCCCTCCGGAGTCTGTACACACCCCCAGTGAGCGCAGGGTACCCAGGTGAGTTGGGAGTGGGCCCGAGAGGCCGTTGCTTGTGTGTGGTGAGTTGGGAGTGAGCCCGAGGGGCTGATGTTGTGTGCTGGTGAGTTGGGAGTGAGCCCGAGGGGCTGATACTATACTGAGATTTACATATTGAGCCCGAGGGGCAAGCTTTTGATTTATCCTTACTGTGGAAATTATTTGTCTTTACTGTTTTAAAAGAAGAATTATCTGATACTCACTATTTTACTGTATAACTGATTTTACTGCTTGGGATAGCGCTATATTGTGCCGTTATGAGATTTCATGTTTTCAGTCGTTATTTATTTTTATTACTCACTGGGTCGGAGTACTCACATTACTCCCTGCACCATGTGTGCAGATACAGGCAGAGCTGAGTTCGCTCCTGAGCGCTGATTCTTTCCAGACCAGGCGGTGACTAGGAGTAACGAGGTAGCTGTTGACGTCCGCAACCCCGTTTTCTCCCTTATCTTTGTTATTTATGATAATTCCAGACTTTGTAAAATATTAGTAAACTCTGTAGTAGCTCATGACTTGTGACACCCCGATTTCGGGCTGAGTTGGGAGGGTTTTCCTTATTCTATCACGTTTATTTTGCATTTAAGATTATATTGCCCATGATTTAGACTTATTCCTGCTAAGTATTTATAAAGAGATGTACTGTTTTGTTGATTGGCTGGCCTTGTCCTCACGAGAGGCGCCATCACGACCGGGTTGGGATTTTGGGTCGTGACATTTTCCAACACTTTCAATTATGGTCCGAGATATCCTGGCTATTCAAGCATCATCAGTAGCATCGGAGAGTGCTTTTAGCGCGGCAAGATTTCAAATTGGAGATCATAGACATTCATTAGCGGAGGACAGTCTAGAGATTTCCGTATTATTCAGAGATTGGATTAATGTAGAAAGAAGAAATTTGGTTTTGCAAAATTAACCACTAGGGAAGAAGAAGAATACAATGAGATACTAACCACTGGGAGCGATGATGGCATGGAGCTCATGGAACATTAATCAACATTGCCAATTCCAGCAGAATGTCCGAGAGATATTATTGATAAGTTACAAAGAAGCTATATGGGAGCTTACAAATATTAGTATGATAATTTGTAATTGGCTACTAAGAGGCCTAGTTCAAACAGAACCCTTCCTAGAAGGTGGTTGCATACATTAGGTGCTCTTCAAAAGAATTATATTTGTATTTGAGATTTGAAAGTTCTATTAATAAAATAAAAGGCTCTAAGCGTTGAATTTTATTTATGAATTGTTTTAGTTACTTAATAGTTAATACTTTGAAATTATATTAAATAAATTATAACTCTATTATAAATTTATAATTACTAGAATATTTCATTACAAGTCTTTTGTTTTAATATTTTATAATTCTTTACTTAGTTTTCTAATTTTCATTTTAACATAGTAATATTTAAGTTTATTAAATAAGTCAAAAATCTAGCCGTTGCAAACTTTAAAAACATAGTAAATTTAAAAAAACTAGACATTTTTTTTAAAAAAAATACACTTAAGGCCCACAAACCCGTCCCGTCCCGTTCCGTCCCGTCCCATCCCGTTTGTTAGTGGGACAGGATGGGACGAAGGTTTCGTCCCGTTTGTCCCGTCCCGTTTCGTCCCGTCCCCCCTCCATCCCGCTTAAATGTCGTCCCGTCCCGTCCCGTTGGACAGCCATAGTATATACGCAGACCTTACCCCTACCCCGAAAGAGTAAAAAAATAAATATAGGGTAATATTTGAAATTCTTTTAAAATAAATGTAATATACAGGGTACACGTTTATGTTTATCTAAATAACAAAAAAGAGTATACAAAACCAAATAAAAGTTTACTTACATCTATATATATATTAAAGCAAGAAAGTTACCATATATAATTGACATTATAGTTAAGCCAAGTGGCAAGCTAATAAATGTCAATAGTATATGGTAACTTTATTCTATATTTAACTATTTTAGTTAAATACTAATATAATATAATATAATATATTGTCACGATCCAAACCTCGACTCGGTCGCGATGACGCCTCTCGTGAAGACAAGGCCAGCCAACTAAACTCAATTCACCTTTTTAAAACAGTTAAACATTACATAAGCAGTCTATACATGATTTAATGATAATTATTAACGGAAGTACAACCCGACACAGCCCAAACCGGGGTGTCACAAGTCACGAGCATCTATTAGAGTATAAATACCACTAAAAGGTCTGAAATATACAAAACAAGACTAATGAACGAAGAGGGAGAAAAATGGTGCTGCGAACGCCGGCAGCCACCTTGCTAAACTCCGATAACTCTGCCTTCGATCAGCCAAAACCCGCTACCGGGTGCATAAATACCTGAATCTGCACACAAGGTGCAGAGAGTAAAGTGAGTACTCCAACTCAGTGAGTAACAAATGTAAATAAAGACTGAAGACAAGAAATCACGTAAAGCCAATCAAGATGCTGTATAGAAGCAGTTCAAAAACCAGTAAGAAAGCAGTGAAGTTGTAAAATCTCTTAAAACATTTTAGCTCAGTTTAAACTTCTTTGAAAATGGTTTTTTCAACAGTTACACAACGAGTGCAAAACAATTAGTGCAGATTAGCACAGAAATCCGCCCATCGGGAACAAATACCATAGTAACAGATAAAATGACAAATAAATATTAAAGATAAACATATAAAGGTTCGCCCCTCGGGTTCAATGTCAATAACTCCGCCCCTAGGGCAATATCTCGGAACAATACCAGCCCCTCGGGCAATCACATAGAACAATACCTTCCCCTCGGGCTATCACATGGAACAAAATCAACCCATCGGGCTATATCTCACATCACAATGGGTACCTGCGCTCACTGGAGGTGTACAGACTCCGGGAGGGCCCCCTTATGGCTCAAGCGCAATATCAAGCCATCTCGTGACATCAAATCTAGGCCCTCGGCCTCATATCAGTCAAGCCACCTCGTGGCGTATATATCTCAGGCCCTCGGCCTCATAAACAATATCAGCAAGCCACCTTGTGGCGTACATATCTGAGGTCATCGGCCTCAAATCAGTATCAGTGTTTCCTCACAACTAGGCCATCGGCCTTACTCAGTCAACAATACTCACAAGCCCCTCGGGCATTAGTAAAACAGTATTTTCTCAGCCCAAAACATCATTTAAAATATCATTTAAGTTTCAAAACGGAGTAAAAATGGCTAAATAGTAAAACAGTAAAAAATAACATGACTAAGTTCAATTAATAAGTCAAACCAATGAGGAAATAGTAATAAAAATCCCCGAAGGGTTCAAATAGTTGTCACGAAGCCCAAATATGGTAATCAACCCAAATCATGATGATAACAAATAAGTTTCAGTCAAATACGCGGTAAAATCATCAATCGATACGGACCAAGTCACAATCCCCAATAGTGCACGACCCCACGCTCGTCATCAAGCGTGTGTCTCACCTCAATATAGCATTGTGATGTGCAATCCGGGTTTTCAAACCCTCAGAGCATCATTTACAATCATTACTCACCTCGAACCGGCGAAATCTCTAGCTCGCGACGTCTTTGCCCCTCAAATCGGCCTCCACGCATGTCGAATCTATCCAAAATCGGAACGAATACGTCACAATATGTTAAGGGAACCAAGCCCAAGCGAAAACAATCGAAAAATACCAAAAATCCCAAAATTAGCAAAACCCGAGCCCCAGCCCACTTCTCAAAACTCAGAAATTTTCACATCATTAGATTCCTTATCTTCTCACGAGTTCATACATATTAAATTTACCAAAATCCAACCTTATATGGTCAGTCAAATTCTAAAAATTCACTCTCCGATTTCAAGCCCTAATTTCCCAACTCTTCCGCTAATTTCCACAAATTTTCATGATTAAACAATGATATAATTACCATAAACACAAGGTATAAAGCCCAAGTAGCTTACCTCTGCGGATACACTTGATCCCCTCTTGAAATCACAGCTTGGAGCTCCAAAATCGCACAAAAATGATAAACAAAATGACTGAAAATCGCGAAAGGGCATTTTTATACCTTCTGCTCAGCTCTTTCGCACCTGCGATCCAGTAAGCGCATCTGCGCTTCCGCTTCTGCGGAAAAACATCCGCTTCTACGGATTTCACTTATGACCTAGGACCCCCATCTGCGGTCCAAACACGCACTTGTGGTACCACATATGTGGTTCTTCCTCCGCTTCTACGGAAATCACTTGCCGGCCAAATCTCGCATCTGCGATCCTTTCCCCGCATCTGCAAAGCCGCAGATGCGGTCCACATAGCCGCTTCTACGGTCTCAACCCATCTGACCCTTTTTCGCTTCTGCGATGAATTACCCGCACCTGCGGCGCCGCATCTGTGGTCCCCAAACCGCAGATGCGAAAATACCAGAAGCAGCAAATCTGAAGCTGCAACCAGCATCTAACTTCTCCGATAACCATCCGAAATCATCCCGAGGTCCCCTGGGACCTCAACCAAAAGTACAAACATAACCCAATACCTTATTCAAACTTTTTCCAATCATCAAAACACCTCAAACAACATCAAATCTACCAAATCACATCGAATTCAAGCCTAAGTTTCTAAAAATAAATGACCTAAAATTTTGCACACACATCCCAAATGACACAACGAAGCTACTGCAGCTCTCGGAATTCCATCCCGACCCTTATATAAAAATCTCGCCTATCAACCGGAAATTGCCAAAATATCAATTTCGCCAATTCAAGCCTAAACCTTCCACGGACTTCCAAAATGCATTCAAATCACGCTCCTAAGTCCCAAATCACCTAACGGAGCTAACCAAATCATAAAAATTTCGATCCGAGACCATGTACAATTGGTCAAACCTTTCAAATTTAAAGCTTCAAACTGAGAATTGTTCTTCCAAATTCATTCCGATTTCCCGGAAACCCAAAACAAACGATTAACATAAGTCATAATACATCACACGGGGCAACTCATGCCCGAGAACTGGCGATCAAAGTGAAAAAGCTCAAAACGACCGGTTGGGTCGTTACATACATATAATATATATATGGAATTTGAATTAAAAGATAATTTTGAATTAGATAAAGTTCTAAAATTCAAATTTAAATTAAAAATAAAATTTATTCTTTTTATCATGTTATCATACTTAATTCGGTTAATGATCATATGCAATAATGTTAGGAACTTTTGTTATTTTTTCTAATTATTTAAATACTACTTCGCCTCTATAAATAAAAACTACTCCATATAATTATAAAACTCTTTCACATTTAAAATCTATAAGTATAGTTCTTTGAAACACTATAGCTAGATTTGAATAAAATGAAATTCTTTTAAAATAAATGTAATATATAAGGTACATGTCTATGTTTATCTAAATAACAAAAAAGAGTTTACAAAACCAAATAAAAGTTACTTACATATATATAATAAAGTAAACATACATGCTGGAGAATGAAACATCACAAAATCAATCAATATTAAAAAAAAGTTGTTTCTTTTTTCTTCTTGAAGAATATTTGTTTGAAGAGTCAATTTGAATAAATGGACATCAAACAAAAAACAAGACTTTAGATTATGTGAAAGGTTTTCTTTTTCCAACTCAACAAGAGATAAATTAGTTTCTAATTGATAGTTTGTATAGTGACTTTTAAGTGTAGCAAAGAGTATATATAAAGAAAAAATTAGTATGATGTCAAATATTCTTTTTCAAAATATAAACAAATTATTTCGAAAAAACTCTTTACTTTTTTTAATTCAAAGATAATAAAAAAATAAGATATTTTTGAACATTAGTAGAGATTTTTAAAATTATTATAATAAAAATTATATCATGGATAAACGAAAACCCAAAATTTTATGGAATATTTACATAATATCCGGCCATATTTATTGTTTACTTTTTATAGCTAATATAAATAGATGATATACCGACAACACACGATTATACACATATTATATTTGGATTATATATAAATTACACGTCATTCAATTTTTTAATTTAAGTGGTCGGGTAAGCACCTATTTAGGCTAATTAGATAAAGCGAAAAGAAAAATAAGAAATAATTTCAACCAAAAACTAAAAATATAATTAAAGTTCATATGTAGACAATGTTTACTAAAAATAATCCTTTTATAGTGAAATAAATTAATTTTTTATAACAAATGAAATAATGACATAAAAAATAAGATAAAAGAAAATAAATATTGAAACAAATGTTAGAAATATCTAAAAACGAGAAATAAAAGATGACAACAAATTTCTTCTTATGTTTCATCTTTGTTGAGTATAAAAAATTTGAAAGTTAATCTCATCGATTTTAAATATATTTTTTTCAACTCAAATAAATAGATTATAAGATAAAGATATCTTAGAATATTTTTTTAATTTACATTGTGTCGTTTTTAAAAAATCACTATTACTGTGACGACCCAAAGGGTCATCACTTGCTTTTAATTAAATTCTGTGTCTCCGAGGCCTTGAAAACCTCATTTAGAGTAACCTCGATATGCGTGCATAGTCCGGGTGAGTAACCGGAAAGCTTAAATCTGAAATTCTGTGAAAAATGATAAAATTTGATGTTAAAATGAGTAAATTTGACTTTGGTCAATATTTTGGGTAAACGAACCCAGACCCGTGATTTGACGGTTCCGAAGGGTTCGTAGGAAAATATGGGACTTGGGCATATGCCCAAAATTGAATTCCGAGGTTCCAAGCCTGAGAATTGAATTTTTTAAGTAAAATTGTTTTCTGAAAATGTTTAAGGAAATTTGAAATGAAATCTGATTAGAAAGCGATGGTATCAGACCCGTATTTTGGTTCCGGCGCCCGGTACAGGTCTTATATATGGTTTAAGTCCTTCATGTAAAATTTGGTTAAAAATGGACGTCGTTTGACGTGATTCAGACTTGAATTGCTAATTTTGATACTTGAGGAAGTTTGAAAAAATTCTTGATTTTAAGGTTTGATTCATTGTTTTTGAGGTTATTTTGACGATTTGATCGCACGGATAAGTTCGTATGATGTTGTTGAATTAGTACCTATGTTTGGTTAGGAGCCTCGAGGGCTCGGTGTGTTTCGGAAGGTTTCGGACTTAGAAAATGTTGCAGGTTTTTAGCTGTTGGATTTCTGATGCATCCTTCTTCGCGTTCGCGGGAGTACCCACGCAAACGCGATGTGTAATGTATTGCTGAAGGAATTTCCTTCTACGCGAACGCGTAGCCCAGGTCGCGAACGCAAGGCAGTGGGGGGCTATACCTTCGCAAACGCGGTCCTGGCCATGCGAAAACGAAGGCCAAATGGGCCTGGGCAGGGGGAGGGGTAGTTACCTTACGCGAACGCGACCAGTTGGACGCGAACGCGAGGGCTCGAGAAGCTAAAACTTTGCGAACGTGAGCTTGTTAACGCGAACGCGAAGGCCTAACCAGCCTGACCCATCGCGAACGCGAGGGGTCTGTCGCGATTGCGTAGAGTAAAATCGCCCAGTAATTTTTAAAAGCCAAAAAACATAACACTTTCGGGATTTCTTAAAATTTCACAAAACCTCTTCTTCTCCAAAGCTCTTAGGCGATTTTTGCAGCAATTCTTCACCATAATCTCTTGGGTAAGTAATCTTTAGCTTATTTTCTTTCATTTTCATCAACATCTATTGGATTTCTAGGCCTAAAACATGTGATTAAGGGTAGAAAATTAGGGATTTGGGTAGAGTTAGGGCTTTTTAATTAATTATGATTTAGTCCTCGTTTTGGGGTCGGATTTGAAAACAAATTATATATTTGGGCTCGTGGATGAATGGGTGACAGGGTTTTGGTCCGAACCTCGTATTTTGACCAAGTGGGCCCGGGATCGATTTTTGGATTTTTGGGAAGAATGATTGGAAAGCTATAATTAGGCATTAGATTCGAATTGTTTAGCATTTATTGATGTTATGAAGTCATTTATGTATAGATACAATTGTTTTGGAGCCAAATTCGAGAGGAAAAGTGGTAATTGAGGATTGAGTTGGATGTGGAAGTTTGAGGTAAGTGTTCGGTCTAACCTTAACTTGAGGGATTAGGAGTTGAGTCCTATTTGCTATTTGTTTCTTGTTGAGTACGACGTATAGGCATGGTGACGAGTATCTATACGTTGGTGTCTAGCATGACCGTGAGTCTTAAATTGATACTTGTTGTATTCTTGAATGATACTATGGTTGCAATAGTGAGTAAATCTGTAGCATTGAGCAAAGACTTAGTTGATTTCATGGAAGTCACTTATGATTTAGAAATGGTGATAATTGAGATGATTAGGAGTTGAGTTGAGATTGGTTATAGCTGATTCTCCCTTACCGAGATGTATATACTTGTATTGTTGAGTTCCCTTGCCGGAATAACATAGTTTATTTTGATCCCTTGCCGGGACTGTTGTTATGATCATTGTAAGCTGTATATTTGGAACGGGTTGCGCGCCGCAACAATTATTATATATGGATCGAGTTGCATGTCGTAACAGATATTATATTGGATCGGGTTGCACACCGCAACATATATTATATTGGATCGGTTTGCACGCTGCAACAGATATTATATTGGATCTAGTTGCACGCCGCAACAAATATTATATTGGGTCGGGTTGCACGCCGCAACAATTATTATATTTGGATTGGGTTGCACGCTGCAACAACTATATGTATATATGGATCGGGTTACATGCCGCAATAGTGTTAAATGATAATGGATCGGGTTGCGCGCTGCAATAGTAGTATTATTACATTGTTGTAGATACTGTATTGTTCTTTCATATATCTGTTCGGTTTCTGTCAAGTTGATAAATTTCCCCGAAGCATGTACCCCCTCCCTTTTAAACTGTTATTTCCTATTTATTTTTCTGCCATATATTATATAACTGCACAGGTTTATCTAGAGTCTAGTTCTAGCCTCGTCACTACCTCGCCGGGGTTAGGCCAGACATTTACCAGCACATGGGGTCGGTTGTGCTGATGCTACACTCTGCACTCTATGCAGATACCGGAGCAACACTTGGTCAGCAGCAGTAGGGGAGCCAACCTTCAGTCCACCGAGACACCGAGGTAGCCTTGTAGGCGTCCATAGGCCCGGCGTCTCCTCTATCCTATTTTGTATTCTGTTATCTCATGTATTCGAGACAAACAATATTATCTTTCTTCCAAACTTTTGTATGTAGCACTCTTAGTAGTCCGTAGATGTTGTGACTCCAGGATTCTGGGTAGAGACATGTATTGGTTTCTAGATATTTTGGTTTCATATTTATTTAAGACTTTCGCTAAATTTTATTTTTCGCTGTCATTTAAATTCTTATTCATTGTTAATTTATTTGGTTAAACGAAAGAGTTAATGGTTTTAAAGTTCATGGCTTGCCTAGCTTCTACGAGTAGGCGCCATCACGACTCCCGAGAGTGGGAATTTCGGGTCGTGACAAGTTGGTATCAGAGCTCTAGGTTACATAGGTCTCACAACTCATGGACAAGCTAAGTAGAGTCTGAGGGATCGGTACAGAGACGTCTGTATTTATCCCCAGAGGCTACAAAGTAAGGAAGAACTTCACATTTGTTCTTTCTTGTCGTGCGGATTTGTTTCTCAATACTAATTGAATTTCTACTCTGTCCTTTCACAGATGGCGAGAACACGTGCTTCCTCATCTACCACTCACCAGCCCGAGCCCCTAGCAGCAGCTCCCACTAGGGGCAGAGGGCAAGGTTGAGGCCGTGCTAGAGGACGAGGTAGGGGAAGAGCTCAGCCCCGAGCAACAACACCAATGGCGGAGCCTCAGGTTGATTTTGACGAGGAGGTTCTAGCCCCAGCAGTTCTGGTGGGCCCAGCTCAGGTTCCAGAGGGGTTTATTGCTACCCCAGTTCTTTAGGACGCTCTGGTCCGACTAGTGGGCCTCATGGAGAGTGTCACCCGGGTAGGTTTACTTCCTGTAGCACCAGCCACTTCTCAGGCTGGAGGAGGGGCTCAGACTCCTGCTACTCGCACTCCGGAGCAGGTCGCTCCCCAGATTCAGACTCCAACGATTCAGCGAGTTGGAGCAGTTCAGCCGGGTGTAGTAGCTTAGACCGGTGATGGAGCAGCCATGTCTGCCAATGCTTTGTGGAGTCTGGATAGGTTCACCAAGCTCTTCACTTCTACTTTCAGTGGTGCATCTACTGAGGACCCCCAGGATTATCTAGACAACTGCCACGAGGTTCTCAGGAACATGGGTATTGTTGAGACCAATGGGGTCGATTTTGCTACATTTCGCCTATCTGGATCCACCAAGACTTGGTGGAGGGATTATTGCTTAGCTAGGCCAGCTAGGTCACCATCTTTGACTTGGGAGCAGTTTACAGTGTTATTTTTGGAGAGGTTTCTCCCCATTACTCAGAAAGAGGCCTATCGGAGGCTATTTGAGCACCTCCAGCAGGGTTCCATGATGGTTATCTAGTGAGACCAGGTTCATCGACTTGCTCGCCATGCTCTTGTCGTACTTCTTACTGAGAGAGAGAGAGAGGGTGATGAGGTTTATTGACAGTTTTATTCAGCCGATTCGTCTTCAGATGGCCAAGGAGGCCGGGAGTGAGATCACTTTTCAGGAGGCAGCCAATGTAGCCTGCAGAGTCGAGATGGTTCTGTCGCATAGAGGTGGTCATGGGTCGGATAAGAGACCCCGTCATTCAAGCAGATTCAGTGGTACCTCATCTAGAAGCAGAGATTCATATGGTAGAGGCCATCCTTCTATGCCCATTCATTCAGCTCTCCAGGTTTCTCACGGTGCTTCAGGTGGCCGTGGTTCTCGCATGCAGTATTCTGATCAGCATCCCTACAGTGCACCACCAGCTCCTATCAGTGCACCACTACTCCAGAGTTTTCAGGGTGGTTACTCAGGTCACCAGGGTCAGTCTCAGTTTCCTCAGCCATAGTATTTAGGTGGATGTTATGAGTGTGGTGAGTATGGTCATATCCGGAGGGCTTGTCCGAGGTTGGTGGGTACTCAATCGCAGCAACAGGGTTCTCGTGCTATGATACAGGTACCAGATATTCCAAAGACCACCCAGCCAGCTAGGGCGGGGGTAGAGGTGCTAGAGGTGGAGGTAGAGGATTTAGAGGTGGAGATCAGGCCGCCAGAGGTGGAGGCCAGCCAGCTGCAGGCCGTCCCAGAGAGGTAGTCCAGGGTAGTAAGGCCCAACCCCGATGTTATGCTCTTCCAACCAGGCCCGAGGCTGAGGCTTCAGATGCGGTGATCACAGGTACTGTTCTAGTTTATGATAGAGATGCTTCAGTGTTATTTGATCCAGGGTCTACATACTCGTATGTGTCATCTTATTTTGCACCGTATCTAGTCATGCCTAGTGATTCATTGAGTATTCCTGTTTATGTGTCTACACCGATGGGTGATTCTATCGTGGTTGATCGAGTCCATCGTTCTTGTATTGTGGTGATTAGGGGTCTCGAGACTCGTGTAGATTTGTTGCTTTTAGACATGGTCAACTTCGATGTTATATTGGGGATGGACTGTTATTACCTTACCACGCTATCTTGGATTGCCATGCCAAGACTGTTACCTTAGCTTTACTGGGTATGCCCCATTTAAAGTGGAGAGGGACTCCTGGTTATTCTACCCGCAGTATTATCTCATATGTGAAGGCTCGACGTATGGTCGAGAAGGGGTGTTTGGCATATTTGATGTATGTTCGCGATTCTAGTGTTAAGGTTCCCTCTATTGATTTTGTGCCCGTTGTTCGTGAGTTTCCTGAGGTTTTCCCTTCAGACCTGCCGGGGATGCCACCCGACAGGGATATTGACTTCTGCATTGATTTGGCTTCAGGTACTCGGCCTATTTCTATCCCGCAATATCGCATGGCCTCGCCGGAGTTGAAAGAGTTGAAGGAGCAGTTGTAAGACTTGCTTTAGAAGGGTTTCATTAGACCCAGTGTTTCGCCGTGGGGTGCGCCGGTGTTGTTTGTTAAGAAAAAGGATGGTTCGATGAGAATGTGCATTGATTATCGGCCGTTGAACAAGGGCATAATCAAGAATAAGTATCCACTACCAAGGATTGATGATTTGTTCGATCAACTTCAGGGTGCCAAGGTATTTTCAAAGATTGATATGAGATCTGGCTACCATCAGTTGAGGATTAGGGCATCTGATGTCCCTAAGATAGTTTTTCGCACTCGGTACTGGCATTATGAGTTCTTGGTTATGTCATTTGGGTTGACCAATGCCCCAACAACTTTTATGGATTTGATGAACCGAGTGTTCAGGCCTTATTTGGACTCGTTCGTTATAGTCTTCATTGATGATATTTTGATATATTCCCGCAGCCAGGAGGAGCACGAGCAGCATCTCAGAGTGGTTCTTCAGACTCTGAAGGATAGTTAGTTATATGCTAAGTTCTCGAAGTGTGAGTTCTGGTTGTGTTCAGTTGCATTCCTGGGTCATGTTGTATCAACAGAGGGTATTCAGGTTGATCCGAAGAAGATTGAGGCAGTCAAGAACTGGCCTAGGCCAACATCATCTACAGAGATTCGGAGTTTCTTGGGATTGGCAGTCTACTATCGTCGGTTCGTGGAGGGGTTCTCATCTATCGCAGCCCCGATGACCAGGTTGACCCAGAAGGGTGCCCAGTTCAGATGGTCGGACGAGTGTGAGGCGAGCTTTTAGAAGCTCAAGACAGCTCTGACTACGACACCGGTGTTGGTTTTGCCTAAAGGTTCAGGGCCTTATATAGTTTATTGTGATGCTTCCCGTATTGGGCTTGGTACAGTGTTGATGCAAGATGGAAAGGTCATTGCCTATGCTTCGAGGCAATTGAAGATTCATGAGAAGAACTCCGGTTCATGACTTAGAGTTGGCAGCCATTGTTCACGCATTGAAGATTTGGAGGCATTATCTGTATGGCGTGGCATGTAAGGTGTTCACGGATCATAAGAGTCTTCAGTATTTGTTCAAGCAAAAGGAGTTGAATTTGAGGCAGAGGAGGTAGTTGGAGTTGTTGAAGGATTATGATATTATTATCTTGTATCACCCGGGAAAAGCCAATGTGGTGGCCGATGCTTTGAGTAGAAAGTCAGCCAGTATGGGCAGTCTTGCATATTCCGGTCGGTGAGAGACCTCTTGCTTTGGATGTTCAGGCTTTGGCCAATCGGTTTGTGAGGTTGGATATTTCTGAGCCTAGTCGTGTATTAGCTTGCACGGTCGCCCGTTCTTCCTTATTGAAGCGTATCCATGGTCGGCAGTTTGATGATCCCCATTTATGTGTCCTTAGAGACACGGTGCATCGTGGAGGTTCCAAGCAGGTTACCTTAGATGATGATGGAGTTTTGAGATTGTAGGGTCGAGTTTGTGTGCCTAATGTAGATGGGCTTCGAGAGTTGATTTTAGAGGAGGCCAATATCTCCAGATACTCTATTTATCCGGGTGCCGCGAAGATGTATCAGGATTTGCGGCAGCATTATTGGTGGCGTAGAATGAAGAAGGACATTGTTGCATATGTGGCTCGGTGTTTGAATTGTCAGCAGGTTAAGTATGAGCATCAGAGGTCTGGTGGATTGTTTTAGAGTATTGAGCTTCCCGAGTGGAAGTAGGAGCGGATCACTATGGATTTCGTTGTTGGACTACCAGTAGACTCGGAGGAAGTTCGACGCAGTTTGGGTAATTGTTGATAGGCTGACCAAGTCAGAGAATTTCATTCCTGTGGCAGTCTCTTATTCATCCGAGAGGTTAGCTGAGATCTATATCCGGGAGATTGTTCGTCTTCATGGTGTGCCTGTATCTATCATTTCGGATCGAGGTACACAATTTACCTCGCGTTTCTAGAGAGCAGTTCAGCGTGAGTTAGGCACCCAGGTTGAGTTGAGTACAACATTCCATCCGCAGATGGACGGGCAGTCCGAGCGGACTATTCAAATTTTGGAGGATATGCTCCGAGCTTGTGTCGTCGACTTTGGAGGTTCGTGGGATCAGTTCTTACCTTTAGCAGAGTTTGCCTACAATAACAGCTACCAGTCGAGTATCCAGATGGCTCCTTATGAGGCTTTATATGTAGGCGGTTTCGGTCTCCGGTTGGATGGTTTGAGCCGGGGGAGGCTCGGTTGTTGGGTACGAATCTGGTTTAGGAGGCCTTGGATAAGGTCAGGATCATTTAGGATAGGCTCCGTACAGCTCAGTCCAGGCAAAAGAGTTATGCAGACCACAAGGTTCGAGATGTGGCTTTTATGGTTGGTGAGCGGGTGTTACTCCGAGTGTCGCCTATGAAGGGCGTGATGAGATTTGGGAAGAAGGGCAAGCTTAACCCTATGTTTATTGGTCCGTTTGAGATTCTTGATCGAGTGGGAGAGGTGGCTTATAGACTCGCATTGCCGCCGGGCTTATCAGCCGTACATCCAGTATTTCATGTGTCCATGCTTCGTAAATATCACGGCGATCCATCCCACGTGTTAGATTTCAGCACTGTCCAATTGGACAAGGACCTGTCTTATGAGGGGGAGCTGGTGGCTATTCTAGACCGGCAGGTTTGTCAGTTGAGGTCGAAGAGTTTTCCTTCTGTTAGTGTTCAGTGGAGAGGTCAACCTCCTAAGGCATCAACCTGGGAGTCCGAGTCCGATATGCGGAGCCGTTATTCTCATCTTTTCTCCGACCCAGGTGCTTCCTTCTTCTGTCCGTTCGAGGACGACTGGTTGTTTTAGAGGTGGAGAATGTTTTGGGTCATCGCTTGTTTTTAATTAAATTCTGTGTCTCAGAGGCCTTGAAAACCTCATTTAGAGTCACATCGATATGTGTGCACAGTCCGGGCGCGTAGCCGGAAAGCTTAAATCTGAAATTCTATGAAAAATGATAAAATTTGATGTTAAAATGAGTAAATTTGACTTTGGTCAAAATTTTGGGTAAATGGACCCAGATCCATGATTTGACGGTCCTGGAGGGTCCGTAGGAAAATATGGGACTTGGACGTATGCCCGGAATCGAATTCCGAGGTCCCAAGCCCGAGAAATGAATTTTTAAGTAAAATTATTTTCTGAAAATGTTTAAGGAAATTTGAAATGAAATCTGATTAGAAAGCGATGGTATCGGGCCCGTATTTTGGTTCCAACGCCCGGTACATGTCTTATATATGGTTTAAGTCCTTCCTGTAAAATTTGGTTAAAAACGGACGTTGTTTGACGTGATTCGGACTTGAATTGCTAAATTTGATACTTGAGGAAGTTTGAGAAAAATTCTTGATTTTGAGGTTTGATTCATTGTTTTTGAGGTTATTTTGGCGATTTGATCGCACGGATAAGTTCGTATGATGTTGTTGAGTTAGTACCTATGTTTGGTTAGGAGCCCCGAGGGCTCGGGTGTGTTTCAGATGTGTTTCGGAAGATTTCGGACTTAGAAAATGTTGCAGGTTTTCAGCTGTTGGATTTCTGATGCATCCTTCTTCGCGTTCGTGGGAGTACCCACGCGAACGCGATGTGTAATGTATTGCTGAAGGAATTTCCTTCTACGCGAACGTGAGGCAGTGGGGAGCAATACCTTCACGAATGCAGTCCTGGCCACGCGAACACGAAGGCCAAATGGGCCTGGGGAGGGGTAGTTACCTTACGCGAACGCGACCAGTTGGACGCGAACGCGAGGGCTCAAGAAGCTAAAGCTTTGCGAACGTGAGCCCGTTAACGCGAATGCAAAGGCCTAACCAGCCTGACCCATCGCGAACGCGAGGGGTCTGTCACGATTGCGTAGAGTAAAATCGCCTAGTGATTTTTAAAAGCCAAAAAACATAACACTTTCGAGATTTCTTAAAATTTCACAAAACCTCTTCTTCTCCAAAGCTCTTAGGCGATTTTTGCAGCAATTCTTCACCATAATCTTTTGGATAAGTAATCTTTAACTTATTTTCTTTCATTTTCATCAACATCTATTGGATTTCTAGGCCTAAAATATGTGATTAAGGGTAGAAAATTAGGGATTTGGGTATAGTTAGAGCTTTTTAATTAATTGTGATTTAGACCTTGTTTTGGGGTCGGATTTGAAAACAAATTATATATTTGGGCTCGTGGGTGAATGGGTGACAGGGTTTTGGTCCAAACCTCGTATTTTGACCAAGTGGGCCCGGGATCAATTTTTGAATTTTTGGGAAGAATGATTGGAAAACTATAATTAGGCATTGGATTCGAATTGTTTAGCATTTATTGATGTTATGAAGTCATTTATGTATAGATACAATTGTTTTGGAGCCAAATTCGAGAGGAAAAGTGGTAATTGAGGATTGAGTTGGACGTGGAAGTTTGAGGTAAGTGTTCGGTCTAACCTTAACTTGAGGGATTAAGAGTTGATTCCTATTTGCTATTTGTTTCTTGTTGAGTACGACGTATAAGCATGGTGACGAGTATCTATACGTTGATGTCTAGCATGACCGTAGTCTTAAATTGATACTTGTTGTATTCTTGAATGATACTATGGTTGCAATAGTGAGTAAATCCGTGGCATTGAGCAAAGACTTAGTTGATTTCGTGGAAGTTACTTATGATTTAGAAATGGTGATAACTGAGATGATTAGGAGTTGAGTTGAGATTGGTTATAGCTGATTCTCCCTTGCCGGGACGTATATACTTGTACTGTTGAGTTCCCTTGCCGGAATAGCATAATTTATTTTGATCCCTTGCCGGGACTGTTGTTATGATCATTGTAAGCTGTATATTTGGAACGGGTTGCGCTCCGCAACAATTATTATATATAGATCGGGTTGCACGCTGCAACAAATATTATATTGGATCCGGTTGCACGCCACAATAGATATTATATTGGATCGGGTTGCACGCCGCAATAGATATTATATTGGATTGGTTTGCACGCCGCAATAATTATTATATTTGGATCGGGTTTCATTCCGCAACAGCTATATGTATATATGGATCGGGTTGCACGCCGCAACAGTGTTAAATGATAAGGGATCGGGTTGCGCGCCGCAACAGTAGTATTATTACATTGTTGTAGATAGTGTATTGTTCTTTCATATATCTGTTCGATTTCTGTCAGGTTGATACATTTCCCCGAAGCATGTACCCCCTCCCTTTTAAACTGTTATTTCCCGTTTATTTTCCGCCATATATTATATAACTGCACAGGTTTATCTGGAGTCTGGTTCTAGCCTCGTCACTACCTCGCCGGGGTTAGGCCAAATACTTACTAGCACATGAGGTCGGTTGTGCTGATGCTACACTCTCCACTCTATGCAGATACCGGAGCAGCACTTGGTCAGTAGCAGTAGGGGAGCCGACCTTTAGTCCACCGAGACACCGAGGTAGACTTGCAGACGTCCACAGGCCCGGCGTCTCCTCTATCCTATTTTGTATTCTGTTATCTCATGTATTCGAGACAAACAATATTATCTTTCTTCCAAACTGTTGTATGTAGCATTCTTAGTTGTCCGTAGATGTTGTGACACTAGGATTCTGGGTAGAGGCATGTATTGGTTCTAGATATTTTGGTTTCATATTTATTTAAGACTTTCGCTAAATTTTATTTTCCGCTATCATTTAAATGCTTATTCATTGTTAATTTAATTGGTTAAAAAAAATTAAAACGAAAGAGTTAATGGTTTCAAAGTTCATGGCTTGCCTAACTTCTACGAGTAGGCGCCATCACGACTCCCGGGGGTGGGAATTTCGGGTCGTGACAATTACTAACAAACTGATATGACATTCGAATTTGAATTGGAATGCAATTTGAGTAGTTTGCATTGAGAGTAAGCCAATTATGGTGTCGAAAAATAAACTACTTGACAATTTTAAGATAATATATGCAATGTTTTATAATAATAATCAACTAATTTAACAATTAATGATTCAAAGAACAATTTTTTTGTATATATAGGGTATTAAAAATTCAAATTCTGGGGCTAGAGATATCGATAAACTTAAAGTGGAGTCATACTGAAATAAATCCGGCCAAAGAATCATTTAAATTTTTAGATAGCCGATTAAAGTAAATTTTAAATTAAGGATAATATCTTCACTTGCATCATTATAAAGATAATCATTATTATAATATATATAAAGTTTTAGAAATTGAAATTTCAAAATTGAAATATTTTTTGAAAGATAAAATCATACCAAATAAGAGTTCAAGTTGTAGTATAAGAGTCACGTCGTAATCAAAGAATCGTTTATATCGTGTCAACCTTTGTGCTTTCCCATAAATTAAATATGAGTTATTATTTTACTATGTGGCTATTTTTAGCCAATGACACCTATGAGAATAGTGCAAAAATAAAATTATCACTACGAAAATTGAGAAAATGTTAGTCTTTTTTCATGTAGTGTTTCTTAATTAATATCTGACGATTATCTATAATTATTTAGAAGGTTTAAATGTTAAGGTTATTTACATATAATTCAAATAACTGATATATTTAACATGGTTAATGTCAAATATCAAAATGGAGTAAAAACAATTCATTAGCTCAAGTATTTTTTATATTTTTAGATAGCCAACTAAAATGAGTTTTGAACTAAGAATAATATTTTCAATTACATTATTATAAAAATAATTAGTATTGAAAAATAATATTTTAGAAACTGAAATTTTAAGAAAGAAATATTTTTAAGAGATATCAACACACCAAATAAGAGTTCAAGTAGTAGTAAAAGAATTAAGTCTTATCCAAAAAGTCATTCATTGTCTCAACATTTGATTGTTTTGCAATAAATATGAGTTATTATTTGCTTCCTGACTATTTTTAGGATCTAATGACACTGGCAAGAATGGTATCAAAAAGAAAAAATAGAAGAAATGATTAATTTTTTCATGTAGTTAATATCCAATGATTATCTATATTTACTGAGAAAGTATAAATTTTAAGATTATTTATATACAATCAAATAACTGAAATATTTGACATAATTAGTATCCGCGCATCTGCGCGGGTAATAATACTAGTAGTAAAAGAAATGGAGGAAAGTTGTAACCTTTACCTAAATCGGAGTAGGAGACAGCGACGATGAGCTGAGGAATCAGTAATATGGCAGATGACGAAGGTTGATTTGGGAATTTCGGACCACCGTGGCTGATTTTCGAAACCCTAATTCGATGTTTAAAGAGAAGTAGAAATTAGAGTCTTAACCCATTTTTGGAGTTTGTTTAGTACTTGGTACCCGTTTCATCCAGTTTGTTTTGGTTTTGCATTTCGAAAATGGTTTTTCATAAATACTAGTGTAGACACCGGATTTTTGACCCTCCCCGAGAATTTTTACGTTTTTAGCGTGAATATGTTAAATTGGGTCTAAATATGGCTATTTCGACTATTTCACTTTATTTCGTTGCAAAAAGAAAAATTACAAAAATATATATATAAATTTTAGTTTATGTATTTCTCATAAACTTGAAAAAATACAAAAATTGCACTTTATTTTGGTACTTTATATAAATTCAAAAATTACAAAATATATGGTTCTATTAATGTTTTATAGTCATTTTAAATTTGAAAAAATATAAAAATATATTACTTTATATTTTATTTTTGTATAAAAACGAAAATTACAAAAAATAGTTTTATTAATATTTTGTAGCTATTTTAATCTCGAAAAATATGAAGAAAATAATAATATAGTTTTGTCTTAAATAATTAATCTTATTTTAGTAGCTATTTTGCTTACATAATCAGTTGAGCAACGTCGTGTTCCTATTTCTCGGGTCCGGGCAAAAGAATAATATTTGGGTTCAAACTACCCAGTTTTAGGCCTAATTTTCGGACCTAGCCCATAATAAACCGAGTCCATGACACATGGGGAACCCCACCACGCGTGGGGGACACAAGTCTCGAACCCCACCACGCGTGGGGCTCATTTTTCTGGGCAAAACCATTACAAATGCAAGGTCAAAACACATTTGACAGGGGGGGATTAAAATTTTTTTGGAGGAGAATCACTGTTCACATTCCTTCTCCTTTGGAAAACCTGCAAATCAAAACAAAGACTACTCTAAAACCTTCACGCCTGGACGTCCGAAATAGAAAACAAAAACCACCATCGTCTTCCTCCTTAGCTCAAGACCGTCGACCACTACCCAAAACCAACCAGTCCGACACCCCCTCGACCTTACTGTCATCGCTACCATCCAAACACCATGTCCGAAAACCACCCTCAACCCTAACCCAAAACCACCACAAAAACAACCAGTCCTACACCCAAATCGTCCGCAACCCCCCAGCTCCGCCATCGTCGACACTGTCCAAAACCAACGCCGGAAACCATCCCCACTCCTCCTACTCCTAGCTCCGTCAAACCATTTTCCGGCGAACCTCCATTAAAGCCGTCGAGCAGCAGCTGTTGTTGCTGCGTCGTCGCTGTCCGTCGACCCTACGTCCAAACGCCATAACCAGCACCAACTCTATCGTCTTCCTCACGACGAAAATACCACCACCATTGCTGCACCATCCTGCCCAAACCACCCGCCATAGCTGCTTCCTTGCGCACAGCTGAACCAAGCAGTCCGGAGACTATAACCCCAGGCCGCCTCCTCATCCCTCGCAACGAACCAGTATCGCCATCTCAGGCGACAACTACGTTTCTTCTCCGTCCCAATCCCAGCTGTTGTGGCGTTTCTTCTGCTTCACTAACAGAAGCGTGGTGTCCTTCCCCATATCCACGTCCAGTATACAGTAGTTCCTTCCAGCCCCCTCACGTTCAAAGGACCACACGAAAAAAACCAGTAGCAGTCATCACCTTCTTCTTCGTCCGTTCGCGTTCGAGCTTATGACGCGAGCTATTCCGTTTGAGCTTTGATGACTGTTTCCATGGGTTCCCGTTCGAGGTCATCCGTTGAGGTCAATGTTGAGGACTGGTCCATGGCTCTATCCGTTTTTGTTTGTTCAGGTTAGTAAACCTCAAACATTGAATAAGGAGATGTTATGTCAAAAGTTCAAAAATGCAATATAGAAATTGGTATGATAATTTTCTGCTTATGTTTTCACCGTATGCGTTTTTTGTTCATTTTTGGCGTTATGTGTTGTTGTTTATTTGATATCATTTAATTAAGTAGGGTTAGTTGTTCTATGACACAGTTTGACGTCAATTTGTTCGTCTTTTCCCTTGCTTAGTTCATTCGGACAAAACTAGCATTACTTGTTGTTACTACTTCCAAAACACTCATTTTACTAGATTCCTTTATTAAATTTGTAACGAGTTATGAGATTTCAGTTGTAAATAGGCTGTAAGGTTTAGTATTGTTAAATGCATAAAAATGACATCCTTTTAAAAATATAAATATAAAAATAAATAATAATAAAAAATAAAATAAAATGAGACGAGCCTCGCCAAATAAAAGGGACAAATTGCGGGGCCCTCACAAAATATATGTATTAAATACTTAGATTCCGGGACGGGCCGTTTAGCAAATTTCACGGCCCTACCCCAAAATAATAATGCGCCAGTTGCTTTAGGCGGGCCTGTAATAATGTTATCTCCTTAAGCTCGGGTGCACATTTATGTGACCCAAATCCAAGTCTCAACGAAATCGAAATGTGTCTCTGATCACGGGCACATTGATTGTGGCGTGGCCCGAGATGCATTTCCATGACGTTGTAAATTCCTTTTAATAATAAAATGAGATGAGCCTCGACAAACAAAAAATGTAGAAGCTGCGGGGCCCTCTAAATGTATATATATTAAAACACTTAGAATTCGGGACAAGCCGTTTAGCGAATTTTACGGCCTTCCCCAAAATAACAATACGCTAGTTGCGTTAGGCACGTCTTTAATAATTTATCTTCCGTAATTCGGGTGCATATTTATGTGACTCAAATCCAAATCTCAACCGAGTCGAGATATGTCAATAACCACGGGTGCATTGATGTAACGTGGTTCGAGATATATTTTCACGACGTTGCAATTCTCGTAAAAAATAATAATAAAAGCGGTCAAGAGTTTAAAACTTGCACATAGGTTTAACATGTACAAAATCAGATAATCAAGCCAAATATAACAGTTGAGCGACCGTGCTAGAACCACGGAACTCGGGAATGCCTAACACCTTCTCCCGGGTTAACAGAATTCCTTATCCAGATTTCTGGTACGCAGACTATAATATGGAGTCATTCTTTTCCTCGATTCGGGATTAAAATTGGTGACTTGGGACACCCTAAATCTCCCAAGTGGCGACTCTGAAATAAATAAACCAATCCCGTTTCGATTGTCCTTTAATTGGAAAAAACTCCCTTGCGCCCTCGCGGGTGCGGAAAAAGGAGGTGTGACAGCCCTGGCGACTCTGCTGGGGATTTATGACCCAGAACCACTGGTTCAGGGTTAAGAATTCGAGCTTAGAATAATTGTTATTATTTGGCTTTATTTATTATCTGATTATTACATGTTTTGAGCCTAATGTGCTAAATGCTGCTTTTACCACTTTGATATTATTTGAACTGTATATAAACTGTGCCGAAACCTTTCTCTTCTTACCTCCGGGGATGTGCTTACTGGTTGAGACTCCCTATTCTGTTAGTGTCATACCCTGAATAAAAGAGGCTCGGAAAGTTTCTAAGCCGGCTGGCCTTTTGGTTCCCGGAAAGGAGCTCCTTCCTCAGCTCGAGTTGTCCGCTCGGGTACACTGTCTAGAACACCGACCCAGGTTTTTGAACCTAGTATAACAAAGCCACATGCCGGATCCCTAGTAGGAACGTTTATTTGCATCATGTGCATTTGACTTAGGGGACTCAACATAGGGGTTGGGTCCGTCTAGGACAAGCAACCTGAAAATAATAGACCATCTTTCGGCATCCTATGTGCTACATGTTGTATTTAGTCAAGGGCGAATGGGTCATTTGGTCATTTCCAGCATGGTGTTATTTTAATCAAAGCATGGGGAACATTTGTGGAATCCAAGAAGCCTTGGAATTCCCTATGTCCCCCACGCTTGCTTTTTGGGAAAGCACATGGGGAACATTTGTGGAATCCAAGAAGTCTTGGAATTCCCATATGTCCCCCACGCTTCATATGTTGGGAAAAGCGCATGGGGAGCATTTGCGGAATCCAAGAAGTCTTGGAAATCATTATGTCTCCCATGCCACATTTTTGAAAGAAATAATAAATATAAAAAATAAAAATACATATAAAAACAAAGCATGAAAATTCAAAAAGATTTTGTATGTTGTCATCATTTTCCACATATAAGAAAACCGTGAAAAAAGGAGAAAATAACAGCATAGAGAAAAAGTCCGAGTAGAGTCGAAGCTCTGCCGAAATTTTGAGAAAATGAAAAAAAAATGTCTTATTAAGTTTGTTTTATTAGCAAGTCTTGTTTTGAAAAAATGTCAAAAAGTCCAAAAAGTCCAAAAGTTTTATTATGTTAAAAAAAAAAGGGAGTCGGGCGTTGAAAGTGGTTTTATTATTGCAAATATATATATATAAAAAAATAAAAATAAAAATAAAAAAAATCCAAAAAGTTTTTCTTTATTTCCAAAAAATGTATATATATCTTTATCTGTTGCAAGAACATTTGTCTTGCCAAAAGTTTTTAGAATCCCAATTTTCAAAACAAATAATCCAAAAATATTTTCCGTTATTGACTTCTTTAGAAAGTCTTTCTAGTTGTTTCTTTTAAAAAAAAAAATATATATATATAATATAAAAAAACAAATCCGAAAATATTTTGATTCTTCTTTCAAAAATTGAAAAGAAAATTCAAAATTCAAAAAAACATTTTAGAAGCATTTCTTATATTAAAGGTAAAATTCCAAAAAATATATTCTTCTTTTTCTTTAGAATAAAAAATAATGCAAATGAAAATTCAAAAAATATATCTTAGAAGTGTTTCTTTTAAAAATAAAATCAATCAAAAATCAAAAAATATACTTCCTTTCTTCTTTTAAAGTAGTTCTTTCAAATTCAAAAAAAAAGGTTAGTTCATCTACTTATTCTTGATTGCCCGAACTACGCGGGTTTGATTCTCACCGGATGTGAGATACGTAGGCAACCCTCATCGGGTCCAACCCCACCTTTTGCTAAAAAGCCAAAAACAAATATAAAAAAAACATGTCAAAGATTTTTAATTTTGTCGTAAATAAGTCTAGTGATGTAACTTCCCCTTTTTACAAAAAAAAATAGCAAAAACAAATATGTCAAATTTTAATTGTCATAAAGAAGTCGGGTGCCGCTGTTTTATCAAGACATATCCGAATGTTCCCGAAAGGGACGCCGGAAGGCTGACTTTGCATAAACAACCACTTTTGGGTCATTTTTAAGACTTGGTCCAGTTGACCCCCACAGCCTAAAAATCTTCGTCCCCGAGACGTTGAAAGGCCGTGTTTGCAATATTGACTTTTCTAATTTGAAAAACGATAAAAAAGAGTTATAAATAAGTCAGGTGATGCTGTTTTGTCATAAATAGCCGAATGTTCCCGAAAGGGACGCCGGAAGGCTGACTTTGCATAAACAGCCACCTTTTGGGTCATGTTTAGGATTTTTGTCCGGTTGACCCACACAGCCTTAAAAATCTTCGTCCCCGAGGCGCTGAAGGGCCGTGTTTGCAACACCAAGTTTTTATTATAATTTGAAAAGAAAGAAAAAAACAAAGAGTCGGCGGTCAGGTGAATACCGTTTGAATTTTGTCATAATAAGCCGAGCCAGCTTCGGCCGCGTCTTAAACCGTTCTTGCCGAAATAGCCTTAGAGTATCTTTCAGTTGTCGAAAGGTTATTTTCGTAAAAGAATGGACAAGTTGGTAAGGTGTCATAAAATAATCCTCCCCGGCCTCAAAATTCATGTGAGAATTGGAAGGGGCCACATTTGCAGGAATAGCCATTTGGTTGCATTTGACAAACGGGGAAAGGAAGCTGGCCGTTTGTTTTTAAGTTTGTAAATCTTTTGATTAGAATATGCGGGTTGTTTGATTTTCGAGTTTGTAGGTCATCTTCAAACCTTTGAAACCCAGTTTGTTCTAATATGAAAATTGAAAAAATGTTTATTATTGTTTATCTTTTATTGGCCCGAACTACGCAAGGTCTGATTCATGCGGGGTCATGATACGTAGGCAATCTCCATAAGATTCGACCACCACTAAAAAAATAAAAAAAAATAAAAAAAAATATAATAATATATATATATATATATATATATATAAATATATATAATAAATAAAAGAGAGTGTGGAAGATTTTCAGAGGGGCACAATTGTTTAACTGCTTAGGTACATTGTATCTCTGATATATGATTGTCTGTCCAATGCTCTAACACTAACGTGATGACTTCCCTTTGATGTGTCCATATATAGAAAGTGGTTGGTTGTGGTAGCTCCTCCCTGCAAAGCAAAATCAAAGGACAATGGCTCAGAACCGCAGAACCGAGTGGGTCGGTATCGATGACCGACAACAATTGGTCGAACGGAACAACGGGTTGGTAGAGGAAGTGAAAATGCTGAGACAACATGTGGCAGATATGTATCAGGCATGGATAACTGGAAAAGCACCACCCCTTCCACCGCCAAGCCTCTTGAACTTTGTCATTTCCCAAGCACCCAACACCATAACGGAAGATCCCCCATACTCTCCATCCCAACCCACTTATGGCAGCTTTCCCAGCTACCTGAGTAGCTCCATCACTCCTCAATGCTTCTCTGCTCCCCAACACCACTTCTTTCCCCGCCATACTTCACTTTCCAGGCACCCGGCTCCACAAAATGCCTACCCACCTACACAAGCCTACCAAAAGACACCTAGATCAGGTTTCCGGCCCTGTCAACATACAAGAATGAAGAGGCTATTGAAACGAGGAAAGACTCTCACCCCTATCGGAGTATCTTATGCCAGTCTGTTCAGAAGGCTAAGGCATGCTGGCTTGATTGAGCCACTCCCCGCATGTACTCCAGATCCACTTGCAAGGAACTTTGATCCGGCAGCGCGATGCGCATACCACTCCAATGTCGTAGGGCACAACGTTGAGAGCTGTCGTACTTTGAAAAGGGAAGTGGAGAAAATGATCCAAGAAGGGCGGATTGTGATCAATAACAGTGACATGGAGCACTCGAACCCTATCGAGAGCTTGTCGACGGAGGTTGATGATGTTGAAGCTGGCAATAGTCTTGGCAGTATTGATGCAAAGCTCAGTGGCTAAGATGCCAGTTTTTGCTAAAGTGGGAGGACGCTTCGTTTCCTTGGTCAGCAAGAGAGAAGCTTGTGGTGGCTTATTTTGTTGTCATTTCTGTTGTTCAGATTATTAGAATTGTAATTCGGATTTTGTCCTGTGTCAAACCTTTTTATCTTTCCGTTTTGTCATAGCGGTTTGTTTAAATTTGTCCAGGTTATTTTAGGATTTCATTCTGGTTTGTTTGTTTGTTTTGTTATTCAAACCATTTTCACCGGTAGTCTAATGCAAATCCGGTCTTTTATTATTTCCAGTCCTCGTTTTGTTTAGTCCTTTTATCATTTTGTTCAATGCCGATTCTAGGGACAGGACATGCGCACCCATGTTTGGGCCTAATCTTAAAAGTTAATCATAAAAACCTGGGAAGGTGATCAAAGCATTTAAAGGAAATAATAACGGTTCAAGATTATTTGGAGCCCGAGTCATGTGGAACTGGGGCAAGTAAAACATAAAGAAAACCGTTAAATGCAAGATTCGCCAAATTGGCATGAGGGTCGTTCATAATAATGAGAAAGAGAGTGTCGCCCAACGGTGCTTTAGAAGTGACAAATGAACAAACAGATGTTGAATATAATTGTCAAGTCCAGCACCATCGGAAGAGACTATAAATCTATTGTTTAATTGTGTTGTTTGCACTTGGCATGTTTTAAAGACTGGAATGACGAAGGCATTTTGTTCTGCTACCCAAACACTCTATCCTTCGTTACCCCTTTTGAGCCTTATTTATTTTCTTTCATACCCCTCGTTCGGAATCAGTAGCAACGAAGGAAAAAAAAAGAAGAAGAAGAAGAGAGAAAGAAAGAAAACAACAAAACGAAAAAGAGAAAAAAATAAAGAAAAGAAAATGATAACAAAAAAAAACAACAAAAGAAAGTCGGAATGAAAAGAGGAATTGGGAACTACGTTTGACCTGATTCCTCAAAGAGGATACGTAGGCGCTTCACGGCTCGGTCATAGTTTTGAAAAATGAAAAAAAAAATCAATTAAGATATCCCCAAACAAGAAACTGGGGCAAATGTTGCGTTTGTTGTAAATAAATCTAGTTCCGAAGGTTGTAATTAATAACCCAAAATCGATGCATTTTTTAGCCTTTAATACCCTTTCTTTCTAGCCCTATCCAAAACTCATATTACGGTCCAAAGAAAGACCTTCTGACCAGTCTTCAAAAGATGCCAAGTCAGACAAATGAGAGTCTTACCGGCGAACATAACATTCTGTTCCACAGCAGAAATTAATCTCCAGCAGAAAGAGTCATACCGGCGACACTCCAAACCCCCAGCTGGAAAGTGATACAAATGAGAGAGTCTTATCGGTGAAAACCTTCACAGGCACCATAAGGCTATGAAAGCTGAGAGAAAAACCAGAAATGAGAGAGGCTTGATAGTGAAAACCCTTTGGGCACTACAAGTCGAATAGGATTGAGAATCAGATGGGGAATTGCCAATTGAAGGTCTGGAAAGAAGATTAATGGCGGAGGATAGGCCACATATGCATGTCATGACCATTAGAGTCGGTATCTGCGTTTGATAGGTTTTTATTTATAGTTTCTTTTGTTAAAAGGTCGTCTTTTTCCTTTTGTCCTTTTATTCTGTTCCCTTTTTATCTTTTACCTTTCATAAAAAAATCCCCAATAGAGTCTGCTTGGTCAGAACAAGTGTGAATTGACTTCAAAATAGGCCATCAGCTTTCCAAAATGAGATCTGACTATTACATCCAAGTGGTTTAGTCAGCAAGGAACAAATACGAGGCCAGTGTCAACAAAAATATCCCCAGCAAAAGGGAATTGATAAAAGGATTGACGAGTGGATACCCTTGCCAAAACCAAGGTTATAAACCTCAAGGCCAAGGCCCGTGAACAAAGCAAGGAAAGCAGTGAGCATGAATTTGTGGGAAATTCATACAAGACTAAAGTCGGGGAAATGCCAGTTTCCGAGCTATGCCACAAAAGAAGAGGGATACCCCCAGCAGAAAGGGATTATCCCCAGCACATAATATCATCCCCAACAAGTTGTTGAACGCAGAGCAAGGAAGGAGAAAGGGAAAGCTATCCCAGTAGGAGTATCACAACCAACCACCATGTTTTAAACTAACAAAATTTTGTTTGATTTGAAGCAGGTAACGGAAATGGCATTGATGCCAGAACTGCATGCCACAAGGGATATTATCAAACTGGGGCAGAAAATTTTCCTTCCATTTAGAAAATTTTCTGGAAGTCAGGTACCCCCAGCTGATAACATTTTACCACCCCCAACAGGTAAGTAAATAATTCCCCAACAGTGTTATCCCTAGCAGTTGCGAGGAGTCCAACACAAGGTTGGAAAGTCAGTATCCTCAGCGGTTCCTTTCGGGGAAAGACAAAACGACTCTCAAGGGAGGTAGTCTTCGAAGGAAGAAGCTATGCAAAAACAAAACAAAAAAAAGAATAATAAAAATAAAAAAAAAAGAATAAAAAAAAGAATAAAAAGATAATAATGAAAAAAAGGGGGAAAAATCATCCCCATCTAAATAATCCCCAACAGTTTCGAGGGAAGACAACACAGGTAAGTAAATAATTCAAAAAAAAAGCGAAGGTTTCATTAATAGGAGACGCACTTCCTAGTTTGAAATCATTTAAGTTTTACCCATAGGAGACGCATTTCCTCCTAGGTTTGTTTAGTTTCACCCATAGGAGACGCATTTCCTCCTAAGTTTAAGTTTTACCCCCTAGGAGACACATTTCCTCCTAAGTTCGTTTTAGTTCCACCCATAGGAGATGCATTTCCTCCTAAGTGGTTGTTAAAGATAAAAAAAAAAGAAAAAAAAAGACCTAGTCTGATGAACCTTCTCCTAGGATCAAAATCTTAGTCCGATGAATCTTTCTCCTAAGATAGAGACCTAGTCCGATGAACCTTCTCCTAGGATCAAAATCTTAGTCTAATGAATCTTTCTCCTAAGATACCAAAAAAAACAAGACCTAGTCCGATGAGCCTTCTCCTAGGATCAAAATCTTAGTCTGACGAATCTTTCTCCTAAGATAGAGACCTAGTCTGATGAACCTTCTCCTAGGATCCAAATCTTAGTCTGATGAATCTTTCTCCTGAGATACCAAAAAACAAGACCTAGTCTGATGAACCTTCTCCTAGGATCAAAATCTTAGTCTGACGAATTTTTCTCCTAAGATAGAGACCTAGTCTGATGAACCTTCTCCTAGGATCAAAATCTTAGTCTGATGAATCTTTCTCCTAAGATACCAAAAAAAAAGACCTAGTCTGATGAACCTTCTCCTAGGATCAAAATCTTAGTCTGACGAATTTTTCTCCTAAGATAGAGACCTAGTCTGATGAACCTTCTCCTAGGATCCAAATCTTAGTCTGATGAATCTTTCTCCTAAGATACCAAAAAAACAAGACCTAGTCTGATGAACCTTCTCCTAGGATCAAAATCTTAGTCCGATGAATTTTTCTCCTAAGATAGAGACCTAGTCTGACGAACCTTCTCCTAGGATCAAAATCTTAGTCTGATGAATCTTTCTCCTAAGATACCAAAAAAAAAGACCTAGTCTGATGAACCTTCTCCTAGGATCAAAATCTTAGTCTGATGAATCTTTCTCCTAAGATAGAGACCTAGTCTTTTGAAAAAAAGAGAGTCATTTTCCTAAATCCAGGCGCCCACCTGTATAATGAGAGGAATACATTCCAGTCTTTACTTTCAAGTGTTGAAATTGGGAGCCCGCCCATAATAACAGAGGAATACATTCAGTCTTTACTTTCAAGTGTTGAAATTGGGAGCCCGCCCATAATAACAGAGGAATACATTCAGTCTTTACTTTCAAGTGTTGAAATTGGGAGCCCGCCCATAATAACAGAGGAATACATTCAGTCTTTACTTTCAAGTGTTGAAATTGGGAGCCCGCCCATAGAACAGAGGCATACATTCCAGTCTTTAAATTTCTTGTCAGGCGCCCACCTACATAACGAGTGGAATACTTTTCAGTCTTTAAATTTCTTTTCAGGCGCCCACCTGTATAACAAGAGGAATACTTTTTAGTCTTATACTGCAGATTTTGGAAATCAGTAACCCCATCGGAAGGTAGAAGGTTACAATAGGAATCCCCAGCTCCGGGAAGCAGAAGGCTACAACAAAAATCCCCAGCATTCAACCAAGTTATAAATAGCAGAAGCTCGCCTCAAGAATGCGAGTCAACAGGCTGAGATGGTCAACAAAAGCTGGTCACAAAAACACAAAAAAAAAGAAGAGAAAAATGAATGAATCCGAAGCACGGAAGTGGAGAACAGATGTGATCTGCTCAAGAACTAGCGCCTACAACTAGCAAGTATCAAGGTTCAAATCCAAAGTCTGTATGAAGCACCATTCAAGACTCAAGATCAAGTTTCAGAAGACATAGAGATAGGAATCCTTGTAACTAGTAGTTGATAGGTTTAGTTAGTCTTTTTAAGTTATCATTTTTGATGTAATGACAGGACCGCAGACCGGAACCTCAACGGAACGGCACCTCGATCGGCTCTTCACCTCGGTACACTTTACCATATCTCTCATTTCCGAACTACACGTGGCCTGATTCCTGTATAACCAAGGATATGTAGGCAGCTCAGATACCAGAGCTCGGTCACATTCCCTCCCTTTCCTTAGTGTAGTCTGTCCAAGTAATGGTCGGGTCAAAAACATGTCTAGTCATTCTTTGTCGGAAAACTCTTCGTGTTTCCAGTCAAAGAGGGGCAGTTGTAGACACCGGATTTTTGACCCTCCCCGAGAATTTTCACGTTTTTAGCGTGAATATGTGAAATTGGGTCTAAATATGGCTATTTCGACTATTTCACTTTATTTCGTTGCAAAAAGAAAAATTACAAAAAATATATATATAAATTTTAGTTTATGTATTTCTCATTAACTTGAAAAAATACAAAAATTGCACTTTATTTTGGTACTTTATATAAATTCGAAAATTACAAAATATATGGTTCTATTAATGTTTTATAGTCATTTTAATTTTGAAAAAATATTAAAATATATTACTTTATATTTTATTTTTGTATAAAAACGAAAATTACAAAAAATAGTTTTATTAATATTTTGTAGCTATTTTAATCTCGAAAAAATATGAAGAAAATAATAATATAGTTTTGTCTTAAATAATTAGTCTTATTTTAGTAGCTATTTTGCTTACATAATCAGTTGAGCAACGTCGTGTTCCTATTTCTCGGGTCCGGGCAAAAGAATAATATTTGGGTTCAAACTACCCAGTTTTAGGCCTAATATTCGGACCTAGCCCATAATAAACCGAGTCCATGACACATGGGGAACCCCACCACGCGTGGGGGACACAAGTCTCGAACCCCACCACGCGTGGGGCTCATTTTTCTGGGCAAAACCATTACAAATGCACGGTCAAAACACATTTGACAGGGGGGGATTAAAAATTTTTTGGAGGAGAATCACTGTTCACGTTCCTTCTCCTTTGGAAAACCTGCAAATCAAAACAAAGACTACTCTAAAACCTTCACGCCTGGACGTCCGAAACAGAAAACAAAAACCACCATCGTCTTCCTCCTTAGCTCAAGACCGTCGACCACTACCCAAAACCAACCAGTCCGACACCCCCTCGACCTTACTATCATCGCCACCATCCAAACACCATGTCCGAAAACCACCCTCAACCCTAACCCAAAACCACCACGAAAACAACCAGTCCTACACCCAAATCGTCCGCAACCCCCCAGCTCCGCCATCGTCGACACTGTCCAAAACCAACGCCGGAAACCATCCCCACTCCTCCTACTCCTAGCTCCGTCAAACCATTTTCCGGCGAACCTCCATTAAAGCCGTCGAGCAGCAGCTGTTGTTGCTGCGTCGTCGCTGTCCGTCAATCCTACGTCCAAACGCAATAACCAGCACCAACTCTATCGTCTTCCTCACGACGAAAATACCACCACCATTGCTGCACCATCCTGCCCAAACCACCCACCATAGCTGCTTCCTTGCGCACAGCTGAACCAAGCAGTCCGGCGACCATAACCCCAGGCCGCCTCCTCACCCCTCGCAACGAACCAGTATCGCCATCTCAGGCGACAGCTGCGTTTCTTCTCCGTCCCAATCCCAGCTGTTGTGGCGTTTCTTCTGCTTCACCAACAGAAGCGTGGTGTCCTTCCCCATCTCCACGTCCAGTATATAGTAGTTCCTTCCAGCCCCCTCACGTTCAAAGGACCACACGAAAAAAAACCAGTAGCAGTCATCACCTTCTTCTTCGTCCGTTCGCGTTCGAGCTTATGACGCGAGCTATTCCGTTTGAGCTTTGATGACTGTTTCCATGGGTTCCCGTTCGAGGTCATCCGTTGAGGTCAATGTTGAGGACTGGTCCATGGCTCTATCCGTTTTTGTTTGTTCAGGTTAGTAAACCTCAAACATTGAATAAGGAGATGTTATGTCAAAAGTTCAAAAATGCAATATAGAAATTGGTATGATAATTTTCTGCTTATGTTTTCACCGTATGCATTTTTTGTTCATTTTTGGCGTTATGTGTTGTTGTTTATTTGATATCATTTAATTAAGTAGGGTTAGTTGTTCTATGACACAGTTTGACGTCAATTTGTTCGTCTTTTCCCTTGCTTAGTTCATTCGGACAAAACTAGCATTACTTGTTGTTACTACTTCCAAAACACTCATTTTACTAGATTCCTTTATTAAATTTGTAACGAGTTATGAGATTTCAGTTGTAAATAGGCTGTAAGGTTTAGTATTGTTAAAGGCATAAAAATGACATCCTTTTAAAAATATAAAAATAAAAATAAATAATAATAAAAAATAAAATAAAATGAGACGAGCCTCGCCAAATAAAAGGGACAAATTGCGGGGCCCTCACAAAATATATGTATTAAATACTTAGATTCCGGGACGGGCCGTTTAGCAAATTTCACGGCCCTACCCCAAAATAATAATGCGCCAGTTGCTTTAGGCGCGCCTGTAATAATGTTATCTCCTTAAGCTCGGGTGCACATTTATGTGACCCAAATCCAAGTCTCAACGAAATCGAAATGTGTCTCTAATCACGGGCACATTGATTGTGGCATGGCCCGAGATGCATTTCCATGACGTTGTAAATTCCTTTTAATAATAAAATGAGATGAGCCTCGACAAATAAAAAATGTAGAAGCTGCGGGGCCCTCTAAATGTATATATATTAAAACACTTAGAATTCGGGACAAGCCGTTTAGCGAATTTTACGGCCTTCCCCAAAATAACAATACGCTAGTTGCGTTAGGCACGTCTTTAATAATTTATCTTCCGTAATTCGGGTGCACATTTATGTGACTCAAATCCAAATCTCAACCGAGTCGAGATATGTCAATAACCACGGGTGCATTAATGTAACGTGGTTCGAGATATATTTTCACGACGTTGCAATTCTCGTAAAAAATAATAATAAAAGCGGTCAAGAGTTTAAAACTTGCACATAGGTTTAACATGTACAAAATCAGATAATCAAGCCAAATATAACAGTTGAGCGACCGTGCTAGAACCACGGAACTCGGGAATGCCTAACACCTTCTCCCGGGTTAACAGAATTCCTTATCCAGATTTCTGGTACGCAGACTATAATATGAAGTCATTCTTTTCCTCGATTCGGGATTAAAATTGGTGACTTGGGACACCCTAAATCTCCCAAGTGGCGACTCTGAAATAAATAAACCAATCCCGTTTCGATTGTCCTTTAATTGAAAAAAACTCCCTTGCGCCCTCGCGGGTGCGGAAAAAGGAGGTATGACAACTAGTATTAGTACCGTTTGATGACATTATTAAAGAATATTAGTCATATTAGTGTATGATCTAATTTATTTGAGCACGATAGATCATACTTTTTAATAAAATTATATTTTATACCCCATAGTAATAGCTTAATAATTAAATTAAACGACTCATATAATCATCAAATACCTTTTAGATGATGCTCAAATATCATAATTATATAGGTTGTTACTAATTAAATATAAATTAAGTTAAATGAATAAAAATATATTATAACTACATGAATCTAAAAATTATTACAGTTTTTAATTTCTTCTTACTTGTAGCTCGTGCTGAAAATCATAAAGTGGTTTATTTATAAACACGTATCTATTTAAAAAGTCCCATATGATATAGTGATTCTCCTTGATTTATAATAATGATAAAAGAATAATGCGATAAAAAATTATATTCGCTTGAATTTAGAAGGTATTTTGACTCAGATGGAATCAGCAAATTATTGGGATGAGTTATGCATATACTCATTTTATGACAAAAATCATTTCTTATTCAATACACTGTTACACCATTTGTTCACTTTATTATTTGAATATAAATTACATATTTTTAAATATTTCTTTATCAATTTTCTCTTCAGCATTTTTGCTTTTTCTACAAAATAAAATAACAATTCATACCTTTATAAATATAGAGATCTAGAACTTAGACTTAATAATTTTTTTGTGTTCTATTATACTAATAATTATGGATGAAGCCTTTCATGAAATTTTCGTAATAATTTCAGTCATTATTAAAATAAAATATATTAAAAATATATTATATTTTTAAAATTTTAAGAAGTTGCTTGGAACTTTTTAATTCAAACTTTTCTCAGCATATACGATAAACTTTCTCATCTTAAATTCGAATAAGCCTTATTATTTTTAAGTTGCTTTTTATTTTGGGAGAATGACATAGTTACCTATAAAAACAAAATTATTTACCCTTATCTACCCATTTATTTTTCTACCCATAAACTAATTACATTTCCCATCCCTAGTAGTTTTTGTGGGGAATATTTTCTTTATTCTCCAATTCTTTTTTATTTCTATGCTTCTTTTCTTTTCTTTTTTTCTTTTCTCCTTTTCTTTTTTCTCTTTTTTTTTTCTTTTTTCCTTTTCTAATTTCATTTAACTTCTTTTTTTTATATTCTTTTTCTCTTCACAATCTAATTTTATTTACCGTTTTTACTATTTTTTATTATTTTTTTATACTATTACTAAAGTAAAATTAAATTGTGTACCAATTAAATGTAGCTAATACAACCAAACAATATTAACTAACATATAATACCAGTATAGTATATAGTTATACCAACAGGGTATACAATTGTACGCAAAAAGTTTTTAAAAAAATTCTTGGGTTGAGCTTCAAAATAACCACAAACTCAACAACCCAATTTATAAGTTTCAAAGTTTCCAGGTCCTCCAATGGCAGATTAATGTTTTGCAGAAGTCAGAAGCCTTGGTGTCATACCTCTTTTTTTACCACCCGAGGGAGATATAAGGGAGTTTTTCCAATTAAAGTGACATTGTTCGATATGGAATTGTTTATTTAATTTTTTAGAGTTTCCATTTGGGATAATTATTTTGGTATCCCAAGTTACCGGTTTATTTTTAAAATCCCAAATCGAGGAATATCGACTTTATTTAAAAGTCTGCGAAATCAGAAATTCTAAGTAAGGAATTCTGTTAACCCGGGAGAAGGTGTTAGGCATTTTCGAGTTTTGTGGTTCGAGCACGGTCGCTTAAACTATTAAAATTGGCCTAATTATCTGATTAATTACTAGTTTTAAACCTATTGTGCATTTTTTACTTTATAACCGCTTTTATTCATTTTAACCGCTTTAAGGATTTATGGAATTATTTCTTGAACAAGTTACGATTGTCGTACACTTGTTTGTTTTGGAACACATTGCAAACCGCGCTACATGAAATGCACCCGCGATTTGCGACATGTTTATTTTATTATTATTCGAAGTTGTTATGATCGGGTTATATGAAATGCACTTCCGAATTTGGGATTTAGGTATCATGACTATGCCACGGGAACCGCATCCATAGCCATGATGATTTATTATAAAACGCGCCTAAAGCAAGCTACGGATGTTCAAAGATGTTTTCTATACTAAGTTAATATTAATGTGAGGGCCATAGCTTATGGATTTTTGTTTGTGTATGGCACACATCAATTTAAAAAGAATTACACTTAATTAGGTCTAAGGATATTCTTACTTACAAATGGTTTGAACTTAATATATATAACTATTAGTTGTAAGAGAGTTTGGGGTACATGCTGGACCTTTAATTATTTAAGCCAATTCTGGTTTGAGCTTTAAATCCAAAAACTATTTAAAAGAAAACTAGACTCAAAATCAAGCCCAGGAGTGAAGCCAGGCAGACGGTCAATGAGCTATAAATGGGCCAGCAAACGCCAGGTCCAATTCTACGCAACCATGCTTTGAGTACTAAGGCCCACATCCATTATACCAAGCAGACAATTTAGATATAGAAAAAAAAAAACTAAATACAACAAAGCTTGAAATTGAGCCCATAATGTGAATCAAATAATAATCAAAGCTCTAAATCGAACTTAGGCCAGACTGCCTCATTTGGGCTACTGTGAAGCCCAAAACGAAGCTTTAGCTCTTTCGAGGCAGATGTAACCCAAACACTTTGAAAGACCAGTAAAGATCCAGAAACTGAATTTATTCACCAATGCATCTTATTATCAGCGATTAACACTAGCCATAAAAAAAACTATAATTCAACTCATTCATGAACTAATCTAAATTTAAATTCCCAACTTTCTTAACCAACTAAAATTTATATTTTACAAAGCATATACAACCCATTCTAACAAATATCAATTAAACTAATAGGACATTGAATCAGCTAATCCTGTCATGAGGCAACACATAATTCAAAATAAGGATTATTCAAACACAGCTGAAAATAATGACATGGAATCCCTAAGTACATAGTACTTGAACAAAAGTTTTGCCCAAAAAAGTCTCCACAAAAGAATTGAAGATCCAACATATAAGGTATTCAGTCCCATTTTACACAAACATCTATATGAGCCTTAAACATTTAAATAAACACAAATTTCATTACAACACATAGATACATGCTCCCAACTTCTCTGATCATTTAAAGGTTGAAAAGAGTACCTGGATATCAAAACAAGGCAAAATGGAGTAAGGGTTCAGCACATCAAACTAATAAAAATAATAGCAAATATAAGCAACAATAAGCCTTGATTCAAACCATATTTAACCCAGAAATCCAGCAGAGATTTTCTAAATTTTTTGCTAAAAGAGAAAGATCAGAAATAATCTAGTAATGTAGAAACCTTTTTTTTGTGTATTTTTTAGGGCTCAGATCTCTAATCAGTGTGTTTTCAGAACTTTTTTATGCTAAAAATGCTGATGATGGTCTGTGAGTATGAGTGAATGCTTTTCTTTTTATAGAGTGCACAAAGAAGGCATCAAAATAGAATATTCTAACCTAAATTTTGAAATTTCAGAATAGTACAACATCTTTTTACAGCTGTCTGTCCTTTTTCCCACCCAATATCAACATTTTCATGCTAAGGATGGGGACAGTTGTGCAAAGACCTAGAACCTTCTGATATTTACCCGATATAAAACCCAATTTTACCCTTACATTTACTAAATATTTCAGTTTCAACCAATTTAGACCTAAATTCAGATTGTTTGATTTACTCATTAGCCCCCTTCTAGAATCTTCTAGGCAATTCTAGACTTGGACCCCCCTGATTTAGTTTTCAATTAACCCGCTTAAACCTTTGTTATTACCTTTTCAACTTTTAAACCATTCAAAGATTAAAAATCAGCTGACTAAGACTAAATCAAGGCAACCTAGCTAAAACAAATATCCTAATTAAAACCTAAGCTAATGACTGAATCAGGACACTTAGCTAATTGACTCTATAAAAGCAAATAAACCTGAATTCCAAAACAACAAAAAATAAAATAAAAAACAACAATTAAAAACAGAAGCAGTGATGCAACAAAAGTTAATAGCTAACTTAATTAACCTAAATTTGATTAAATTAACAACTCATGCAATTAAACTAATTAATAAGTAATTAAACTAATTAGGTTATTACTTCAAACAAACAGTCTTGAAAGGTGTTTAAGGCTAAACCTAGTCATTGGATTCCAAATAAGCACTGATTAATCAAATGGCCTCAACTAAACACAATGGCCGAGCACATGCTAGTCAGAAAGAGGAAGAAAGAAAGCACAGAAGAAAGAAAAAGAGCGAAAAAAGGATAACAGGTATACCTAACACAAACAATAGGATGGTTGGCTTGAAAGGACTCCGGCAAACCCAAAAAATCTTTGAAATAGACCAAAAATAACGCTAATCCATCGTTCTCGCTGAGAACAATCAATTAGCGTAGGTTTCGATCAAATCGAGTCTTGAAAGCTCGGAAAAAAATCAAGAAGAGGACAAACTAGGGTTTTCTATTTGTTGTTCTAGATCTAGATTTGGGGAATTTGGTGGGGGATTTTGGGTCAAATTGATGGTGGAATGATGAATAGGGTGAGGTGAGGAGTATGAGGTAGTGATTTGGTTGGGTTTTGGAGTGGTCTAGGCAGACAAATTTGGGGGTTGTGTAAGTTAACTTCTTAGATCCAAAATTTGGAGAGGTCTGACGAGTTTTGAAGGAATCCACAAAGGGATATGAGATGAGAGGTAGATGAAGATCACGTGGGTGAAGTTTTGAGGTGATTTGGAGTGGTGCCACCGCCGTGGGTGATTTTCGGGCTGCAGAGGACGGCGGAGACGGTGAGGGGTTTGGGGGCGGCTATGGTTAGTTAGAGTGGGATAGAAGAGAAATTGAATGAGGTCTTTAGGGTTTAGGGGGTCCATTCAGACATTTATAAGGGAGGGAAAAGGTTTGTTCCCAGCCATCCAATCAAAAAAGATCAAAGGCTGAGATTGAGCGTTACCAAAACGGCACCGTTTGGTTTAGTTGGGGGAATTGGACCGGGTCGACTGGTTTTTGGGCCTGGGCGAAATTGGGAATTGTATTTGGGCTAATTGAAATTTGACCTAATACACTAAGATAAAATCTTTTCCATATTTCTTTTTCTCTTTGTTTTCTTTCTCCTTTCTTTAATTAATTAAAATCCTAAATTAATCTAATTTGCAAAATTAAACTAATTATCTAATTTTAATATTTACAAAAATTAGTTAATCCTAAATTAATGAAGAGGAAATTACTAATCTAGCATTAAAAGCTAAAAATGTAAAATGAATGGTATTTTTTGTGATTTTTGTTTTAATAAAGCAATTAATTAATCAATTAATCCTAAAATGTGAACACAAAATATAAATGCAATGCATGATATTTTTGGTATTTTTTATGATTTTAATAAAAGTAAACATGCACGGAAATGCAAACAATTAACGAAAAATCCTATAAAAATGGCAAATAATTGGAAAAATCTATTTTCTTTGATTTTATAGGAGTATCTCATATAGGGCAAAAATCACATGCTCACAGATGCCCCTCTTTGCTCGGAAACATGAAGGGTTTTCGGGCAAAGATAAAATGAGCAATTACGAGCGATTTTTGCCCGTTTGAAATTCCATGGGAAGCATCTTTTGAAAAAGTCTGACCAAACCTTGCTTCGGAGGTTGCCTACATATCCTTGGCTATAAAGGAATCAGGTCAGTGTAGTTCTGGAAGTTTTGATAGCTGGGATTACCGGGAAACTGTGATTTCACTACTATTGCTGTTGTTTCTGTATGCTGAGCTCCTTATTACACCAAAATCAAAAATGAAAAGCTAAACTAGCTAAGCCTATCAACTATGAGTTACAAGATTCCTATCTATAAACCTTCTAAGACTTGATCTTGAGTCTTGGCTGGTTCTTCCTACTGACTTTGATCTGAATCTTGATGCTTGTTTAACTGCAACCGCTGATTCATTCTTTTTCGGCTTTTCGGATCAAGGCAGGAATGCAAATCTTGTGACTTCAATCATATCTTGAGCAGTCCGCATCTTTTCTCCGCTTCTGCACTTGAAGTTCACTTCTTTTCTTGTTCTTTCTTTTCTTTTATTCTGGATTGAGACTTCTTCTTTTGGTTATCTCGAACCCTCTGTCTTGAGGTATAATCTGCTCAGACACCAAAACAAACAAACGAACGAAATTTTTTTGCCCAGTTTTCACTAGAAAAATTTCGTGAGTTATTGCAACAAAATCTAAACTATTTCTTTATTTAAAGCAATAAAGTGGGACTGTGTATCCCTGAGAAAAAGAGATTAGGGAGTGGAGACCCTATATCTAATCAAATGGGGATCGGATGCCCCAAGTTGGGAAGATTACCAGGTTATGTTGGAAAAATGACCGGGTTATATCAGAAAGGTCCTCAGGTTATGCTGGGGAAGGTCATCGGGTTATGCCGGAAAAGGTCCTCGGGTTATGCCGGGGAGGTCCATGGGTTATGCTGGGAAAGTCATTGGGTTATGCCAGAAAAGGTCCTCGGGTTATGCCAGAAAAGGTCATCGGGTTATGCCGGAAAAGGTCATCGGGTTATGCCGAAAAAGGTCCTTGGGTTATACCGGGGAGGTCCACGGGTTATGCCAGGAAAGGTCATCGGGTTATGCCGGGAAGGTCCACGGGTTATGCCGGAAAAGTCATCGGGTTATACCGGAAAAGGTCCTCGGGTTATGCCGGGGAGGTCCACAGGTTCTGCCGGGAAAGGTCATCGGGTTATGCCGGAAAAAGGTCCTCGGGTTATGTCGAGGAGGTCCACAGGTTATGCCGGGAAAGTCATCGGGTTATGCCGGAAAAGGTCCTCGGGTTATGCCGGGGAGGTCCACGGGTTATGCTAGGAAAGTCATCTGGTTATGCCGGAAAAGGTCCTCAGGTTATGTCGGGGAGGTCCATAGATTATGCTGGGAAAGGTCATCGGGTTATACCAGAAAATGTCCTCGGGTTATGTCGGGGAGGTCTGCGGGTTATGCTGGGAGAGCTTATCGGGTTATGCCGGAAAAGGTCCTCAGGTTATGCCGGGGAGGTCCATGGGTTATGCTAGGAAGTGTCATCGGGTTATGCCGGAAAAGGTCCTCGGGTTATGCCGGGGAGGTCCACAGGTTATGCCGAGGAGGTCCACGGGTTATGCCGGGAAAGGTCATCGGGTTATGCCGGAAAATATCCTCGGGTTATGCTGGGGAGGTCCACGGGTCATGCCGGGAAAGGTCATCGGGTTATGCTGGGTAGGTCCATGGGTTATGCTAGGAAAGGTTATCGGGTTATGATGGGGAGGTCCACGGGTTATGCCAGGAAAGGTCATCGGGTTATGCTGGAAAAGGTCATCGGGTTATGCCGGGGAAGTCCACGGGTTATGCCGGGGATCAACTAGGGAGTGAGATCCTATACTGGAAAAGGCTACCAGGTTATGCTAGCAGCGACTAGGAAATGGAATCCTATGTTAGGAAGACGTAGCTAGAGATTGGGGACCCTAGGCTATCATGATTTTGAATCTTTCTTCTTCTTTTCTTTCTTCTTTATTTTTCTTCTTCCTCTCTTTATTTTACTTCACTTTTCATTTATTTAGGAGAATGATGAAGAGTTTAAAAGGACTTCCCTTTTCGGGTCAACTTTTGCTGCATACCCGTTTTGGTTTCTGCGTGCCTTACTTTTATTGCACCTGCTTCTTGCCGGGTTGTTTTGGACTGCACCTGTTTTCCTATTTTCAAATCAAAGAACAATTCGTCAGTTTGAAGTGGTGGTTGGTTTTGTGGCCTTGATTGTTTTGATCACTTGATCTCGGCCCAACTCTTTCGATGAAAATCACCATTGCTCGCTGGCTTTCTGGAAATCGGTCTCTTTTCTAAACCCAGGGATCTTGACTTTCCAAAATTCTGCATGACGGTTAACCCGTGTGGGGCTTTGGGCTTTTCTCCTTATTTTGCCTTTATGGGCACTTGACTTTGGATTTCTTTCCTTTTCAATAATTTTGACTCTAGGGCATCAGCCATCATGGCCAGTCGAGGTTGACTTGATGCACCTGCCGAGGCTGGGTGCCCTTTCTTGAATTTTAACTTTTGTTAAATAGAAACCTGTAAAACTAATCTTACCATCTTTTCTTTGTATTAGTTTCGGGGGAGGATTAGACCGAAAATGATTCAAAGTAAACAAAGGATAGGATAATGAATTTAAACGAGAAGTGTCCCTTTCGGGGAAGGAAAGAAGGACTTATCTGGAGTGCATGCAGACTTCAATAGACATGACATGCTTCTTGGACTGGATACCCGATCTGCGCAACAATCCAATATCATAAAAACCCTTCATAATCCATATCTCAAAACCGAGAAACCTTGCCAGGACTCTCATCAGTGCCGATGGTTGTAAGTGATTCCCTTTTTCGATCAGTGGCGCCCTTTGCGGGTTTTCACCAACTGACCTCTCTCATTTCTCTTCTTACTATCGCCTTATAGTGCTCTTTGCGAGTTTTCACTAACAAGACTCACTCATTTTCAATTTCTCTGCTCACCATCACCTTATGGTGCCCGTGTGGGTTTTCACCGATAACTCTCTCATTTATTTCTCTCATTTGATTGTATCAGATCCAAATAACCAACATCCTCCCATTTTGAACATCTTTACCGATTGATCAGAAGGAATTTGAGAAGGATTTAGGGTAAAAGAGTTTGGATTTTATTATAACTTTGGAACCTCTCTGGCGAACCGTTGCCAAACCACTATAATTTTTTTCCCCAGTTTCAACTTTAGAGGGGAATGTGGATTTTTGTTTTGGTCTGACTGAACCCCAGAGAGAGGTTGCCTACGTATCCTTTTGGAATCAAGTCGAATGTAGTTTAGGGAACTTTGTTTTTGATTTTCTTTTTTCTTTACAAGCATTTTCGGGTTCCAAAGAGGGTAATCAAAGAAAGGTAACCGGCTCAAAGGATTAGCAAAGGGTTAAAGTGTTTGGGTAGCGAGAATAAAAGCCTTCGTCAACCAACCGGAGAATCTTGGCATCGCAGAATGGTTAAACGTAATACCTTTTGACCGCGTCTGCATTGACAGTTGTTTCTGGGTCATTTCCTTCAATGTCTCCCAAGTACAACGCCCCTTTGGGCAACAATTTCCTTATAATGTATGGACCTTTCCAGTTTGGAGCAAACTTTCCTTTTTATTCCTTGTGATGCAGGAGAATACGTCTTAAAACGAGTTTCCCCACCTCAAAATTCCTGGGCCACACTTTCTTGTTGTAGGTACATGACATTCTTTGTTGATACAACTGCCCGTGGCAAACTGCGGCCATCCGCTTTTCATCAATTAGGGTCAACTGTTCTAGATGGATCTTGACCCACTCATTATCCTCACTCTCAGCTTCAACGATGATTCGGAGAGATGGAATTTTAACTTCGGCGGGTATTACGGCTTTAGTGCCATAAACCAATAGATAGGGTGTTGCTCCAACTGATGTGCGCACAGTTGTGCGATATCCTAACAATGCAAATGACAACTTTTCATGCCATTTCCTAGAACTTTGGATCATTTTCCTGAGGATCTTCTTGATGTTTTTGTTTGCTGCTTCAACAGCACCATTGGCTTTGGGCCGATAAGGGGTGGAGTTCTGATGCGTGATCTTAAATTGTTCGCATACCTCCCTCATCAAATGATTGTTCAAGTTTGCAGCATTATCTGTAATGATAGTTTTAGGAATACCAAAATGACATATAATGTTGGAATGCACAAAATCCACCACTGCTTTCTTAGTGACGGCTTTGAGAGTGACTGTTTCGACCCACTTGGTGAAGTAGACAATGGCAACTAATATGAATCTGTGCCCATTTGAATCTTTTGGCTCGATCAGCCCAATGACATCCATACCCCAAGCGACGAACGGTCACGACACTGACATAGGATGTAATTCTGAAGGCGGTGCATGAATCAGGTCACCGTGTACCTGACACTGATGACACTTTCGGACAAAACTGAAGCAATTCTTTTCCATAGTCATCCAATAATAACCTGCTCGAAGGATTTTCTTTGCAAGGACGTATCCATTCATATGGGGTCCACACACTCCTGTGTGTACTTCATTCATGATTCTTCCGGCCTCTTGGGCATCCATACATCTTAAAAGGTTCAGATCTGGTGTCCTTTTGTACAAGACCTCTCCGCTTAAGAAAAAACTACTGGCGAGCCTTCTAATGGCTATCTTTTGGTCTCTAATGGCTTGCTCATGATATTCCTTTGTTTTCAAAAATCTCTTGATATCATGATACCATGCCTGTACATTTGGTTCCACCTCAACCGTATTGCAATAACCATTCCTTTCTCAGATTTGGATTTCCAACGGGTCAATGTGGACATTGCCTGGATACGACAACATCGAGGCCAAAGTAGCTAGTGCATCGGCCAACTCATTGTGAAACCGAGGAATGTACCTGAACTCTACGAACTTGAACCACTTGCTAAGATCTTCCACATGTTGCTTGTATGGAATAAGCTTGACATCCTAAGTTTCCCATTCACCTTGAGCTTGTCGGATAATCAAGTCCGAATCTCCCATGATTAATAATTCTTCCACATCCTAATCGATTGCCATGTTCATGCCCATAATGCAGGCTTCATACTCGGCAGTGTTGTTCGTGCAGAAAAACCGAAGTCGGGCTGTTGCCGGATAGTGCTGACCGGTGGGTGAGATCAAAATTGCCCCAATCCCGACACTTTTTGCATTCACCGCTCCATCGAAGAACATTTTCCAAGCGTTGGTGTCTTCTGAAACTACCTTAACTGAATTTACTTCCTCATCCAGAAAGTAAGTACTCAAAGGCTGATATTCATCATCAACAGGATTTTCAGCTAGGTGATCCGCTAAAGCTTGAGCTTTCATTGCTGTACGGGTGACATAGACTATGTCAAACTCGGTGAGCAGTATTTTCCATTTCGCTAACCTCCCCGTGGGTATTGGCTTTTGGAATATGTACTTCAAAGGATCTAATATGGTGATGAGATAGGTGGTGTAGGCCAACAAGTAATGGCTAAGCTTCTGAGTGACCCAAGTTAGGGCACAACAAGTTCTTTCCAGCAAAGTGTATTTGGCTTCATAACTAGTGAACTTCTTGATCAAATAGTATATGGCTTGTTCTTTCTTCCCAGTCACATCGTGCTGCCCGAGAACACATCCAAAAGAATTCTTCAATACTATCACGTACAAAAATAAAGGTCTTCCCGGCTCAGGTGGAACCAACACTGGTGGATTCGACAAATATTCTTTGATTTTGTCGAAAGCTTCCTGACACTCATCTGTCCATCTAATCGCCACATCTTTCTTCAACAACTTAAAGATGGATCACACATGGAAGTCAACTGAGCAATGAATCTGCTGGTGTAATTCAACATACCCAGCAAACTCATAACCTCTTTCTTGGTTCTCGGAGGAGGCAAATCCTGAATAGACTTTATCTTTGTTGGATGTAGCTCAATGCCCCTCTGACTGACTACAAACCCCAAAAGTTTTCTAGATGGTACTCCAGATGCACACTTGGCTGGATTTAACTTCAAGTCATACTTACACAGACGCTCAAAGAACTTTCTCAGATCCCACACATGGTCATCTTGCGATCTTGATTTAATTATCATATCATCCACATGCACCTTAATTTCCTGGTGCATCTTGTCATGGAAAATGGTAGTCATAGCTCTCATGTAAGTTGCCCCGGCGTTCTTCAAACCGAACGGCATGACTCTGTAATAATAAGTACCCCAAGGTATGGTGAAGGCCGTCTTTTCTGTATCCTCTTCATCCATCAAGACTTGATGATACCCAGCATAACAATCTACGAAAGATTGTATCTCATTTTTGGCACAGTTGTCAACAAGGATGTGGATGTTTGGTAATGGAAAGTTGTCCTTGGGGCTCACTTTGTTCAATTCCCAATAGTCAACGCACACTCGGGTTTTCCCATCTTTCTTTGGTACTGGGACCACATTAGCCAACCACGTGGTGTATCGGACCACTCGGATCACACCCGCTTTTAACTGCTTGGTGACTTCTTCTTTAATCTTGTCACTGATATCCATTTTAAACTTTCTCTGCTTTTGTTGAACAGGGGGGTAACCGGGGTAAGTTGGCAATTTATGTACCACTAAACACGTCTTTGAATAGGACCAAGCAAACACGTCTTTGAATTCGAACAAAAGTTGTATCAATGCATCCCTAGTCCTTTCATCAGTGTGAATGCTTATCATGGTTTCCTGGACCTCTTCTAAACTACCCAAATTAACCGGCTCAGTTTCATTTAAATTTGGCTTAGGCTTATTCTCAAATTGTTCCAATTCTCGGTTTATTTCCCTAAAAGCCTAATCTTTATCGTATTCTAGTTCTTGATTCATTATTTCACAGTTAGACAGCGTGTTAGGATCCGAGCATGAAGTGCGCAAGCATGTCATGTTATTTAAGTTCGCATTATTAGAACTGAAAGAAGAAACAAGAAAAATAACAAAATCAGAAAAAGTAAAGAAAGAGATTCATAGACGATGAAATATTGATTTCATTTCATTGAATTTGAAGATAGAAGGGTTTACATTGGAATTTTAAAGACAATAAAATAAAGACATTTGAGTTACACCCTGAAATAACTCGGAATGCAGAAAAGATGGCAAGACTGAACTACCGGGATTCCCGCCTGACTGGGAACGGAGTAGCCTTCTAATTTTGAATCTTGGCATTGGGCCCTATATACTGCACCTCAGCAGTGCTTAAGCCTTTACCCGGCTGGACCATATGAGCCTTATATAATATTTGCCTCATTGCCCCACAAATGTCCTCAATTTCTTTGGTCGTGTAGGCCTCATCTTCTTCCTCTATGTACCTTGGTTTAACAAAAGTTTTGGTGAGACGCGGGACCGGCTGAGGTAGAACCCACCCGTCGTTCTTACGTTCTTTAGCCTATTTCACGTCGGCTTTTGTAGCTTGGAAACCGACACCAAAGAAGTTCTCACTGGCAGTCAAGGTGATGGGCTCCGTAATGCCTTGTAAAGATGCCCCGAGCCCTTTCCCGGGCTTGTAGCTATGCCTGATAATCTCACTGGCAACCATGATTGATGCGTTGGACAAGAAGGGTTGAGGACACGGGGTTCCTTCCTCACATTGGTCTGCGACCACAATCTCAAAAGCTTGGTAGACTATGTGCTTGCTACCTTCTTTAGCCTCCAGACATGGGACTGACGGGTCCTTGTAAATTGATTGCTCATCTTCTCCATGAACCACGATTTCTTAGTCTTCGTGCTCAAACTTAACCATCTGGTGGAGAGTAGAAGGTACGACCCTTGCCGCATGGATCCAAGGCCTTCCTAAGAGAAAATTGTAGGAGGTGTCCATGTCCAAAACCTAAAATGTCACTTCAAAATCCACAGGGCCGATGGTTAGGATCAAATCAATCTCCCCAATTGTGTCTCTCTTGAAGCCATCAAAAGCACATACACAAACATTGTTAGGCCTGATTCTCTCAGTCCCAATTTCCATTCTTTGCAAAGTTGAGAGAGGGCAGATGTCAACCCCAGATCCGCCATCCAACATGACTCTTTTCACGTAGTATCCTTCACACTTAACAGTCATATGAAGAGCTTTGTTGTGTGCAACCCCTTCTGGTGGCAGGTCATTTCGACTAAAGGAGATCTGATTGACTTCAAAAAATTGTTCCGCCATTCTTTGCAATTGCTCAACAGTGGTCTCCACCGGAACATATGCCTCATTAAGGGTTTTTATCAGCACTTTAAGATGTTCACTCGAGCTTATGAGTAGAGACAAAAGTGAGATCTGGGAAGGAGACTTCCGGAGTTTGTCAACTACATCGTAGTCCATAGTTTTCATCTTTCGGAAGAATTCCTCTGCCTCTTCCGCACTGTCTGGCTTTTTAAGCAGAAAACGCTTCTGTTTGGCATTGTTCACTTCTTTCAGATTGAGGTACTTCCTAGATGGTTTTGTTTCATTCACTTCCCCCATGATTTCTTTTCCCTTGTACGTCACTACCGCTTTGTTGTAGTTCCAAGGGACGGTAGTGTGATCCTTCATGGGCTTCTATAGTGCGCGACTGATAACCACGGGTTCAATCAGCCTGGGTGAAATTACCGGCCCTCACGCCACATAAATCCCCTTTGGTACGTACATCTATTGTACCGTCAGCATGACCTTATTTTGTTCAAACCTTTTGGGGGGGACTCAACACAAACTGTTCTTTCCTGGGTGTCCTAGGAACATATAGAATGTCATCTTTAGGAGGTACTGCCCTGGTCTTGATTTCCACAATCTTTTCTATGCTTTGAGGAATGGGATTGTTTTTCTTCTCATCCTTAGCTAACTTTGCTGCCGTTTTGGGCTTCTTTTCAACATCGGAAATAGCAATGATCACTTTCAAATTCGGTTCAAACTCTTTATCTTCACAGATCATCCCAATAATCGGCCATTGTTGTGAGCTGGTAATGGGTTGTTGGTTACATTGGGGACCTCTTCATCCCTTAGCACTACCCATTTTTGTTCTATCAGATTTTCAACCACCATTTTTAGGGTCCAACAATACTTAGTGTCATGCCCTTCTACCCCTAAATGATAAGCACATCGGGTACCGTGTCAGTAGGAGGGTGACTCGGGATTTTGCCTGTTTGGAGGTACGGGTTGCAACAAACCCATTTGGACTAACTTTGGGAAGAGACTGGAATACGACTCACCAATGGGTGTTAAGTTGTTCTTTCTGGGTGGCTCATGGGCATGAGTGTTATATGGAAAGTTGTTCTGTGGGGGACGAGGATTGTATGGAGCTCGGTGAGGAGGGTTATTTTTGGGAGGTGGAGCTTTGTTCTGGCTATACTGTTGTTGTGGACGAGCATATGGCTGGGCATTCATCACTACGTAGGGCTGAGGAGTCATGGCGTGTGCTGCATCTTGGTGAGGGTAATAATGTTGCGGGGTGTTTGAGGAGGAACCGAAGTAACCTCGGGGTTGACAGGGGTTTCTCAGACCTAAGGCCATCATTGACACTTCTTCTTTCTTTTTCCGGTTACTGCGCCCCCTGACCCGCTCTGGATTGCTTGAGAAGTAGCTCTTATAGCCGACTGGCTCAGGATGCGACCCATTTTCAAACCATTCTCTACTATTTCCCCAATCTTTATGGCTTCCACAAACGGTTTGCCCATAGAGGACATCATGTTTTGGAAGTAATCAGCCTCTTGGGCTTGCAGGAAGACACTGACCATCTCGGTCTCATCCATTAGGGGTTTCACCCTGGCAGCTTGCTCACGCCACTTGACGGCGTACTCTCGGAAGCTCTCCGAAGATGTTTTCTTGAAATTAGACAAAGAGTTTCTATCCGGAGCTATGTCCACATTGTACTGGAACTGTCTAACAAAGTCTCGGGCCAAGTCATCCCATATGTGCCAGCGGGAGATGTCTTGGTCCATATACCATTCGGACGGAATTCCAACTAGACTCTCCCCGAAGTAAGCCATTAGGAGCTCTTCTTTTCCGCCTGCTCCCCTCAACTGATTGCAATACCTCTTCAGGTGAGCTATGAGGTCCCCATGTCCGTCATACTTTTCAAACTTGGGAGTCTTGAAATCGATGGGCAAATGAACATGCGGGAACATGCACAAGTCAGCATAGGAGACACTTTTCTGACCACTCAAGCCTTGCATGTTCTTGAGACTTTGTTCTATGCTTTTCATTTTCCGAGTGATCTCATCTTTCTCGGGATTCTTTACAGTTCTCTCTTGTCCCATAGTAAACTCATACCGAGGTTGTTGAGGGTAGGAGTTTGTGGTGAAATGAGACGTGTCTGATGAAAATGGTGGTATTAGGAAAGTAAAGGATGACGGCTCAAAGTTGGGCCTGGGCAATGCTGGCAGTGCCGTAGCTGAGGTTGGTGGTGCAATGAATATGTTAGAAGCCACTCCCGAAATTAGTTCCTGGGGGCGAACCTCAGAAGGCGTTCTGGCGAAGTGGGCTGACATGGTGGGGTATCCAAGTGGGGTGTTTGGGTAATTTACAGGGACGTTGGAGGTTCCATTTGTTTTGGGAATCGGCTCGGGAAAACTAGGTATTGCGCTAGGCAGCTCTCTACCGTTAGACCAAGCGTCCCACATTTCCAACATGCGGAGACGCAGTGCCCTTTTATCCTCAGCAGCTGCTGACTCTGATGTCGGAATAACTGATAATGGGCTATCCTCTGGGATGGGAATTGTTGGTAGATGATTCTCTGACAATATTTCGACACTTCCCTTGGATCTTGTAAAGTAAGGGCGCGAAGCCAGGTTACCACAAAACCAACCACCTTAAAAACAGAACCTGGTCTCAAAGCATACACAACAAACTGATTAGTTTGAGATAATTAACACATAGGGTATCACACGTTGGGGAATGCAATACACCTAAGTAGTTAAATGTATTTCTACATGTTTTGCAACGGTTGCGTGTCTCATACCAGCTTTTGTTTACCTCCTAGGTCTTTGCATCTTTCTTTTCTTTTTTGCGCTTTTCATTATTTGCTCTCTTTTCTTTGTACTCTCTTTCCTACATTATTTTCTCTCTTATTCTTGTTTTCTCTCTTTTTCTGGCTTTGTCTCTTTTCTGGTTTTCTCTTTTTTCCGATTTTCTTTTTTATTCGAGTTATCTAAAACCATGACCGAATCCGATGGAGATTGCCTATGTATCACAACGCCGCGTGAATTAGATCATCACGTAGTTCAAGGAATAAATACAGAAATAAAAGAAAGAAACAATTTTGGGTTTTTCAAAATTTTCATTAAAACTTCTAATTTTCTATTACAATGACTCCATCATACCTTTCTAAGAATTGAAAAACTAAAAACAGACTCGAAACAGACTCTAGAAATGGAAACTGAAATACAAACTTGAAAAGAAAAATCAAGAATACATTAGTGCTTCCAAAACTACTCCAGGGGCTCGTGGGACATCATTCGGTCTCGCCACGGGCCTACGTGAAAGATCTCCTTGAAGGCGATCTAGGTCATCCATTATTTGGCGAAAAAAGGTCATCAGTGCGGCGAAGAAGGTGGATCTAGTCATGTCCTTACACTCATGGCATTTCATGATGATGTAGTTAGCAATTCCTCTAATCTTCTCTCTAATGATGCCTTTTTCTTGGAGTAGGCGCCCAATTTGTTGAGATCTAGCTTCAATAACTTGGGTGTCATTATGGCTTTGCTCCTACAATTATTGCATGTCCTCCTCTAATCGGGCCATCAATGCATTACAATGTACCCTCTCTGCCTTAAAGTTCTTTGTTTGTTTAGTCATTTCATTCTCGAGGGTAGTTAACTTTTTCTTCAGGTTTGCGACTTCTCTATCATATTTCCCTTTTAATTGACGAACAAACTCTGCCCGTCCCTCTGCATTCTTTGTCAACTGTGACCGAGCTCTTGCCAGACTACCTTCAGATTTTTCCAAATCATTCCCATACTCACATATTTTCCTCCTAAAACCATTTATGAGTCTTTCATCCGTTTGGCTCCTTTCCATATTCTCACCAACTATCTTCATTCTTTGGATCTGGGCTAGAAGGGCTTTGTTTTCTTGGGCCAACTTTTTCTTCTCCCCTTCATCAGCAACAACTTGTACACTACCATCAAATTTAGGATCTCTGATTTGCCCCTCCAATTTGCTTATCGTGGCCCTGTAGCCTTTCTCTTTTGCTAACCAATCCCATTGTTCTTGCGCCCCATCAGTGAACTGTTGGACGTGGGGCCTTTTGGTGGGCCACTCAGGCTCTTGATGGATGTGGACCCTTTTTCCATACTAGGCCGTGTAACTAGGCTCTAACTCACCCTTGGACAAATCCCGTACCCGAGTCTGTGTCTCCAGGAACCTACACTGAGCCAAATCTGGCAAACCTTATCTTCCGGGAATGCAGCTTTTGGACCTAGTTCAATGACTTGTCAACTCAAATCTTCATCATGAGGGACAGTTTGGTACCTGCCTGGCTAGCATAGAACCCTGTGTGGAGCATATGGCTGAATACTCTGAACCCATTAATAGAAGAAAACACACTTCGGCCTACATATAAATGACTTCAGTGACCGGGAGCCAACCGAATGTCCACTTAATTTTGGTTGCAGTCAAAGAACTCAAATGTGCGAACCATGCCTCCATACCTTCTGGAAACTCATGACCCTCTACCCGGTTTTCATGTTCTTCAATGTAGTTAAGACCGGTCATACCATAGTTCATGTACCCCGGACGATGGCAAAGGTGTTCTTCCATCCAAAGTTGTAAAAGCATGTTGCAACCCTCAAAAAATTTCCCCCCGCTCGACAAACAATTAGAGCTCGATAAATCTCTGCTAGGATCATTGGTACAGTAGTGCCATTCCATTCCTACGAGCCCTAACTCTATATGTCCATCCTTCCTCGGGCAGATTAAGGTGCCTAAGAATTCCACTATAAAGTCCAGTCCCCAACGTGCTTCCCATTCGCCTTTGTTACCTAAATGAGTTAGACCGATATCCGGGGGCCTCAAAACCGTGGGGATCCCCATAACGACGGTAAAGGAAGTAGAATGTGCAAAATCCCTCAACCAAATTTCCATCTTTGACCTCCCGACTAATACTCAGAAGGTCCAGAAACTTGTGAGGAGTTATCGCTCTTGGCACCACTGGGTACCGGTTCCTAAGATTCCCACTAAGTCCAGCATAGCCCGCTATTTTCTCAAGTGTAGGGGTTAGCTCAAAATCCGAGAAATGGAACACATTATGCACCGAGTCACAAAAAGGTATTAAAGCTTCAATTATATCCAACCTCGGTTTAATCTTCAAAAGATCAATGAGACCGCCCAAAGCTTTTATCGCAGCACATCTGCTGACTTCCCCTAGGTTATTCCACAACATATGGAGTTCTAGCGAGATTTTCTCTAGAACTTTGAAAGGTTCATTTTCAATAGTGCTCATCCTGCACATTTATTTAAAGTGATCGGTTAAAAGATCATGATTTATTTTGACTCAAAAGAAGATTATCCATTTTTCAAAATTGCAACTCAAAACAACACCTTTGAAAATACGGCCCCAGCACCTCAGGAAAGAAGATTTTAGGGTTGTGTTTGCTAATTGGCCAAAATTTTGAAAGAAAAAGACAATAGGTGGCTATTCTTGCAAAAACAACCTTCCGATGCCCTGTTGGGACATTTTGGCTATTTAGACAAAAAGGGCATCACCTAACTTTATTTATGACAAAATGACAACATTTCAATTTTTTTGGTTATTATTATTTATTTTTTTGCAAAAATGGGGTTGACCCAATAGAAAACACATGAAATATTTTTTTGAAACAATTTTCCTTTTTCTCTTTTTCTTTTCTCTCTCTTTTTTTTTCAAACATTTCGGCAGAGTTTCGGTATATTTTGGACACCAGATTTTTCAAAGGTAGGTAATTATCTCTCTCATACCTCAATTTGATTTTTCCAAATTTTTTCCCTTATTCTAGAAGCCGGTCAACACGTAATCCAAAGCAAATAAGTGTACTAGTAGCAAGTAAAATGCATTAGGATGGTCTTTTTATTTCGGGTACACCTGTCCTAGACGGACCCAACCCCTGTGTTGAGTCCCCAAAGTCAAATGCACGTGATGCAAACAAGCGTTCCTACTTGGGATCTGGCATGAGGCTATGTTATTCTAGGTTTAAAAACCTGGGTGTATTGTTCTAGACATGGCTTACCCGAGCGGACAGCTCGAGCTGAGGGGGGCAACATACCGGGAATACAGAAGCTTCACCGGCTTTGCAACTTGTCCGAACCTCCTTCTTAAATTGGGATATGACTCTAACAGAAAAGAAGTCACACGAAGTGCACACTTCCTAGATGATTTTGAAGACTCAGAGAGAAGAGGGTTTCATAACAATTTATATACAGTCCAAACAATATCAAAGCGGTAAATAACAACATTTAGCACATTAGGCTCAAACATGTAAAAATCAAATAATAAATAAAGCCAAGTATAATAGTTATTCTAAGCTCGAATTCTTGAACCCTGAACAAAAAATTCTGGGTTATGATCCCCAGTAGAGTCGCTAGAGCTGTCAAACTTCCTTTTTTACCACCCGAGGGGGATATAAGAGAGTTTTTCCAATTAAAGTGATATTGTTCGATATGGAATTATTTATTTAATTTTTTAGAGTCGCCACTTGGGATAATTATTTTGGTGTCCCAAGTCATCGATTTATTTTTAAAATCCCAAATTGAGTAAAATCGACTTTATTTAAAAGTCTGCGAAATCAGAAATTCTAAGTAAGGAATTTTGTTAACCCGGGAGAAGGTGTTAGGCATTCCCGGGTTCCGTAGTTCGAGCACGGTCACTTAAATTATTAAAATTGGCCTAATTATCTGATTAATTACTAATTTTAAACCTATTGTGCATTTTTAACTTTATAACCGCTTTTATTCATTTTAACCGCTTTTAGGATTTATGGAATTATTTCTTGAAAAAGTTACGATTGTCGTACACTTGTTTGTTTTGGAACACATTGCAAACCGCGCTACATGAAATGCACCCGCGATTTGCGACATGTTTATTTTATTATTATTCGAAGTTGTTATGGTCGGGTTACATGAAATGCACCTCCGAATTTGGGATTTAGGTATCATGACTATGACACAGGAACCGTACCCATAGCCACGATGATTTATTATAAAACGTGCCTAAAGTAAGCTATGAATATTCAAAGGTGTTTTCTATACTAAGTTAATATTAATGTGAGGGCCATAGCTTATGGATTTTTGTTTGTGTATGTCACACCTCGATTTAAAAAGAATTACACCTAATTAGGCCTAAGGATATTCTTACTTACAAATGGTTTGAACTTAATATATATAACTATTAGTTGTGAGAGAGTTTGGGGTACATACTGGACCTTTAATTATTTAAGCCAATTCTGGTTTGAGCTTTAAATCCAAAAACTATTTAAAAGGAAACTGGGCTCAAAATTAAGCCCAGGAGTGAAGCCAGGCAGACGGTCAATGAGCTATAAATGGGCCAGCAAACACCAGGCCCAATTCTGCGCAACCATGCTTTGAGTACTAAGGCCCATATCTATTATACCAAGCAGACAATTTAGATATAGAAAAAAAACTAAATAGAACCAAGCTTGAAATTGATACCATAATGTGAATCAAATAATAATCAAAGCTCTAAATCGAACTTAGGCCAGGCTGCCTCATCTGGGCTACTGTGAAGCCCCAAACGAAGCTTCAGCTCTTTCGAGACAGATGTAACCCAAACACTTTGAAAGACCAGTAAAGGTCCAGAAACTGAATTTATTCACCAATGCATCTAATTATCAGCGATTAACACTAGCCATAAAAAAAAACTATAATTCAACTCATTCATGAACTAATCTAAATTTAAATTCCCAACTTCCTTAACCAACTAAAATTTATATTTTACAAAGCATATACAACCCATTCTAACAAATATCAATTAAACTAATAGGACATTGAATCAGCTAATCCTGTCAGGAGGCCACACATGATTCAAAATAAGGATTATTCAAACACAACTGAAAATAGTGACATGGAATCCCTAAGTACATAGTACTTGAACAAAAGTTTTGCCAGAAAAAGTCTACACAAAAGAATTAAAGATCCAACATATAAGATATTCAGTCCCATTTTACACAAATATCTACATGAGCCTTAAATATTTAAATAAACCCAAATTTCATTACAACACATAGATACATGCTCCCAACTTCTATGATCATTTAAAGGTTGAAAAGAGTACCTGGATATCAAAACAAGGCAAAATGGAGTAAGGGTTCAGCATAGCAAACTAATGAAAATAGCAGCAAATATCAACAACAATCAGCCTTGATTCAAACCATATTTAACCCAGAAATCGAGCAGAGATTTTCTAATTTTTTTTAAAAGAGAAAGATCAGAAATAATCTAGTAATGCAGAAACCTTTTTTTGTGTGTGTATTTTCTAGTGCTCAGATCTTTAATCGGTGTGTTTTCAAAACCTTTTTATGCTAAAAATGCTGATGTTTGTCTGTGAGTATGAGTGAATGCTTTTCTTTTTATAGAGTGCACAAAGAAGGCATCAAAATGGAATATTCTAACCTAAATTCTGAAATTTCAGAATAGTACAACATCTTTTTATAGTTGTTTGCCCCTTTTCCCACCTAATATTAGCATTTTCATTCTAAGGATGGGGACAGCTATGCAAAAACCTAGAACCTTATGATATTTACCCTATATAAAACCCAATTTTACCCTTATATTTACTAAATATTTCAGTTTCAACCAATTCAGACCTAAATTCAGATTGTTTGATTTACTCATTAGCCCATTCTAGAATATTTTAGAACCTTCTAGGCAATTCTAGACTTGAACCCCCCTGATTTAGTTTTCAATTAACCCCCTTAAACCTTTGTTATTACCTTTTCAACTCTTAAACCATTCAAAGCTTAAAAAACAGCTGACTGAAACTAAATCAAGGCAGCCTAGCTAAAACAAATATCCTAATTAAAACCTAAGCTAATGACTGAATCAGGGCACTTAGCTAATTGACTCTATAAAAGCAAACAAACCTGAATTCCATAACAACAAAAAATAAAAGAAAAACAACAATTAAAAACAGAAGCAGTGATGCAACAAAACTTAATAGCTAACTTAATTAACCTAAATTTGATTAAATTAACAACTCATGCAATTAAACTAATTAACAAGTAATTAAACTAATTAGGTTATTACTTCAAACAAACAGTCTTGAAAGGTGTTTAAGGCTAAACCTAGTCATTGGATTCCAAATAAGCACTGATTAATCAAATGGCCTCAACTAAACACAATGGCCGAGCACATGCTAGTCAGAAAGAGGAAGAAAGAAAGCACAGAAGAAAGAAAAAGAGGGGAAAAAGGATAACAGGTATACCTAACATAGACAACAGGGACGGATGGCTTGAAAGGACTTCGGTAAACCAAAAATAACGCTAATCAATCGTTCTCGCTGAGAACAATCAATTAGCGTAGGTTTCGATCAAATCGAGTCTTAAAAGCTCGGAAAAAAATCAAGAAGAGGACAAACTAGGGTTTTCTGTTTGTTGTTCTAGATCTAGATTTGGGGGAATTTGGTGGGGTTTTGGGTCAAATTGATGGTGGAATGATGAAGAGGGTGTGGTGAGGAGTATGAGGTAGTGATTTGGTTGGGTTCGGGAGTGGTCTGGTCAGACAAATTTGGGGGTTGGGTAAGTTAACTTCTCAGATCCAAAATTTGGAGAGGTCTGAGGAGTTTTGGAGGAATCCACAAAGGGATATGAGATGAGGGGGAGATGAAGATCACAGGGTGAAGTTTTGAGGTGATTTGGACTGGTGCCGCCGCCGTGGGCGATTTCCAGGCGGCAGAGGACGGTGGAGAGGGTGAGGGGTTTTGGGGCGGCTAGGGTTAGTTAGAGTGGGAGAGAAGAGAAACTGAATGAGGTTATTAGGGTTTAAGGGGTCCATTTAGACAGTTATAAGGGAGGGGAAAGGTTAGTTCCCAGCCATCCGATCATAAAAGATCAAAGACTGAGATTGAACGTTACCAAACAACGCCGTTTGGTTTAGTTGGGGGAATTGGACCGGGTCGACTGGTTTTTGGGCCTGGCGGAATTGGGAATTGTATTTGGGCTAATTGAAATTTGACCCAATACACTAAGATAAAATCTTTTTCATTTTTCATTTTCTCTTTGTTTTCTTTTTCTTTTTCTTTAATTAATTAAAATCCTAAATTAAATTCTAAATTAATCTAATTTGCAAAATTAACTAATTATCTAATTTAATATTTACAAAAATTAGTTAATCCTAAATTAATGAAGAGGAAATTACTAATCTAGCATTAAAATCTAAAAATGTAAAATGAATGGTATTTTTTGTGATTTTCGTTGTAATAAAGCAATTAATTAACCAATTAATCCTAAAATATGAACACAAAATCTAAATTCAATGCATGATATTTTTGGTATTTTTCATGATTTTAATAAAAGTAAACATGCATAGAAAATCAAACAATTAACGAAAAATACTACAAAAATCCTATAAAAATGGCAATTAATTGAAAAAAATCTATTTTCTTTGATTTTATAGGAGTATCTCATATATGGCTAAAATCACATGCTCACACTTGGAATTCAAGTCATAGAATGAATCAAAACGAAAAAAGATTTGAATTTTCAATTTGTCTCTCACGTTGGGTAAAAGCTTAAAGCAAATTAAAAGGGAAAAGGCAAGTGAATTTACGGGTAATAAGTATACTATTATGGTATATTGTATATTATTACAACATACTGTTACAGTATATCCCATATTATTACAGTATACTATAACAATATATTGTATACTATAATAGTATACGGTTGCAATATAACTATATACTCCTATAGTATATTATATACTGTAGCAGTATACTGTGTTCTTCTTCGATTATTACAATATACCGTTGCAGTATATTGTAAACTATAGTAGTATACTATTGCAGTATATCTATATACTCCTACAATATATTGTATACAGTAGAGGTATACTATTGGGTAACTGTGTTCTTTTACGATTTTCAACTAAAACTTTTGATCTCAATCACCTCAAATCAGCTCCAAATACTATCAAATTTCAGTATGAACTTCCAGAAGGTACTATAAGCAATATTTAACAGCACCCACTTTGAATCAAATAAGAAATTTTCAAAATAAAAATTTTAAATTCAGGAGCTTCAAACCCAACAATGGTGAGTATTTAAATACACATAAAAATTCAGATCCGGGAAGCTTACTTGAAGGTACTATAATCAATATTTTATAGCACCCACATCGAATCAAATAATAAATCTTCAAAATAAAATTTTAAATACAGGAGCTTCAAGCTCATCAATGGTGGATCTTCATACACACAAAAAAATCAGATATGGAAAACTTAATATATAACTGCAATAACACATGGGTTCGGAAATATAAATAAATACCAAAAACAAAACTAATATAGAAAGAGGATTTTGGAGTGAAACTAATGTACAATAATATTGAATTAGAAACAAAATCTGAAGAAAATGTAACGACCCGACTGGTCGTTTTGCCTTTTAGAATTCCGTTCCCTTAAATAAAACTTTTTGCGCTTGCTTTAACTAATTTACGACTAGCGGAGATGGTTGATTCGGGATTTGGAAGAGTTTGGAGTGAAATATGCCCATTTGATTTCCTTAGGATTTTCTTAAAGGGCTAAGATTGACTTTGGTCAATATTTTGAGCAAACGGACCCGAATTCGTGATTTGACGGTCCCAGAGGGTCCGTAGGAAAATATGGAACCTAGGCGTATGCCCGGAATCGAATTCCGAGGTCCCTAGCCCGAGTAATGAATTTTTATTTGAAATTGTTAATCTGAAGTTTTAAGGATTTAAAGAAACTAAGTAATGATTGATCCTACGGGTATCAGGCTCGCAGGTTGGTTTCGAATCCTGGTACAGATCCGATATAATATTTAAGACTTGCCCGCAAAATTTGATGTTAATCCGAGTAGTTTAAGGGCGTTTTGGCTCGTTAGAGGAAAATTAAGAACTTGAAGTTCATAAGTTTGATTCATTTGGTTTTAAGGGGTGATTCTTGGATTTAGCGTTGTTTCAGGCGTTTCGAAGGTTCGAGTAGGTCCGTCTCGTGATTTCAGACTTGTCGATATGTTCAGGCGGGGCCCGGGAGCCCCAAGCGTCAATCAGACGAGGCTCGAGTGAAGTTGAAATTTTTGAGAAGTGCTGAAGCATCTGCTTCTGTCATAACCGCACCTGCGGTTGGTTGACCGCAGGTGCGAGACCGCAGAAGCGGTCCTCCTATTGCAGAAGCGGCCAAGGCAGGCCAGGTCAGGAACCGTAGAAGCGGCTCCCAAGCTGCAGAAGCGGCTTCAAGACCGTAGAAGCAGTCCCAGCCCGCTTGGCCCATTTTCGCAGATGCGGTTTCTTCCTTGCAGAAGCGGGACCGCAGATGCGGAAATCGCTAAAGCAGTGAGCTTCATTTAATACAGGTTCTAAGTCATTTTTACCATTTTTCACTCCTCCATTGGCGATTTTGGGAGCTTTTGAGAGAAGACTTCCACCTAGCATCTTGAGGTAAGTTTATCCCACTTATTCTTAGTTTAATACTTGTGTCTTAGGTAGATTAAATACTAGAATTTAGGTAAAATCAAGGGGTTAGAGCAAAACCTAAGGTTTTAACAAAAGTTAGATTTAACCACAAAATATGTTATGAAATGAATTAGAAATCATATATTATTGATCCTTAGGTTATAGAGAATAACTTCGTTCGAAAATTTTTCGAATCTGGGCACGTGGACCCGAGATCGGATTTTAGGAAACTTGGGTTGAGGATTAGGGAATTGCTTAAATAGTTAGAATACGATCTTGTGAACTTATATTGACTAGTTCCTATCTCATTTAACTAGTTTTGGATCGTTCGGCTCCAAATTGAGAGTTTGGGCTCTTTCTTGGCATTTGGAAGTACACTTGGAGCGAGATGGGTCTCCTTTCTAACTTTGTAAGAGGGAATTGTCCCCATAGGTGTAATAATCGAATTAATTGCTACTATATGCGCGCGGGGGGGTATGCGGGGGTTACGTATGCACTAGATGACGAGAGTCCGTGCGTAGCTACTATTATGCTAAGTCCGGGTAGTCTAGGACCCAGAATCATGCTCTATGTGATATTCTTGTAACTTCATGTTAAATTCAGATTCATATAAATCATGTTGATTAAGGTAAATGAGACTAGTAAGAGGAACCTTAGCTCCCTTGGTATTTTAAAAGAGAATTTGAATATTCCTGTGAATAACTACTTCTCATATATACATTATTGTCTACTTGTTGTTGAGTTTATTTATATTTGACCGCGTCGCACGTGTGATTCGCGAGCGGGGTAATAGATGCATCTATTGTTTGTGCCGTTCGATCCTCGGCAGTGTACAATTTACTTTTATGTTAGATCGGGCCGTACGTCCCTCGATGTTACTTGCGCTTGTTTTACTTAGTACTTTTATGTGGACCAAACTTCATATATGCCTTGAAACGTAAATGGATACCCATAACATTATCTGGAAAATGAACTGTTTTTCCTTACCAAAAAAATATATTAATTAATTGTGCTATCCATGCTTAGTATAAATTCTTTCTCATATTATTTGATCCTAGTAAGTATCAAGTCGACCTCTCATCTCTACTTCTTCAAGATTAGACGGGATACTTACTGGGTACATATTGTTTACGTACTCATACTACATTCTGAACTTAATTGTATATGATTTGATCAGTCTGGTGCGCATCCCTAAGCAGATTTCGAGACTTCTACGGTGAGCTGCTTCCCTTCCCAAGCCGTTCAGCAGCCTGAAAGAGTTTCTCTTATGTATTTTTGTTGTCTATTCTGTTTCGTACAGTAGGATAGTGTGATTCTTTTGTATATTCTACTAGTTGTCCATAACTTGTGACACCAGGTCTTGGCACACACATTAGTAGATTATTATTTTGAGGATTGTATAATTATTTTTGATGCATTATTGGTTATTGCCTGTCCTAATCTTAACTTAAGGAATTATTAAAATTATTTGGTAAAAGTAAAATGAGAACTTATTTGGTAGTTTCCGCGTTGGCTTGCCCGGCAATGGTGTTGGGCGCCATCATGACCTATTATGGAAATGGGTCGTGACAGAAAATTCACAAGTCAAACCAGTAACTACTATGTGAAATATGATTTCTCATGGTTTGACTATTGGATTTTTGAAATAAAAGAAATGGCTGGGTGAAATAGCGTTAAGTGAGGTATTAAATGAGGGGAATAAGCTAATGCATGGGCCGGGTAAATAGTTTGGGTCACATGGGTAGAAAAAGTAAATAATTTGGGTCTGGGCATTAAAGTAGGGGTGGGAGTTCGGTATTTCGGTTCGGTATTTAAGAATTTCGGTTCGCTATTTCGGTATTCGATTTATCAATTGTATATACCAAATATCGTACCATAATATTTCGGTATGGTTCGGTATTTCTTATTTTGGTTTGGTACTATTTCGGTACGATTTCAGTTTAAACCAAATCTTCAATGTCTCCCCCACTTCATTAACTGATGTAATCCATGTTGTTTGAGATTCCACCAAAAGATCAACTTAGTTCATTTATGCTAGAAAATAGTTCCATTAAATGATCTCACCTCATATTAAATAATGATGATTAGTTTACTGGTCCAATTTTTAAGATGAGAGTTGAAAAAAGGGTTCACATTTCTCTGAGACCACAGATAGAGTGATTTGTAACTTCCATTTTCTTAATACACGGGGCAGTATTACACAAATATGAGAAGTATTAAACTGCCCCATAAAGCTTCTATGATTTAATTAATCATAAAAGAAACCACGGGCAACCAGAACCCTATTTGGTATGAAATGGAAATTATCCAAGCCAAAAGTGAGTACTAAAAGCAAACGAAAGTAGTATAATGCAAGAGACACGATAGCTTACCTCCATACAAATCATCGACTTCTGTACGTTCACTTAAACCACTTCAATATTTATACAATCAGTGACATATTGGACAATGAAAAGAATTTAAACCAGCTTCACTGCATGCCTACAGATAGACACTAGAATTCTTCAAAAGCAAATGTGCTTCGAAAAGTCATCCGCCTATTCCACCTATTTTTAACTTCTTGCTCCAACAATTCATGGACACACTATAATTTGTTTCATGGATTATCCAGCAACTCAAGTTATAAATAAAATCAATCAGAACTAATAATGACAGGGACACCGAAACATTGATCTCACCTCATTAAACTATTTTGGTATTTCGGTATACCAAAAATTCAATACCGTATACCATACCGAATTACCGAAATACCAAAATTTCTGTATCGAAATAAACTGAAATACCGAAAAAACCAAAACCGAAATACCAAATTAATTTGGTTCGGTTCGGAATTCGGTTTTTCGGATATTATGCCCACCTCTACATTAAAGGGTAAATAGTTTAGAATTAATGGGTATAAAGTGAGATGTTCTCTAAATAATTTGGGTCTGGGCATTAAAGGGTAAATAGTTTGAAATTAATGGGTATAAGTGAGATTTTCTCTTTTATTTTTTTAAAAAGCTAAATTTGTCTCTCTTTTTGTTCATTGTTTATCCTTTTTGAGTTTTTTTCGCTTAAAATTATTATATTATCATGCGATTTTTCATTAGTTTGTCACTTTGACTTAATGTTAACCAGTATTACTCACCTTATTATATATAGAATTGAAAATTTCATTTGTCTTAGACTTTTATTCTATTGCTCAGAATTATTTTATTATTTGAAATTATCAATAATATTTTTGAATATTATTTTGATCGTTTATTGTATTTTTAAGTTAACTTAAAGTATGATTAGCCTCACTTTATCTCTATTTTTCTCTCTTTATATATTATTGCGCATTTTATGATATTGTAGTTTGCTTTTCCCAGGTAGTATTTCATTATAACTCAAAGAGTGATATATTTTATTCTAAAGTTTAAGGACTAATACTTCAAATTCTATGCATGATTAGTAAATCTAATTCAATTGCTCCTTCAATTTTATATCAAGCTCTAATTTTTTATTATCCCATTCGCACAACCATCTCATCTAATTTTCTATCAATTTCTTTGCTACTTTAATGTGCCTATTGTTTGAACCCTTAATTCCCTCAGTGCCAAGCCTAACCTCGGTAAAATAGTGATGAGGTCATGTCAGGGCCCTACTAGAATATAAGAAATAAGGCAGAAGGTGAAATGATAAAAAGGAATGGCAGGTTAATGAAACTGTTAGAATGTAAGGAAAGTAACAACACAGGAAAACAAGAAGACAATTACAACATGTAAGGAAACGAATGTCTTACATTAAGGAACAAGAACAACAACAAACAACAAACAACACAACAAATAGAGGAAAAACAGTAACCACACGGCAGAAATCTTATGCCACAATAACACTCCGCACGACAGAAACCTCGTACCAATAACACTCCGTACGGAAGAAACCTCGTGGCAATAACACTCCACATGGAAGAAACTTCGTGCCACAACCAAACAGTCATCTCAACAAGAGTCATGAAAGTCAACATGTAGTAAATGAAACAATGATATTAAAAGCAAGGAATCCTATAGTTAAAGAACGAACACGGAAATCAAGGAAACAAGTAACTCAACTAAGTATGTTTTACAAATTGATTAAGAGATGAGACACGTAGACATGCGAAATTTGGCTAAACATGATGACGACACGTGCTAGAACAACTCAATTAAAGCATAAAAAGGAAACTAATTAGCAATGACCGGAATTTCAACATTTAGCCCGTGTACGCACTCGTCACCTCGCCTACATAGCACTCACATATCACAAATTGTTACATCAGTACCAAATCCTAAGGGAATTTCCCCCACACAAGGTTAGACAAGTCACTTACCTAAAACCTCGCTCAATCAATCAATAAGAATGACTTTGCCTCAACTTTTTGACTCCGAACGGCCCAAATCTACCCAAAAGCAATTACATACTATAAATATAATTATAAGAAACTAATCTAAATAATGAAATCATGACTTTAACAAGAAATTATAAAATCTCCCCAAAAAGTCGACCCAGGCCCACATCTCGAAATCAGGAAAAAGTCACAAAATCTGAATACCCGTTCAACCACGAGTCTACCCATACTAAAATTACACAAATCTATTACCAAAACCTCGATCAAAACCTCAAAATTTGGTGTAAGAATTTCACACCTTTCCCCCCCAATTTCTCAACTCAAATCCTTAATTAAATGAAAACATTAATGATAGATTAGTAGAATATAATCAAAATGAGTAAAGAATCCTTACCCAAATATTTTCTCTGAAAATCCCCTAAAATTTCACCTCAATCCGAGCTCTCAAAGTCCCAAAATAAAAATGAGAGAAAACCCTTGATTTTGAATATTTAAGTTCTGCCCAGGTGTTTTCTTCTTCGCGAACGTGAAACTTGCCTCGCATTCGCGAAGTACAAAAGTCACTGCCCAACAAAACCTCTTATGCGAAAGCGAGGGCCCGTTGGAAACCGCGATGCACACTGCCTCCGGGCCTCCGTGAACGTGGATCCTCACTCGCGAATACGTAGGCTTAAAGCCTGATGCCCCACTGTCCGCTCCTCTACGCGAATGTGTAGGCCCTCTCGCCAACTCGTAGACCTAATACTCAAAAGCTTCACGAACGCAAAGGCAAAAATCCTAGTAACACTCGAACTCCTCTACGCGAACGTGGGAGCACCTTCGCGAACACATAGAAGGCAACCAGACACCAGCAATATGAGGCTTCAGCCATCATCCAATTCCAAATTCCAATCCGTTAACCATTTGAAATCCACCGAGGCTCCAGGGACCTCAAACAAACCTACCAACAAGTCTTAAAACATTATATGAATTTAGTCAAGCCTTCAAATCATATCAAACAATGCTAAAACCACAGATCGCACCCCAATTCACGCTTAATGAGATTATAGACTTCTAACTTCCATATTCAATGCCGAAACCTATCAAAATACGTTCGATTGACCTCAAATTTTTTCACACAAGTCACATTTGACATTACAGACCTACTCCAACTTCCGGAATTGGAATCTGGCCTCGATATCAAAATGCCCACCCCCGGTCAAACTTCCTAAAAACCTTCTAATTTTTCCAGCTTTCGCCAATTAACTCCGAAATGACCTACAGACCTCCAAATCAACATCCGGATGAGCTCCTAAGAAAAAAAATCACCATATGGAACTATTTGAATCAACAAAATCCATTCTAAAATCGTCTTTGCATAAGTCAAGCTACGATCAACTCTTACAACTCAATCTTCAAATTTGGGACTATGTGTCCCATTCCACTCCGAAACTCTCCCAAACCTGACACCAAGAACCCCAGCAATTCAAGTAATCAGAAAGTAAAATAGAGGAAGCAATAAATAGGGGTTTGGGGCTCATACTCTCAAACCGACCTGTCGGGTTGTTATAAGGACAACCTAATATTAACAGAATGTATGTAGTATAGGTTCATGAAAAGAATACAGTTTAACTTAAACAAGATGGTTTCGTGCAAATGCATCCAACAGTTAGGTATAACCATGAGAATTCCATAGTAACAACCCAAAATTTGCCTTTAGGTTTAGCAGATACAGGTATAGTGAAGGAAAGCATTTAGACACTCAGATTTTCATGTCAGAACTTACGAACTTTCAGATTCATCTTAATCAAGATTATCAAACAATAAACTCAACTACAAGACTAAACAAAATATAGGGATACAATATGTAAAGGTAAAGATCACTGCAGAATCATCAATGGAAGGCTATGAAGTTTAGGTAAGTATGAACAATCATTCAAGGCACATTATAGCTTAAACGTGTGGACTGTTGGAACTCATAAATGAAAATTATCAAGAATCATCTGATAACTTGATTAATCATTAATTAAAGACTCAAAAGGAAGGACAAATAATCATGCAGACAATACACTATCATAAACATAAGCATTCCCATACTAATTACAAACGTCATAAACAACTATAATTCTCAAAAGATAACTAGCACATTCATAGCGTTCAGATAAGATGAGCAAAAGAGAGAAATTAGGAATGTACTTGTAACGACTCGAACAGACGTTTTGAGCATTTGCATTCTGTTCAACCGTTTGAAGTATTGATTTGCTTCATATGATGTATTATGACTTTTCTGAATCGTCGATTTTGGTTTTCAGGTTATTCGGAATTGATTTGGAAGGATGATTCTCAACTAGGAAGCTTTAAGTTGGGAGAGTTAACCAAGTTTGATTTTTTTAGTACTTGACCTCGGATCAGAGTTTTGATGGTTCCATTAGATCAGGATGGTGACTTTGGACTTAGGCGTATGCCTGTATTTGCATTTGGATATTTCTAGAAGGTTTCAGCACTATTCGGTGAAAGTTGGAAATTTGAAGGTTTGGAAAGTTCATAAGTTTGACCGAGAGTTGAGTTTAATGATATCGGGTTCAGATTGTGGTTCCTGGAATTTGAATAGCTTTTATATGTCATTTGGGACTTGTCTGTAAAATTTTAGCTCATTCCGGGTTGATTTGATAAGGTTCAACACAATTTTTGGAAGTTGAAAGATTTAAAGTTCATGAAGTTTGATTTGAGGTGTGATTCGTGGTTTTAATATTATTATGCATGATTTGAGGCCTCAAATAAGTCCGTGTTATGTTATGGTCCTTGTTGGTATGTTCGGATGGGGTCTCGAGGGGCTAGAGTGAGTTTCGGATAGGTTTGGGTTGTGTTGCGCTCGTTTGTGATGTTTCGACGTCGTTTCTTCAAGCATAAGTGGTACCACATTAAACAAATGAGCTCCAATTTTTGTTTTGATTGAAGCATTAGATATGTATCTTAATTTTAGAACCATAGCAACAGGAATCATCAAGTTCCGACATCGTATGGGGAATTTATGATCATTTTACTAAGATTGGGTTGCTAGATTTTTTCAGATTAATTACAAAATTGCCACTGAATTCGTATTTAAAAATCTGCACTATTTGCAAAGATTGATACCAATATATCTCCTTCATTATAAGGTCAAATGGAGTGATTCAAGAGCCTAATTTGACTGGAATTTTACAAGGAATCCATTGGAGACATGAAAAGCGAGTTTCGAAATCGTTTGGAATGAGAAACGAGGTAGAACAGCTGGACAAAAAGATATAATATCGAGGAATTATTCATTTGATCATATGCTAAGTTGGGGAGCTCAGATTTGGGCGATTTTGGAGGTGATTTCTACCATATGTGGATTGGGGTAAGTGTTGACCAAGTGGACCGTTCTGAAGACGGAGGGCCCTAAGAAACCCAGAAAGAAAAAAACCAATATATGAACTCTATACTTGATTTTGGTTATATTTCATGAATCCATCTTCATTTTTGGCATTTGATTGATGATTTCAAAGTGAAAATTTGGGGGTTTTGTTTAAAATTTCATAAAGTAAATTTTTGAGTTTTGAACATCGATTTGGAGTCAGATTTGAGTGAAACTAGTATGGTTGGACTCGTAATTGAATGGGTTGTCGGATTTTGTGAATTTTGTCGGGTTCCGAGGTGCGGGCCCATGCTTACTTTTTAGTTAACTTTGGGCTCTTGATTAAAGATCCACCTTTATCGATTGGGTTATTTCCTTTGGTATTATTTGATGTTCTTGATTTGCTTTTGGCTAGTTTTGAATTGTTCGGAGGTCGGTACGTGCGGAGATGGCAGCTTTGGAGCATCACTTGGCTTGCTCAGTAATTAATTTGACTTGTTCGAGGTAAGTAACACTTCTAAACTTGATGCTAAAGGTATGAACCCTTGAATATACGTGTTATGTGTTTGATGTTGAGGTGACGCACATGCTGGGTGACATGCGTATGGGGGTGCACCGTGTGAATTAAGACTCGCTTGATTCTGTGATACTGTGTAGTTACCTAATCTTATTTCTATTCATGAAATTTATACATGCTAGAGTATTTGAGCTGTGATCCACGTCAGAAACCATGTTTAGGCTATATGCTTATTCTGTTGGGACCCACTGAGATCATATATGCTGTTGAGTATTTTCTTAAATTGCAGTTACATATACTCAGTCATACTCATTTAATGGCATATCTTATCTTAGTCTCTGTTGCTATTTATTGATACATCATATCATCATTTTGAGCTGATTTTTATGATATTGTGAGCCTGAGAGTGGCACGACCCTAACCCCGAACTCGGTCGTGATGGCGCCTCTCGTGAAGACAAGGCCAGTCAGTTCAACCCAACTCAACTTTTAAAGCAGTTAATCAACATAAAAAATAGTCTAAACATGATTTAAAAAATACTAAATAGTGAAAATATCGATAACAATGCGGAAAGTCCAACCCGACATAGCCCTAACTGAGGTGTCACAAGTCACGAGCATCTCTAAACTATAATACTAGTCTGCTAAAGTCATAAACTACTACAAGTGTTTGAAAGGAAACAAAAATGATAGAGAAGTAGAGACACGGGGCTACGGACGTCAACAACTACCTCGTAGTCTCCAAAAAACCACCTGGAACTGGAGGAATCACCACTCAGGAGCGATATCAGCTACACCTGAATCTGCACACAAGGTGCAGGGAGTAAAGTGAGTACTCCAACTCAGTGAGTAACAAATGTAAATAAGGACTGAAAGTAAGAAACACGTAAAACACAAGGCATCCTATACTGAAGCAGTAAAAATCACTTAAAAACAGTAAAGCAGTAAAGAGTCAAGTAAATCCCTTTTTAACAAGTAAAACAAGTAATTGACAGGTAAGTAAAAAAATAGAAGTTCGCCCCTCGGGCACAACATCAACAAATCCGCCCCTCGGGCAACATCTTAGAACAGTACCAGCTACTCGGGCTCAATCTCAGAACAATATCAGCCCCTCGGGCTCAATCTCACATCACAATGGGTATCCGCGCTCACTGGGGGTGTACAGACTCCGGGAGGGGACCCTTACGGCCCAAGAGCAATATCAAGCCATCTCGTGGCATTAAATCTAGGCCCTCAGCCTCATATCAATCAAGCTACCTCGTGGCATATTTATGTATCTTAGGCCCTCGGCCTCATATCAGTATCAATGTATCCTCACAACTAGGCCCTCGGCCTTACTCAGTCTAAAAATCATCACAAGCCCCTCGGTCAATAGTAAAACAATATTTCTTAGCCCAAAACATCATTTAAAAATATCATTTAAGTCTCAAAACTGAGTAAAGATGGCTGAGTAGTAAAATAGTGGAAAATATCATGACTGAGTTCAAGTAATAAGTCAAAACAATGAGGAAATAATAATAAAAATCCCCGAAGGGTTCAAATAGTTGGCACAAAGCCCAAATATGGCAATCAGTCCAAATCATGATGGTAGCAAATAAGTTTCAGTCAAATACGCGGTAAAATCATCAATCAGGACGAACCAAGTCACAATCCCCAATAGTGCACGACCCCACGCTCGTCATCGAGCGGGTGTCTCACCTTAATATAGCACTACGATGTGAAAATCCGGGGTTTCAAACCCTTAAGACATCATTTACAATCATTACTCAACTCGAACTGGCTAAATCTCTAGCTCGCGACGCCTTTGCCCCTCAAATCAGCCCCCACGCGCATTGAATCTATCCAAAATCAGAACGAATACGTCACAATATGCTAAGGGAACAAGGCCCAAGCGAGAACAATCAACAAAGGGCACGGTTCCCAAAATTACCAAAACCCGAGCCCCAGTCCCACGTCTCGGAATCGGGTAAAATTTACATTTTCAGAATCCTCATACCGTCACGAGTCTAACCATACCAAAATTATCCAATTCTGGTACCATTTGGCCCTTCAAATCATCATTTTATATTTTTAGAAGATTCCACAATTTTTCTTCCCAAATTCCATCCCAAAATCACGAATTAAATGATGAATTCAATAATAGATTCATGTACTCTAGCCAAATCTGAGTTAGAATCACTTACCCCGATGAATTTTCTTGAAAACCTTCGAAAAATTGCCAAAATCCGAGCTCTCTAGGTCAAAATATTAAATAAAACCCAAAACCTCGTATTTATAGAGTACCCCACAGATTTTCACCTCTGCGAACTGCACAAAAATGACCGCGGTTTGCACAAAACCAGTGTGGTCCGCATAAAAACGACTGCGGCCGCACAGGTTTTAATCTGCAGTGATAGGCTTTAGTATTTTGGCCATAACTTTCGCTACAGATGTCCAAATTGCGATATCTTTATCTTTCTTGAAACTAAACACGAAGGGATACAACTTTTGTTTTGGAATAATCTCAAAATTCCTTATTGATCAAGAGATATGAGCTTTCGAAGTAGGACTAGTGAAATGTCCCCCACTGCGGCCGCACTGCATTTTGTGCGGTCCGCACAACACCTACCGCGGCCGCACTTCATTTTGTGCGGACCGCGCTGGTGGGTTCCGAGGCCTGTAACCCTTCTGGACCTGCTACAGCTATGATTTTCGGCCTAAAATATCCCGGAACCTACCCGGAACCCCTGGTACTTCAAACCAATTGTACCAACACATCCCATGACATCATTCAAATTTGTTCAAAACTTCGGAACGCTCACAACACATCAAATAACCAATTTAACATAGGATTCAAGCCTAAGAACTCCAAGAACTCTTAAATTATGCTTTCAATCAAAAAGTCTATCAAATCTTGTCCGAATGACCTGAAATTTTGCTTACACATCCCAAATGACACAGCGAAGCTACTGCAACTCTCGGAATTCCATTCTGACCCCTATATCAAAATCTCGCATATCAACCGGAAATCGCCAAAATATCAATTTCGCCAATTTTAGCCTAAATCTTCTCTACAACTCCAAAACCCATTCCGATCGCGCACCTAAGTCACAAATCACCTCCTGAAGCTAACCGAACCATCCGAACTCACTTCTGAGCCTTCTAACACATGAGTCAACATCCGGTTCACTTTTCGAACTTAAGCCTTCTTAAAAGTGACTAAGTATCTCAAACTTCACCAAACTCATTCAGGACTCGATCCGACCAACCCGATACTACAAAAACACGGATAACAAAGCATAAAGAAGTTGAAATGGGGGAAACGGAGCGGTAACTCATGAGACGACTGGCCGGGTCATCACATCCTCCCCAACTTAAACAAACTTTCGTCCTCGAACGAGTCAAGAAACATACCCGAAGCCTCAAACAGGTGAGGATATCCGCTCTGCATCTCCCGCTCGGTCTCCCAGGTAAGTCTCCTCCACGGGCCGACCTCTCCACTGCACTTTTATTGAAGCTATATCCTTTGACCTCAACTTCCGAACCTGACGACCCAAAATAGCTACTGGCTCCACATCATAGGTTAGATCATCATCTAACTGAACTGTGCTGAAATCCAAAATATGAGACGGATCCCCAATATACTTCCGGAGCATAGAAACATGAAATACCGGATGCATACTCAACAAGATGGGTGGAAAAGCAAGCTTTTAAGCCACCTCCCCAATCCTCCGAAGCACCTCAAAAGGCCCAATGAACTAAGGACTCAATTTCCCTTTCTTCCCAAATCCATAACACCCTTCATGGGTGAAACCTTCAACAGAACCTTCTCGCCAACCATGTAGGACACATCTCAAACCTTCCTATCAGCATAACTCTTTTGCCTCGACTACGATGTACGAAGCCTCTCCTGAATCACCTTCACCTTCTCCAAAGCATCCTGTACCAAATCAGTCCCCAATTGCTTGACCTCACCGAGCTCGAACCAACCAACTGGAGATCTGCACCGCCTCCCATACAAAGCCTCATATGGAGCCATCTGAATACTCAACTGGTAGATGTTGTTATAAGCAAACTCTGCAAGTGGTATGAACTCATCCCATGACCCTCCGAAATCAATAACACAAGCACACAACATGTCCTCCAATATTTGAATAGTACGCTCGGACTGCCCGTCCGTCTGAGGATGAAAAGTTGTGCTCAACTCAACTTGAGTACCCAACTCTCTCTGCACGGCTCTCCAAAACTGTGAAGTAAACTGAGTACCGCTATCTGAAATGATGGAAACTGAAACACCATGCAAACGAACAATCTCCCGGATATAAATCCTTGCCAACCGCTCTGAAGAATAGGTAGTATACACAGGAATGAAGTGCGCGGACTTGGTCAGCCGATCCACAATCACCCAAATAGCATCGAACTTCCTTAAAGTCCGTGGAAGTCCAACAACAAGTCCATAGTGATTCCCTCCCACTTCCACTCAAGAATATCCATCTGTTGTAGCAAGCCACCCGGTCTCTGATGCTCATATTTCACCTGCTGACAATTGAGACACCGAGCTACAAATCCCACAATATCTTTCTTCATTCTTCTCCACCAATAGTGTTGCCTCAAATACTGATACATCTTCGCGGCACCCGGATGGATGGAATACCGAGAGCTATGGGCCTCCTCCAGAATCAACTCCCGAAGCCCATCCACATTGGACACGCAAATCCGGCCCTACATCCTCAACAGCCCATCATCGCCGATGGTCACATCTCTGGCATTATCATGCTAAACTCTGTCCTTAAGGACTAGCAAATGCAGATCATTATACTGGCGCTCTCTGATGCGATCATATAAGGAAGACCGATACGACACAAGCTAATACTCGACTGGGCTCCGAAATGTCTAATCTCACAAACCGATTGGCCAAGGCCTGAACTTCAACTGCAAGAGGTCTCTCCCCAACTGGAATATATGCCAAACTCCTCATACTCACTGCCTTTTGGCTCAAATCATCGGCCACCACATTTGCCTTTCCTAGATGGTACAATATAGTGATATCATAATCCTTAAGCAACTCCAACCATCTCCGCTACCTCAAATTAAGATCCTTTTGCTTGAACAAATGCTGAAGACTACGATGATCAGTGAACACCTCACAAGATACGCCATACAAGTAATGCCTCCAAATCTTCAATACTGAACAATGGCAGCCAACTCCAAATCATGCGGGGTAGTTCTTCTTATGGGGCTTCAACTGACGAGAAGCATAAGCTATAACTCTACCCTCCTGCGTCAACACACAACCAATCCCAACTCTCGAAGCATCACAATACATGGTATATGAACCTGAAGCTGATGGTAAAACCAACACTGGAGCTGTGGTCAAAGCTGTCTTGAGCTTCTGAAAACTCTCCTCACACTCGTCCGACCATACAAATATAGCACCCTTCTTAGTCAACTTGGTCAAGGGTGATGCAATAGATGAGAATCCCTGAACAAACCGGCGATAATAGCCTGCCAAACCAAGAAAATTGCGAATCTCTATGGCTGAGGACGGTTTGGGCCAACTCTGAACCGCCTCTATCTTCTTCGGATCAACCTGAATACCCTCGTTGGACACCACGTGTCCCAAGAAAGCCATTGAACCAAGGCAAAACTCACACTTGGAGAATTTTGCATAAAGCTTCTCCTCCATCAATCTCTACAATACAACTCTCAAATGCTCCGCGTGCTCCTCCTGACTACGCGAATACACCAGAATATCATCAATGAAGACTATGACGAATGAATCGAGATAAGGCCGAAACACGCTGTTTATCAAATGCATGAACGCTGCTGGGGCATTGGTCAGCCCAAAAGACATCACCAAGAACTCATAATGACCATATTGGGTCCTAAAAGCCGTCTTACGAATATCCGAGTCCCTGATATTCAACTGGTGATAATTTGAATGGAGATCAATCTTGGAGAACACCCTCGCTCCCTGAAGCTGGTCAAATAAATCATCAATGCGAGGCAAATAATACTTGTTCTTAATTGTTACTTTGTTCAATTGCCTATAATCAATGCACATTCTCATTGTGCCATTCTTCTTCTTCACAAACAGAACCGGTGCACCTCAAGGTGACACACTAGGCCGAATGAACCCCTTATATAGGAGCTCCTGAAGTTGCTCCTTCAATTCCTTCAACTCTGTTGATGCCATACAATACGACAGAATAGAAATGGGCTGAGTGACCGTCACCAGATCAATACCAAAATCAATATCCCTGTCCGGTGGCATGCCCAGCAGGTCTGTAGGAAACACATCGGGAAAATCCCTCACAACTGGAACAAAATCAATATTGGGAGTCTCAGCTCCAACATCCCTCACAAACGCTAGGTATGAAAGATAACCATTCCCAAACATACATTGGGATCTCAAGAAAGAGATCACTCTACTAGGAACGTAATCTATCACACCTCGCCACTCGATCCGTGGCACACCCGGCATAGCCAATGTGACCGTCTTAGCATGACAGTCCAGAATAGCACGACATAGAGATAACCAATCCATGCCCAAAATGACATCAAAATCCACCATGCTCAATAGTAATAGATCCACTCGGGTCTTCAAACCCCCAATAGTCACCACACATGACCGGTACATACGGTCTACAACAACAGTATCGCCCACCGGGGTAGATATATGAACAGGTAAGGCAAGAAACTTATGGGGCATACCCAAATAATGAGCAAAATATGATGACACATAAGAAAAGGTGAAACCGGGATCAAATAATACAGAGGCATCTCTGTGGCAGGCTGAAACAATACCTGTGATAACAACATCTAAAGCAATAGCATCGGGTCTGCCTGGGAGTGCATAGAAACGGGCCTAACCGCCCCCTAATCGACCTCCCCCTCTGGGGCGACCCTGGCTGACTGACTTCCACTCCTGCCTGGTTGAGCGGGTGGTGGGAAAGAAACTAGCGCTGAAGCCGAAGACTGACCCCTCTGCTGGGACGAACTAGCAACACGATGAGGACACTGCCTCCACATGTGGCCCATCTCGCCACACTCATAACAACTCCCAGGTGATGGAGAAGGGGACTGAAGGGAACCCCTCGCACCGGAGTGACTAGCAGATGCACTCGGCATAGAAGAACCCTGAACCGATGGAGCACGAGATGCATTCTGAGCTGGAAGGGCGCTGAGTGAGGACTGACCTTGCTGAGATCCATGATAATCATGACTCGAAGATGCCCCCGATAACCTGGGCGAGCTGACTGAGCAGGCCTGAATGAACGGCCTCTGCTGTGCTGGAACTGGCCCCTCGAAGGAGCACCACTATAGCTGCCAGATCCTCTCGGCCTCCCTCTCCTCTCGCTCCTAACGTCGAACAATCTCAATCTCACGGATGATATCAACAACCTTCTCGAAGGTAGCACCAGTCACCCTCTCTTTGGTCATAAGAATACGGAGGTGGTAAGTAAGACCATCAACAAATCTCCTGATCCTTTCTCGATATGTCGGAACCGTCAAGATGGCATGACGAGCCAACTCAGAAAACCTCAACTCATACTGTGACACAATCATATCCCCCTGTCGCAACCACTCAAACTGTCTACGTAGCTCCTCTCTACGGGACTGCGACACATACTTCTCCAGGAAGAGAATGGAGAACTGCTGCCAAGTAAGGGGCACTGCACCAACATGTCTACACCTCTCAAAATCCTCCCACCAAGTAAAAGCACTCCTGAAAACTAATAGTTGGTAAAAGCGACCCCACTGGTCTCCAGAATACCGGCAGTACGACGCATCCTCCGACACTTATCCAAAAAGCCCTGGGCATCCTCGCCTTGTGTGCCATTGAAGGTCGGAGGCTGTAATCTACCAAACCTCTCCAATCTACGCTTCTCATCCTCCGGTATGACAGGAACCACATATTCCTGAGCAGCTGTGACCGGCTGGGCTGGATGCGCCCCCGACGTCTAAAGTCCCTGCACTACCTGCTCAGGTGTGCGAGCGGCGGGAGTCTGATTGCCTCCCCCAGCCTGTAAAGTAGCTGCGGCTGTAGTGGCTAAAACCACCTGAGCTAGTCCAGTGCAAACTAATAAGATCTGTGCCAAGGCCTCTTGAAGACCCGGAATCACGATGGGCATAACTGGTGACTGAACTGGTGCTGCTGGAGCATCCATAGCTGGAGCCTAATCTTGAGTTGGGGAAGCTGGTGGATCAACAGGTGCTGCCCTCGCTGCTCTACCTCTGCCATGACCACGACCACGTCCTCGGCCTCTGGTGGTCTCAACTAGTGGCACTGGTGGTCGTCCACCCCGCCCGGTAGCACGTGTCCTCACCATTTGTGAGAGAATGGAATAGCAGAAGTTTAGTACTCGGATCAACAAGTTCGCACAACAAGAATTTCAAGAATGTGAAGTTTTCCTAAAGGTTCTACAGCCTCTCGAGGATAAATATAGACGTCTCTGTACCGATCCGCGAGACTTTACTAAACTTGCTCATGACTCGTGAGACCTAAGTAACCTAGGATCTGATACCAACTTGTCACGACCCTAACCCCGAACTCGGTCGTGATGGCGCCTCTCGTGAAGACAACGCCAGTCAATTCAACCCAACTCAACTTTTAAAGCAGTTAATCAACATAAAAATAGTCTAAACATGATTTAAAAAAATACTAAATAGTGAAAATATCGATAACAATGCGGAAAGTCCAACCCGACACAGCCCTAACTGAGGTGTCACAAGTCACGAGCATCTCTAAACCATAATACTAGTCTGCTAAAGTCATAAACTACTACAAGTGTTTGAAAGGAAACAGAAATGATAGAGAAGTAGAGACACGGGGCTACGGACGTCAACAACTACCTCGTAGTCTCCAAAAAACCACCTGGAACTGGAGGAATCACCACTCAGGAGCGATATCAGCTATGCCTGAATCTGCACACAGGGTGCATGGAGTAAAGTGAGTACTCCAACTCATTGAGTAACAAATGTAAATAAGGACTGAAAGTAAGAAACACGTAAAACAAAAGGCATTCTATACTGAAGCAGTAAAAATCACTTAAAGACAGTAAAACAGTAAAGAGTCAAGTAAATCCCTTTTTAACAAGTAAAACAAGTAATTGACAGGTAAGTAAAAAAATAGAAGTTCGCCCCTCGGGCACAACATCAACAAATCCGACCCTCGGGCAACATCTTAGAACAGTACCAGCCCCTCGGGCTCAATCTCACATCACAATAGGTACCCACGCTCACTGGGGGTGTACAGACTCTGGGAGGGGCCCCTTGTGGCCCAAGCGCAATATTAATCCATCTCGTGGCATCAAATCTATGCCCTCGACCTCATATCAATCAAGCCACCTCATGGCATATTTATGTATCTCAAGCCCTCGGCCTCATATCAATATCAATGTATCCTCACAACTAGGCCCTCGGCCTTACTCAGTCCAAAAATCATCACAAGCCCCTCGGACAATTGTAAAACAGTATTTCTCAGCCCAAAACATCATTTAAGTCTCAAAACTGAGTAAAGATGGCTGAGTAGTAACACAGTGGAAAATATCATGACTGAGTTCAAGTAATAAGTCAAAATAGTGAGGAAATAGTAATAAAAATCCCCGAAGGGTTCAAATAGTTGGCACAAAGCCCAAATATGGCAATCAGCCCAAATCATGATGATAGCAAATAAGTTTCAGTCAAATACGCAATAAAATCATCAATCGGGACGGACCAAGTCACAATCCCCAATAATGCACGACCCTACGCTTGTCATCGAGCGGGTGTCTCACCTCAATATAGCACCACGATGTGCAAATCCGGGGTTTCAAACCCTCAAGACATCATTTACAATCATTACTCACATTGAACTGGCTAAATCTCTAGCTCGCGACGGATTTTCCCCTCAAATCGGTTTCTACACGCATCGAATCTAATAGAACGAATACGTCACAATATGCTAAGGGAATAAGGCCCAAGCGAGAACAATCAACAAAGGGCACGGTTCCCAAAATTACCAAAACCCGAGCCCCAGTCCCATGTCTCGGAATCGGGTAAAATTTACATTTTCAGAATCCTCATACCGTCACGAGTCTAACCATACCAAAATTATCCAATTCTGGTACCATTTGGTCCTTCAAATCATCATTTTATATTTTTGGAAGATTCCACAATTTTTTTCCCAAATTCCATCCCAAATCACGAATTAAATGACGAATTCAATGATAGATTCATGTACTCTAGCCAAATCTGAGTTAGAATCACTTACCCCGATGAATTTTCTTGAAAACCTTCGAAAAATGGCCAAAATCTGAGTTCTCTAGGTCAAAATATTAAATAAAATCCAAAACCTCGTATTTATAGAGTACCCCACAATTTCCACCTCTACGGACAACACAAAAACGACCGCTGTCCACACAAAACCAGTGCGGTCCGCACAAAAACGACTGCGGCCGCACAGGTTTTCATCTACAGTGATAGGATTTAGTATTTTGGCCATAACTTTCATTATATATGTCCAAATTGCAATATCTTTACCTTTCTAGAAACTAGACACGAAGGGCTACAATTTTCTCTTTTGAATGATCTCAAAATTCCTTGTAAATCAAGAGATATGATCTTCCGAAGTAGGACTATTGAAATGTCCCCCACTGCGGCCGCACTACATTTTGTGCGGTCCGCACAGCACCTACCGCGGCCGCACTTCATTTTGTGCGAACCGTGCTGGTGGGTTCCGAGGCCTGCAACCCTTCTGTACCTGCTACAACTATGATTTTTGGCCTAAAACATCCCGGAACCTATCCGGAACCCCCAGAACTTCAAACCAATTGTACCAACACATCCCATGACATCATTCAAATTTGTTCAAAACTTCGGAACGCTCACAACACATCAAATCACCAATTTAACATAGGATTCAAGTCTAAGAACTCCAAGACCTCTTAAATTATGCAAGCCTTCTAACATATAAGTCAACATTTAGTTGACCTTTCCAACTTGAGCCTTCTTAGAAGAGACTAAGAGTCTCAAACTTCACCAAACTCATTCCGGACTCGATCCGACCAACCCGATACCATAAAAATACGGATAACGAAGCATAAAGAAGCTGAAATGGGAAAAATGAAGTGGTAACTCATGAGACGACTGGCCAGGTCGTCACATAGAGACTAGTAGATTGATGACTGAGTGAGGTCGAGGGACTATTTGTGAGAATATTTATGGGATCGGGATGCATGCCGCAATAGACTTTATTAATTCATGCCATGATTGGCTTATTATAATGCTTGGGCTGGAATTGCCCCTCCGGAGTCTGCACATCCATAATGAGCGCGGGTACCTACTGAGTGCAAGTGTCGAGTGATTGGGAGGATTGAGTGACTGTGAGGACCGAGTGGCTGTAAGGACTAAGTGACTATGAGGATTGAGTGATTGGGAGGACTGAGTGAATTGATACAACGAGAGTATGTATATGGTTTTATCACTGCATTGTATTACAGTTGGCATGCATACATTTACATGTAAGTATAGAGATGTACTTTCTCCATGGAACTTGATAATGGAACATTTTACCTATTGTTGGAAATTTTTGAAAAAAATCACAGTTTTCAAACTTACTCATATTTTTGGTGTTTTCGATGAAAGATTTGAGATTTACTATTTTACTTGAAAAACATGCCTTTTTTCCGTAACTGTGAATGAGCTGAGCATCATATCTCTGAGTTACTTCGTGTACCATTTTTATTATATTGTTATGAACTGTTGTTGGTTATTGGAGTTGGACTCTGACCCTTGTCCCGGCTCGTCACTACTTTCAACCCAAGGTTAGGTTTGTTACTTATTGAGTACATAGAGTCGGTTGTACTCATACTACACTTTTGCACCTTGCGTGCATATGTTGGATGCTGATGTTGTTGCATGCGGAGGGAGTTGGATTGACCTTTTTTAGGATAGCAGACCAAACGAGGATCTCTCTTAGTTGCTTAAGACCCCAAAAACATCAAGATTGATGTAGCGATAGTACTCAGAAATGAAAAAGAAAAAGAAAAAAGTAAGGAACCCTAGGTTTTTTTAATCTCATAATTGCTCTTAGACTACTGTATAAATATTTTTTCAGTGTTAAGTTATGTGTTTTGTTAGAGTATTAAAGGCCCCTTTTTGCACTGCCATTTAAGGCTCTAGGATTTCACAAATTCAAATCAGTAGTGGAAAGTGACGAAAGGTCGATGATGATATCAAATCGAGTGAAAAATCTCAAATACTGAGGGGAATTAGTTATATCCTTTTACTTGAGTGGACAACAGTTGACCACTGAAGGAAAACCCATCAAATAAAGCCCTAAAACCTAGAGGTCACTCCGTTTGACCTCTAGGTATAGAATATTCATAATGAAGCTCTGAAATGTGTACATGCATGCTACGATTTGGCAAAGCGAGTGGAGAAACCAGATGAAATGAAAGTTCATCAATTAGGTCTAGGGTTTCAAATTGGGGGTTTTGAATTCAAACGACGAGAATGGAAACTGAGCTCACTGGCTTCATCTCTTAAGGACAAAGGAGACGAATCTCCAAGTTGATTTGAAAGAACAAAGGAATGGTGTTTCGACCTTACTATTGTTTCTAATCTTTCAGATTTGGAGAGCAAAAATGCAAAACTAGCGAGATTCGGGGAACGGAAGAACAAGGAAGGATGATTTGGTGAAGGTCTTATGACCTTGCATCGATTTGTGCAAGTTTTCTCTAATTGATGGGTTTGAAGGGATGTGAGAAAAGGGAGAGGAAAGGGAAATGATGGCGGCTCGGCTGGTGAGAATGATTAGGGTTTCTGAGGGGATAAGGTTGGTTTTTAGGATTAAAGATGAGAGACAGAACAAGAGCCGTTGGATCTGTTGATCAACAGCTCTGATTATTTGGTAATTGGATATTTTGGAAATGATTCAAGTAGGAAAATCTGTGGCCGTTAGATCAAAAGATTTTGGATGGTTGAGATTAGGTCTTTGGGGGATGGTATTTAGATCAAAATAAAAATTAGAGAATAAACGTAAGCCATTGATTAGATGGATCAACGGCTCAGATGCGTTTGTGGTTCTATGTGAGCGGTGAGGGAAGAGGACATGACGTGCCGTGATTGATGCAAATAGGGTGGCTTGGATCGCCAACAGGGAAAGAGATAGGTGTTTGGACTAGGTATATTTCTGTTTGGGCTTGAGTAATTGGACCAAAATAATTTGAAGAATGACCACTTTGCCTTTGGTTTGAGATATTGCAATTGTGGCCCTTTTTTCTTTTAACGCTTATTGAATTTAATTTAAATAAACTTAACAATTTTCAAAAAATGCCGTAAAAATTATAATTACCATGTATACTACTGGTTATTTTAATTAACTATTTATAAAGCACTTTATTTTCCTAAACTACAACATTAATTTTGAGTTTCCCGTAATAACCTAATTAATTAGAAATTAAAGTATAATTTATCAAATTAATTATAAAAAATGTGTAATGTATGTGTAAGAATTATTATAGTAAATATATTTATTATTACATAATGTCAATACTATGCGATTAATTTTAAAATTATTACCTAATTAATTTTAAAAAAAGATATTTGTTACTAGAAAATATTTTTAAAATATTTATTATAAATTATTAAGTAAAATAAATTAATTTAAAAAAGGGAGGGTAAAAAATGGTCGTCAACACACATATTTTCCACCTCATCCACCTACTCATCAGACTACCTACCATTCACCCTCCCAACAATATTCTTACTATTCTCCACCATAAGGTTATACCCCGCTTCCTCCACATAATCATTCATGTCAGCAGTCATAGGGCCATCTGGTGATACGCCTGTCATATGCTACATTTTCTTCACCACTAGCTAGATCGCATCCATCTAGATTACAACCGCCCGGATTATAGCAAGGGTTTGGATCACAGTAGTGGTCTGGATAACAACAGAGGTCGAGATCGTAGCCATCTTCATCAGTGACCCCGTCTCTCTCTCTACAGAGTGCATCTCCTAGCATTTCTAGACTTCACCTTCGGGACAATAGCATTGAGCCAGATGCCTCCCCTTCTATGCACGCTTCAGATACACATGAGGATGATGATCTAGATGTAGTGCGGTATGATCGTTATCATAGGATAATCATCAGACCCGAGGCAATCTATAAGATTTAATTATTACTTCTTTGTTTTTCCTGAATTATAATAGCTAGTCTTGTTTATTTAATATAGTTTCTATATTGAAGGTGTCAACGACCCCAGTTCGCCCTCCGTGAACTGCCGTGACGACACCTAGTCTCTACGACTAGGTAAGCCTAATAAATGTGGAATATAAACGAAACTTGCGGAAAAAATAATCAAAAGCCAAAATAACTGAATGGAAAAATAGTTAGAATGCCGCTCGGCATATACAACACAACATTCTCAAAACCAATACACTATCCCAAAACCCGAAAACTCACGGAAACACAAGCATTTAGAATACCTAATAGTCTAACTCCAGAATATCTAACAAGAAAGAAAAATACAAAAGGGAAATGTTTAACAGCTAGAATAGAAAGGGACTTCTCGGTCTGCGGACACGACAGATGTACCTCAAAGTCTCTAGAGTAGTCGCCTCCCTCAAGGATGGTAGGCCTGAGTAGCGGTACCTGGATCTGCACATGAAAAACATGCGCAGAAAGGGCACAAGTACATCACAACGGTACTTAGTAAGTGCCAAGCCTAACCTTGGTCGGGTAGTGACAAGGAAGGTCATGGCCCTACTGAGATTAACAAAAATATAAAGTTCGACAGTATAGAATAGAACAGTATAATGAAATACGACAGTGAAATTAACATATGATACACATGACAACAACGACTATACAGAAACGAGGTAAACACGAAAAGAAAGTACAACTCAGCACCAATAATACCGTTCGGGGATCTCCCAAGATACCGTCCTGTAGTCCCAAATGCACATATCCGAAAAATCTCCCGGGAACCGTCCCGTAGTCCAACTCATAGTGCACGGGAATCTACCGGAATCCCGTTCCGTAGTCCCAAATGTAAATACCCAGTACTGGGGGAATTTACCGAGTGATTCTCGTAGTTCCATATAACTGTGTAGGGGGATCTACCGGAATCCCACATCCATAGTCCCAAAATAAACAGACAAGGGGGACCTATCGGAATCCCACATCCGTAGTCCCAATGTAAATACACAGCAGCAACAAGAAAATATTCAGAAATGGAAATTTCATATTAAGGCAATAATTAATTCTAGCCTAGCATGCTGCACAGAGTTCAGGTAAACAGGTTGGACAATTAAAGCAAATAAATCACTTAGAAATGTTTTCCTAAGCTAACAACAGGCTTAATAGTACAAGTAATAAAAGCCAGAAAAGAAACATACTAATCAATACTTAAAGAAAACCGGATTTCCAACAAGTTGCAAAGTACGCACTCGTCACCTCACGTACAAGGCATTTCAATTACCAAATATATAAATCCTAAGGGGAAGGTCCCCCACACAAGGTTAGACAAGCCACTTACCTCGAACCGGCTCAAACATCAACCTGAGACCACGTTCTTGCCACGAGTATTCGACTCCAAATGGCCCAAATCTATTCAATTCAATTGCATAATGTAAATAACACTTCAAGTAATTGATTCTACAATTAAAGTCTAAGCTAATATGCGAAATTATGTAAAATGACCAAAACATCCCTCAGGCTCACATCTCGGAATCGGGTGAAATTTACATTTTCAGAAACCTCGTACTCTCACGAGTCTATACATAACAAGAACACTGAAATCGAAGTCCAAATGACCCTTCAAATCCTCATTTAAAGGTCTCTTAAACTCAAGCCCTAATTACCCATTTTCCCCAATTTTTTTACCACTAATTAGGTCTTTAATCACATAAAAATGAGTTATAAAGCCAAGGATGTTACCTCCCAGTGATCCCTCTTTGTTTTCCTCAAAAATCTCTCTCAAAAGCTTCAAACCCGGATGAAAATGGTAAAAGAATAGCTCAAATTTGCGAATGCAACTATTTATATGTTCTGGCCCAGACATTTTCGCATCTGCAGCCCAATTTTCGCTTCTGTGGTACTGCATTTGCGGTCCAAACTGCATCTGCGGTTTTTTACTTAAGTCCCAATTTTCGCTTCTGCGATCCCTTTTTCCGCATCTGCGGCATCGCAGATGCGGCCCCTAAGTCGCTTATGCGGTTCCAGCATTCCCAGGCCCTTTCTTCTTCTGCGCTCCTTTTCCCCACATCTGCATCATCGCACTTGCGGTCCCCAATCCGCAGGTGTGGAAACACCAGAAGCAGAAAATCTGAAGCTGCCTCAAAAATTCCAAACTCTCCGGTAACCATCCGAAATCACCCCGAGGCCCCCAGGACCTCATCCAAAAGCACAAACATCACCTAATACCTTATTCAAATTTGTACCAATCTTCAAAACACTTCAAACAACATCAAATCAACCAAAACACATCAGATTCAAGCCTAAGTTTCTAAAATCTTCCGAATTCCTCTTTTGATAAAAAACCCAACCAAACCATGTACGAATGACCTGAAATTTTGCACACACATCCCAAATGACACAACAAAACTATTGCAACTCTCGGAATTCCATCGACCCTCGGATCAAATTCTCGCTATTGAACCGGAAACTTCAAAAATTTAACCTTCGGCATTTCAAGCCTAAATTAGCTACAGACCTCCAAAACACAATCCGAATACGCTCCTAATCCAGAAATCACCCAACGGAGCTAACAGAACCATCGGATTTCCATTCCGAGGCAGTCTTCATATTGTTCTGACTACGGTAAACTTTCCAACACTTAAGCTCTCATTTAATGACTCTCGAGACCTCTTGGTCTCCCTCTCCTCTCTCTCCCTAGCATGCATACCCCCAATCCTCCTAGCAATTCTCACCACCTGCTAATAAGAAATATCCATCTCCAACTCACGAGCCATGCCAGATCTGATGTTGGGAACAAGGCCCTCATTTCTATCCCTCCGTATCGTATGACTCCTCCTGAGTTGAAGGAGTTGAAGGATTAGTTACAAGAATTGCTTGATAAGGGTTTTATTCGGCCCAGTGTATCACTATAGGGTGATCCTATCTTATTTGTGAAGAAGAAGGATGGTTCTATGCATATGTGTATCGATTATTGCCAGTTGAACAAGGTTACAATGAAGAACCGCTATCCTTTGCCTCGTATTGATGATCTATTTAACCAGCTTCAGGGCGCACAAGTGTTTTCTAAGATTGATTTGCGCTCAGGTTGCTAGTAGTTGAAGATTCAGGAGCTAGATATCCCGAAGACTACTTTTAGGACTCGGTATGGTCATTACGAGTTCCTTGTCATGTCATTTGGGCTGACCAATACCCCAACAACCTTTATGCATTTGATGCACAGTATGTTCCAGCAATATCTTGACTCATTCGTCATTGTCTTTATTGATGACATTCTGGTGTATTCCCGGAGTCAGGAAGATCATGAGCAACACCTGAGGACTATGCTTCAGACTCTAAGAGAGAAGAAGTTATATGCTAAGTTCTCGAAATGTGAGTTTTGGTTGAATTCAGTGGCATTCCTAGGTCACGTGGTATCGAGTGAGGGTATTCAGGTGGATCTAAAGAAGATAGAGGCCGTGCAGAGTTGGCCCAGACCATCCTCAGCTATAGAGATCCGCAATTTCCTTGGCTTGGTGGATTACTACCGTCGTTTTGTTAAGGAGTTTTCATCGATTGCAGCCCCTAAGACCAGACTGACCCAGAAGGGTGCTCCGTTCCAGTGGATGGAGGAGTGTGAGGCGAGCTTTCAGAAGCTCAAGACGGCTTTGACCACAACCCTAATTTTGATGTTGCCTATAGGTTCGGGGTCTTATACGGTCTATTGTGATGCCTCAAGGGTTGGCCTCAAAGCGCTGTTGATACAGGACGGTAGGGTGATTGCCTATGCGTCCAGACAGTTGAAGATACATGAGAAGAACTACCCTGTTCATGACCTTGAGTTAGCTGCCATTCGAAAGAAGAAGGCACCGGTAGATCCAAGAAGATGGGTCGAGGACCGGGCGGAGACTACATATGTAAGTTTCATAACTACTGCAACTTAAAATTAATGTTTACAATATTATATCATTAATAATTTTCTATCTTCTAAATAAAGGGTCGTTATAAGACAACTGTGGAGGACTACAATCAGAGGTTGCCATCGAACGAGCAAGGTGACCCACCTTTCATTTCAAACGAAGAAGCGCAGAAGATTTGGTTGGATGTTGTCGCTGGTCCTAAAAGAATGATTGCATACGACCTTCCAGAGAGATCATTTCGGCACTACAGGGATTGATTGCTAGGTATAGGGACTTCCGCCCGGGGCGAGGCACTTGATAGGTCGACTCTCTCAACTATGGAGAAGAAGATCGCAAAGTTGTCAGCAGAGTTTGAAGAGGCAAAGGCTAGAGAAGAAAAGAGAGATAACAAATTGATAGCCTTCAAGATCAACTAGAAAATAGGGACCAATAATTTAATGTCCTTCAAGATCAGTTGGTCAATCTTCTTGCTAGTAGTGCTTTTCTGATTCCCCGGTCTCATAAGTCTTCCCCAGATGCTAATCCTTCTCGTCGCGATCCTTCGAACCATGCCGATGATGAAACTTCTAGTAGTAGAGATGGAGATAATGCAGTACAAAATACTCCTTGAATAGTGTGTATTTCTAAACAAAGTCTTGAACTTGTAAATATTTAGTTGGAATAGTTTTGAATGATGATTGTATTGTTGATATTCTTTTGGTGATATTGTTTTGTTATTGAACATTTGTATTGTTATTGTTATTGTTGGTTAATTGTTGTTTTTGTTGTGATTGGTGTTGTTTAATTATTGTTGTTATTAGCGTTGTTGTTTAATTGTGGTTAGCATTATTGTTGTGGTAGACGTTGATTAATTATTATTATTCTTGGTTATTTGTTGTTATAGCGTTTAATTTTGATTGGTAGGTGGTGTAGCTTAAAAGCAACCATATTTTGCCAGTTTTTTTCTTCAGAAAACCCGATCGATTTTCAAGCGATTTTGGTCAGAATGCTCATATTAAAAACCCATAAATTCATAATTACAGACCGACTTTGATCGGTAATTTCAATGTGAAATCCACATAAATCTGAAATTACCAACCGACTTCGGTCGGAAATAACCTTTTTTATATATTTATTTTTTAATAATTTCGAACGATTTTAGTTGGTATGTTAAATTTTAAAAAGAAATGTAAAATGTAAGATTTAAGAATTACTGACTGATTCCGGTCGGCATATTATTTTTTCAACAAAAATTATCAGATAAAGTGGTCAAACTTTGGTTGAATTAACCGACTGTCTGTCGGAAATTGCGACCGTCTTCGATCGCCACACATTAGCGACTACTATTTTTTTGACGAATAAAAATCGGTCGGTTTTCTAATGTTTCTGACCAAATTTGGTCGGTTTTCGTGGATGATTTTTGGCAGTTTTCTAGTAGTGTGAATATAGACTAGTGGCAAGTACTTTTAAAATTTTTTTCTTCCTAACAACTGCACTCCAGAAATAACGAGAAATATTGTTAACATTCCTATAAACAAATTTCTCATTTAGCAACATTTGATTTTTCTAGGCTCTAGGGTTTTTCAATTTGAACTTGAAGCTACACCACTGAAACGCTTCACACGCCCAATTGCTTCTTCCCCTACCGCTTCGTTACATCACAGAAACCTACTTTACTCTCTTTTCCTCATCCTTATCTCCATGTTTCCTGCTAAATTTTTCTCAGAACTCTCACTTTGCTAATCCTATATGTTTAACCAAAAAATGAGATTTTGGTAAAAGCTTTAAATTTAGAAGAACTCGGGTTACTGATAATCAAAAGTATATATGAAAGAGAGTAATTTTACTAGCAATGATATAATCAGAAGAAAGCAAGTAAACCAGTATATTCAGATTGTTTTTCGTGTGTCTTATAATTGACCCACTCTCTCCCTTTTATAGCTGTTTTGGGGATATGTGTTTTGCCTTTGTCATAATAAGGCCATTATGGACAATTAAAGACTTTCAATGCTACGTTACATAATCATAGCATTTAATACAAATTCTCTAACATTTTTAGTATATAAGGCTCAATAAATACTGTATCTATACTCCCATGTAATGTCAGATTCATTCGCCTTAATTCTTGGACTTAAGTAAGTACGAGCGCTGAGTCTTTTACATAACCGCTCGTGCCTCTTCCTTTACCTCTGCTCGCATCTGTTGCAACTCGTGCCTCTTTGCCAGTTGTATCTCTTTGACCAGTCTATGTGTCATGACACGTCATCTTTACACAACTTTAATATGTAAACTCAATTTTTCCCAATATAGATAGTTCCCCACTTGCCATTTATTCATCGATTGAATATTTGGGAAGTGGATTTGATTAAAAATGAGGATTTTTGTCACCATTAATGCTATGACAGAATTGATGATTTAATTGTCCCTTCCATTTAATACTCTTCACACGTGTCATCTTTTCATTAGTTCTGCAATTTTGAAGCTCTTTTAAGGCTTTTTCACAGCTTCACTATTCACGAAGCGTCAGTTATCATTATTATGGTCCTTCCATCATTATACCTTTTCCTTTGGTGGTTGCTTATCAGTATAAATATAACTTCCTTCTTTATCTTTACCACATAAAGTTTTCTGAACATCCCATTTTCTCAAATCTCTTTTTGCTTCTTTATCGTATCATCATGTCTTCATCAAACCATAACCCTAGAAGTGTCCCCATAGTTGGTAACTTCCTTGATGTCCCCAGTAGGAGCAGAAGAGGAGGTAGGCTTCGTAATTTGGGATCTTCATCCTTGCGTGGTTCTTCTCTTCCTTCACCTAGTTCTGGCCCCTCTTCTAGAACTAGAGGTTCTCTTTCATAAAGATCTTCTTCTAGGGGTAAAGAACCTTCTGAACCTCTTCGTGAACCTTTAGTAGAAGAAATAGTTCCTGCGGAATTATCTTTTTTCAATGACAGAGAATCTCTTAGAAATCAAGTATCTTCTTTAGACCGTGCTGACATCTATCCCACTCAAATTACTGAAGGTTTGATTTCTTTAGTTTGTAGAGACTGCCATTGGGATCATGACTTTCCTATCATTATTCCCAATCCAAATCAAAGAATTACCTTCTACTTAATCGGATTTTCATTTGTATATACGTATCCTTTCACTTTAGGATTCAAACCTGCTATTGATCCTGTTATTCTCGAGTTCTGCCATTTCTTTGATGTTTTCTTGGGTCAAATTGGCCCAATAATATGGAGGGATGTCGCCTGTTTGAGGCATTTGACCAACACAACCAGTGTGCCTTTTACTTTCCCGCATTTAATTCACCTTTACTCCCCTAGATTCTTTCGCAATGGTGTTTTTATACTAGTAGCCAGGAGCAAAAGAGTTCTAGTTAGCCCTGAAGATGATAAAGACCGCGGCTGGTATGGAAGGTTTGTTGCTGCCCTCACTGTTAGTTTAGTGGGTGATGAGAACATTCCCTTCCCTGAGAAGTGGAATTTTGCACGTGAGTCTTCTAACTTTCTCATACATTTTTCTTCAATTTTGTTGATTTTTCTAATTTTGCCTTTCTTTTTCAGCAACCATGGGAGTTGTAGAAGATGTTCCCAGTTTCCGTGATTGGGTTGACAAGCTATTGAAGATTGCGCCAATGGATGGTAGATCTTGGAAAACCATTTCTCAATGATTTGGTTGAAAAGTAAAAACTTATGGTAAGAGCTTTTAACTTACATATATTTTTTATTTATCTGAACTAATTTCAATCCTTCTTTCTATTAGGATTTTCTATTCGAGGAGTTACTGCCGAGGCGTTCACGGCTTCTCGTATCTCTTTGGAAAGGGCCCAAAAAATAATCTTAGGTTCTTCATCGAAAAGAAAAACCGTTAATGACCAAGGCTCTAAGAAGAGGAAGACGGGGGATCTTTGGTAACAAGGCTATGGGCTCAAAGACGGATCATTTCTGATGATGAAAAAGAAGCATCCCCCCGCCGTTCTATTCCTCTTACCGAGTCTATTGAAGCCCCGGTAGTGATTCTTGATGATGATGTTGCTCCCGCTGCTGCTCCTGACTCTGTTGAGCAACTTTTTATCAGCGGGTTTAGTGGTGAAGGCTTAGGCCCAATTATGGATGAAGCACATCTGGCTTCTTTTTCTACTCCTGTATCTATGACTCCCTCTTTGCCGATCTCAGCTATTTCCTTTCCTCCCCAGACTGTCTTTACTACTTTCACTGTCCCTGCTTCCACTGTTCCTCCTTCAACAATTCCTCCCCCAATAATTTACCGTGATGAAGTTGGTTCCTCAAGTAAAAGTGGTGCTATGAGGCAAGTGATCATTGAAGTCCCTGCTGAGGGTAATCTCTTAAGGAAATCGGGTCAAGCAGATGTATGGCTAAAGCCCTTAATCGGACCAATTGAAAGAGCCAAGCTAGAGAGCCATAGCTCCTTGACTTTGATGAATGATATTGTGCACGCTTCTTTAAAGGTATTCCCCTTCTCTTTTTTCCTTTGCTGTGCTTTAAAATTTTCCTATCTTTGAGATTCTCATTTCCCTTCCTTTTTTATAGGTCAATCTTATCGGCACGGAGATGATGAAAAGGGTTGCCCTCTCAGAGCAATTAGTGCGTGATTCTCAAGTAGAGCCGTGCAATTGGAAGGAACAGTATGAAAGCCTTCAAATTGATGTGGAGTACTTAGAAGAAAGTAAGAGTACCTTGGAGCAGCAGGTACGAGCCTTGACTTCAAAGTTGGCAGTTGAAAAGGCTTCCTCAAGTCAAGCGGATAAAGAAAAGGCTCGTCTTGAAAACTCTTTCTCCGAGCAGCTGTCCAAGGCAAGTGAAGAGATTAGAGAGTTGAAGGCTCTCTTAGGTGAGAAAGAGGCTTATGCTGGAGAGCTCGTGCAGAATTTGACTCAAGCACAAAAAGACCTCCAAGCTTCTTCTGATAAGGTTTGTGCCTTGGAAAGTTCCCATGCCTCTCTTCAAGCTTCTTACACTTCTGCCTTGGCTGAAAATGAGAAATTAAAGAATGAAATTGCTGACTGGGAAAGGGATTATGAAATCCTTGAGGATAAATCTGCCATTAAAGTGAGTTGGGCATTTTTGAATTACTGCCGTGATACCCTAGTTGAAGCTCAGCAAACTCAAAATTTTTTTTCTCCCGTGGCCGAAGCTTTCGTGAATGTTGAAGTTGATATGGGTATCCCAACTCCTTCAAGCCCAGTTGAGCCCGCTGCTGTTGATGCACCTACTTCAGTTCCTACATCTTCTTAGTGATAAGTTTAAGTCATTTGAATTTCTTTGTGTTTTTTTTTTTGGAAACATTGTGGTAAAATCCTTGGTCTCATTTAAGGGTTTGTTTTGGAAATTCAAGTCCATGGACCTTTCATGAGGCAATTTGTATAAACTATACACAGTTTATGACTAAGTTCGTACTTAGTCTTAAGCTTTTTAATAGTAAGAAGTGTTTTCGTTACTATCTTGAACTTCCGTTTAGTTTATTCTTGCCTTTATTTCTAAGGACTTATAGAATGATTTGCATTTTTATTCTTTAAAAATGCTTCTATTAACTTCATGAATATTTGCATTAATCATGAATTTATAAAAGAGGGCCCTTTTATATTCGACACTTAATGAAGAAGACGTCTCAACTTCATAATGGTGTTATCATACGATAAAAGAAATAGGAATACACATATTTCTTTGAAATAACTTTGACAAGTTTTTATTTGAACTTTGTCTAGTTTTGAATAACACTTTACACGTATTTAAATTACATCTATAACTTTCTCGTAACTGTTTTTCTTGTAACAGATTTAAAAAAAATAAAAAATAAACACGAGGTTTTTATCTATAACCCGTTTCAGTACATAGCCTTTACCCTAACTATGATAAGGTTTTTCTTTGGCCTTAGCTAGTGACTTTGCTCTGTACTTCATTCAATGAGTGAACTTTTCAGGGCTTGATCTTCTTTGCCTTCCTTATACACATGCCCGTGTATATTATGTAGTCCCCCAAGTGTTTGAGCGTTGAAGTATGAAGCCTCGAGCACTTGATTGGTCCTTTCATTTGGTCTTTTCCCTGTAAAGGAAAAACATACGGGACTCGGAGGTGCGATTATAGATGAAGACTGCTTAACCCGTTTGAATTTCTATCAGAATAATTGTAACCCTAGGCTAGGAAGTTTAATTTTTTCCACGTGCCTTGCAGGTTGTGACTCATCATTTAGTACGGGTTAGCGTTTTGCCTATTATCTAAAATCGTTAGTAAAATTTTAATAATTCAAAAATTAAATTTTAAAATATGGATACCTGGCCGTGGATATTCTTCAGAAATAATATCTCTTTAAATGAACAACATTCCAATGTGACGGAAGTATCTTGCCATCCATTGTTTCCAGCTCGTATGCTCCTTTACCTGCAATATCATGAATTATATAGGGTCCTTCCCATGTTGGACTTAATTTCCCCGAGTTAGCTGCCTTCGTAGATTGAAAAACCTTTTTAAGCACGAAGTCCCCAATTTTGAAGAATCTGAGGTGTTCTTTTCGATTGTAGTATCGTTCCATGACCTGCTTCTGTGATGCCATTCTTATTAGTGCAGCTTCTCTTCTTCCTTTAAGTAAATGAAGATTTACACGCATTTCCTCGTCATTAGATTCTTCTGTCACCTGTGTGAATCGTGTACTCGGTTCTCCTATCTCAACTGGAATTAAAGCTTCAACTCTATAAACCAATGAAGTGGTGTTTCTCCTGTACTTATTTTTGCTATTGTGCGATATGCCCATAAAACACCAGGCAACACTTCTGGCCAATTACCTTTGGATTCCTCGAAACGTTTCTTTAAATTGTTGATAATGACTTTGTTTGTTGACTCAGCTTGCCCATTACCCACCGGATGATAAGGTGTGGATGTAATCCTTTTGATTTGCCAACTTTGAAAGAACTCTGTGATTTGAGCGCCTATAAACTGAGGTCCATTATCACACACGATTTCCTTTGGCACACCAAATCGACATATGATATTCCGCCAAATGAAATCTCTAACTTCCTTTTCTTGCACCTGTTTGAATGCTCCTGCCTCCACCCATTTATTAAAATAATCAGTGAGTACGAGCGAAAATTTTACCTGACCTTTTGCTTGTGGTAGTGGACCCATGATATTCATCCCCCACTTCATAAATGGCCACGGTGCAATGACCGAATGTAGTAACTCTGCAGGCCTATCCATATAGCATTTATCACATTTAGCCACGAAACTTTCTGCTTCTTCTTCCATTTTGGGCCAATAATAACCTGCCCTAATTAAGGTTCTTACCAATGACCTTCCTCCTGCGTGATTCCCACAATGCCCCTCGTGTATTTCTTTCATTATATATTTCATCTGAGAAGGTCCGAGGCATCTTGCTAAGGGACCACCGAATATTTTTCGGTAAAGATTGCATTGCTTTAAGCAATACCGAGCAACTTTTTTTCGAAGCGCATGAGCTTTTTTCTTATCTTCAGGGATGGTACCATACTGCAAAAAAGCAACAATCTCGTTCCTCCAATCCCAAGTTAAGTTATTAAAATTTACCTCATTCTTATTGAGGTGGAGAACTGAATGAAACAAATGAACAACTGAAGCATTTTCATTTCTTTCCACGTCTGCCGCATATGCAAGATTAGCTAAAGCGTTGGCTTCAACATTTTCATCCTTTGGTATTAGTGTTACATTCCAGGTTTGAAATTGCTTTATCAAATCCCCAGCGATTCACAATTTGTTTAACCAAAAAATGAGATTTCGGTCAAAGCTTTAATTTTAGAAGAACTCGGGTTACTGATAATCAAAAGTATATATGAAAGAGAATAATTTTACTAGCAATGATATAATCAGAAGAAAGCAAGTAAACCAGTATATTCAGATTGTTTTTCGTGTATCTTACAACTGACCCACTCTCCACCTGTTATAGCTATTTTGGGGATATGCGTTTTGCCTTTGTCATAATAAAGCCATTATGGACAATTAAAGACTTTAAATGCTATGCTACATAATCATTGCATTTAATACAGATTCTCTAACGTTTTAAGTATTTAAGGCTCCATAAATATTGTATCTATACTCCCATGTAATGTCAGATTCATTCCCCTTAATTCTTGGACTTAAATAAGTACGAGCGCTGAGTCTTTTACATAACTGCTTGTGCCTCTTCCTTTGCCTCTGCTCGCATCTATTGCAACTCGTGCCTCTTTGCCTGTTGTATCTCTTTGACCAGTCTATGTGTCATGACACGTCATCTTTACGTCACTTTAATATGTAAACTCAATTTTTCCCAATACACTATATCTGACCTTCTTTGCGTTTTTCATTATTTTGGGAAACTGAAAAACAATTTGTTCGCACTACTACTCTCTATATTTTCCCCCCACCATATGCTAACTTTGATGCTATTGAATAATTTCGAAGAAAACCATCCCTCGCCCACGGCTTCAGGAAAAATTGGTATTCACTTCTTAAATGTCGGTATGTAATCCGTTTAAAGTTAATATTTTTCATTTACTGCTTGTTCTTATATATTTTACTCTTACAGGCTTGTATGAATCCTAATCAAATTGTATAGGCATCAACAAAAAAGATACCAGAATATAGTCAAAAGGTAGAGGTACAGTTCAAACCTTCTTCACTATTATGTTTTTCACCACAATTCATGCTTATGCTGTCAATATTTTGGGATACTATAATTCTGTACATGCTTATGTTGTCAATAGTCTGGGATACCATACCTAATAAGTAACTAAGAATGTAAAGATTCTAAAAGACTTCCAAAAATCTAAATATTCTTCACTACTATGATTTTTTCACAATTGATACTAACAATGTCCCTGATATGTATTACATAATGTTTTATTACTGATAATTTTTTCCCGAGAAAAGTCCCAGAATAATGTGTTTAAATATTTTGGAAAACTATAAATTTTTCCCTAATCAATAACTAAGGAACAAAAATATAAGATTATATGATATTAGATTTTTCATCGATAATAGATTTTTATCACAGCCTCATAAATTGATATTGGATAGTCGTTAAACTTTCTCCTCTCTTACTATTTCCTTCTCTATACTTTCATGTGCTTGGAGTGACATATACATTAAACATAGCGACAACATTGTAATGATCAGGAAAATAAATAGTTTTTCCTAGCAAAATCGTACTGCCTTATTATTTTAATTTATTAAATATATATTGATTCCATGTTAGTGCTATTATATTTTCCTGCTCCACTCTTTTGTATTATGCTTGGAGATAGACATGCATTTAACACACCAGTTGTAGTCTAATGATTAGAAAAATAAAAATAAAAACATTTTACCCCCATAACCGGTCTACTTAATGAACCCCAAATATGTTGTTTCCCCAATAAAGCCTAATTATATCCGTTTGATTGTGCCTATGAAATCCCATGTTGCGCCAATTTTTGCATAAGCCACAAATTGATCTTAATTGTTTCATTCATATATCTGACTTGATTGATAAGGGGAAGTTAGACGACATGACGATGACCTCTTCTTCCTGTTATGCAAAAACTACCTCTGTTATTGTGTCTTTTCTAAAGGGTCGTAATTTTTGAATTAACCGTTGGCATAGTTTAAATTTTTTTGAATGAAATCCTTTATATAAAATCCTCACACAGAATCCTTGCAAATACGTGTGTTTCTGCCATTGTCCTTAAACAGTTTCTGCCATCATTCTTAAACTCATATGCTATTTTTCTATCCTAAACTATTATAGGATATGTGTAACGACCCGATCGTTGGTTTTGTATAATTGCACCGCGTTTTCCCTTTTATTGCTTTACACATGTGCGTTTATTCTTTTATAACTTACGGGGTTGATTAGTTTCATTCCAGGGAGCTTTCGAGTTGATTTGGATCCTTGAATCTTGACTTAGAAGTTTAAATGTAAAAATATTGACCAAACTTTGACTTTTGTGAAAACGACCTCAGAACTGTATTTTTATGACTATTATAGATTCGTATCATGATTTCGGACTTGGATGTATACCCGAAATTGATTTTGGAAGTCCGTAGATTGATTTGTGTTGATTTGCCGAAATTTGGCAATTTAAAGTTGAAAAGGTGACAATAGGTTGTCTTTTAGCTATCGAGCTTGGAATTTAATTTTGGGACCTGGAATAGGTCCGTTATGGCATTTAGAACTTGTCTGCAAAATTTGGTGCTGTTTGGAATTGATTTGATAGGTTTCGGACGCTTAGTCGTAATTCTAGAAGTTCTTGGAATTCTCTTTGAAAATCATGTGTTTTTGTGGTCGATTCATAGTTTTAGATGTTCTTTTAGTGTTTTGATCATGCGAGCGAGTTCTTATGATATTTTTAGACTTGTGTGGACGTTTGGTTTGGATCCCCTATGTCACGACCCAAATCTCACTTGTCGTGATGATGCCTATCGCAATACTAGGCAAGCTGACAATCATAATAAATCACGCATCTTGAATTTTGAAAACATAACAAATTAAGTTTAAAAGTAAAATCTCATAAATACTGATACAAAATACCACAACTCAATACAATATTTCCCAAAGCAACCTCCCCCTGCAAATGGCGGTGGGGACTGAAGGGAGCCCCGAGCTCCGGGATAACCACTAGAAGGACCCGACATAGATGAACCCTGAGCTGATGGTGCATGAGACGAACTCTGAACTGGAAAGGTAATGAGAGATGAGTGACCCTACTGAGAACTGTGAGAACCATGGCCAGATGATGCACCACAGTGCACTAGACGAGCCGTCTGCGCATGCCTGTAGGGACAACCCCTGCCATGGTGAAACTGACCTTTAGAAGGAACACCACCAAAACTACCTGATCCACAAGACCTCTTGGCCTCCCTCTCAACCCTCTCCTTGCTGCGGACTGACTCTATCTCCCGAGCAATGTCAACAACCTCATAAAAAGTAGCACTAAACACCCTCTCTCTAGTCATAAGCACCTGCAGCTGAAATGTGAGGCCATCAACGAACCTCCTGATCCTCTCCCTATCGGTGGGAACTAGCCAAACCACATGACGGGGCAACTCAGAAAACCTCATCTCGTACTGTGTCACAGTCATATCATCCTAACACAACCTCTCGAACTATCTGCACAGCTCCTCTCTACGAGATTGCAGCAGATACTTCTCCAAGAAGAGAACGGAGAACTCCTGCCACTTAAGTGGCTCTACACCAACCGGCCTATACCCCTGATAAGCCTCCCACCAGGTGAAGGCAGCTCCAATACACTGAAAAGTAGTGAACGAGACCCCATTGGTTTTCAGAATACCTATTATACGGAGGATCCTCTGACATCTGTCCAAGAAACCCTAGGCATCCGCATGGGCTGAAGTCTGCCAAACATCTCTAATCTCCGCTCCTCATCATCAGTCATAACAGGAACCACATAGGCCTGAGCAGCTACAACCGGCTAGGCTGGTAGTGCCCCTACCGTCTGAAGTCCCTGCATCACCTGGTCGGGTATACGGGCGGTGGGAGTCTGAGTGCCTCCCCCGACCTTAGAAGTGGATGTTGCAGCTGGAACAGAGACTGCCTGGGCAAGACTGGTGCACACGGTCAAACTCTGAGCTAAGGCCTCCTAAAGGCCTAGGATCACAATGAGCACAACTGGTGCCTGAACTGGTCCCGCTGGTGCATCCACAACTGGGACCTGATCCTGAACTAGGGCAACTGGTGGATCTGCATGTACTGCCCCTGCTGCTATGCGAGCTGCACCTCTGCCCCTACCACGGCCTTTACCGCGACCTCGAACTCTCGCAGCTCTAGCTGGTGGTGCTGGTGGCTGTCCTTCCTGCCCAGTAGTACGTGTCCTCACCATCTTTGAGAGAATAGAATAATAGAAGTTTAGTTACTAGAATCAATAGATTTGCATGACAAGAATTCAAGAATGTGAAGTATCCTAAGTGTTCTGCAACCTCTCGAAGATAAGTACATATGTCTCCGTACCGATCCGCAAGACTCTACTAAACCCGCTCATGACTTGTGAGACCTATATAACCTAGGCTATGATACCAACTTGTCACGACACAAAATCAATCGTGGTGATGTCGCCTATCGTGAAACTAGGCTAGCCTCTACTTAACAACTCATCACAGCACAATAACTTTGAAAATAAAGACAAAAGCAGTTTACATTAAAGAAACCTTTTTGAAAACAGAATAAATCCCAAAATACGGTACAATCCAGCCCAAAACCGGGGTGTCACTGAGCACATGAGCCTCTAAATCAGAATACAGTCCACTATAGTGTCTAGAGAGATAAACTAAAAATACAATTAGTGATAAAGAAGGAGGGTCAAGGCCTGCGAACGTCGTGCAACTACCTTGATAGTGTTAGAACTCTAAAGCCTCAATCAACAACCGTTGCCGTGACCAGAAGCGCCTAGATCTACACATGAGGTGCAGGGAGTAACGTGAGTACATCCAACTCAGTAAGTAACGAGTCCAAACTTTGGACTGAAAGGCAGTGACAAACTCAACTTGTACAAATAAAATAGAAATAACTGTGCAAAAATGTAGGCATACTTTCAAATTAAATAAGCAGCTCAAAATAGTAAAGTAGAGCAGATCCGAATAGTATAAAGAATATAACTCTGCTATCTCTACATGCCAATACAAATGCTACATATGATACACCATGATGTCAGCCTCATGTGCTCACACTCTCAAATGTTCAACCACTCGGTACTGTATATGGCCCATACGGCCTAGGGAAGATCCATCCCAAAACATATACATCACTGACTATAAATCATCCAGTACCGAGGAAGGTCAATCCAGCCCTGTGGAGAAGATCCATCTCCAGGTATCAAGTACTTCGGACAAGACTGGGGGTGTGTACAGACTCCGGAGGAGCTCCTGCAGCCCAAGCACTATCACAAATCAATATAACTACTGCAGCGTGTAGCATGTCCCATAACTGTCACTCATAATCAAGCTCTCGGCCTCACTCAGTCATCAATCTCTCAGTCTCACTCACGAGCTCACAATGTCATGAGAACTAGCCCAAAACAATGATATGATGCATCAATAAATAACAACTAAGACTGAGATATGAGTACATAATATCAATGAAATCAGTGAGATGACAACAAGAAATGACCACTAGGGGGTCCCAACAGCACCGACATAAAGCCTATACATGACCTAGCATGATTGATAGCTTAATTACTTTATCACATGATGAAAACACGAATATCAATAAGATAGAGTCACTATACAGTGCCATGGAATCAACCAGGTCACACTCTCATGGTGCACGCGCGCACGCCCGTCACTTGGCATGTGCGTCACCTCAATACCAATCACATAACACATAATCCGGGGTTTCGAACCCTCAGAATCAAGTTTGAAGACGTTACTTATCTCAACCCAGGCAAAATCCTACTCCGCAATGCCTTTGCCTCTCAAATTGGTTTCCAAATATCCCCAATCTAACCACAAGTAGTACAATACAATTAATATAGGCTAAAGGGATCAATTCCACAAGAAAACTACTACATTATAGCCAAAATCCGAAATCGGCTCAAACCCGGCCCCGGGCCCACATCTTTAAATCCGACAAAAGTCACAAAACCCGAAAACCCATTCACTCAAGAGTCTAACCATACTAAATTTATCAAAATCTGACACCATTTTCCCCTTCAAATCCCCAAAAATTCACTCTCCAATTCTCAAGCTCTAATCTCCCAAATTTCACCTCTAAAACTCACCAACTAGGTGTAAAATCAGTGGGGAAAGACCATTATTGAAGATAAATAGGCACAAGGAGCTTACCTCAGTAATCACTTCAAAATCTTCATCAAAACCCTCCAAAATTCGAGATCCAAAATGAGAAAATGGTGAAAAATCTCGAAGTCCCGTTTTTATATGTTCTGCCCAGGCTTTTCGCACCTACAACTCTATATCCGCATTTGTGGAGCCGTATCTGCGGTCAAATCTCCGCTTTTGCGGAAAATCACTTAATCCACTGCCTCCGCTTCTGCGATTACAAGACCACATCTGTGCACATTGTAGGTGCGGAAACCTCATCGCACCTACGGATAAATCTCGCATCTACGCTCTACTGCCCGCTTCTGCGACCATCGCAGGTGTGGGAATGTCTTTGCACCTGCAACCTCTACCCATCTCGTCCTTGGACACATCTGATCCATACCATACTTCTGGGGGCTCGCACCTATGGTGCCCACTCCGCAGGTGCGGTTACACCAGTAGCAGCAACACTTCAGCTACTTCATCAACTCAACATCAAGTCCGTTAACCACTCGAAATCACCTCGAGGCCCTCGGGACCTCAACCAAACATACCAACAAGTCCAAAAATATCATACGAACTTAGTCAAATCATAAAATAACCTCAACCAATAACAAAACACGAATACACTTGAATTCAAGCCTAATGAACTTCTAAATTTCCAAATTCTACAAACGACGCCGAAACCTATCAAACCACGTCCGATTGACCTCAAATTTTGCACACAGGTCATAAATGATACCACAAACCTACTCCAACTTCCAGAAATCCAATCTGGCCCTGATATCAAAACTTCCACTGACGGTCAAATTCGCCAAAATTCCAACTTTTGCCAATTCAAGCCTAATTCTACTACGGACCTCCAAATCACATTTCAGACGCGCTCCTAATTCCAAAATCACCTAATGAATCTAAAGGAATCATCAAAACCCATATCTGCGGTCATTTACACTTAAGTTGACATCCGGTCGAATTTTTCCAACTTAAGCTTTCGATTAGGAGACTAAGGGTCTCAATTCACTCTGAAATCACTCTGGACCCGACCAACTAACCCATCAAGTCATAACACAATTGTAGAACACAAAAGAAGCAGGAAATGGGGGAACATGGTTAAAACTCTCGAAATGACTGGACGGGTCGTTACAGTAACCCAATTTAAACCTATTGAAACTATGAACATCTGACTTCCAAAACTAACGCAGAATCATACCAAAACGACTCCGATTGACTTTAAATTGCTCACATAAGTCATAAATGACATGACAGACCTATTCCAATTTCTAGACCCAAAATTTGAGCTCGGTAACCACAAATTCCAATCTCGGTCAAACTTCTAAATTGTTAAAACTCTTAATTTTCCAACTTTCGCCATTTCAAGCCAAAATCATCTACGAACCTCCAAATTGATATTCGGACGAACTCCTAAGTCCAAAATCACCACATGATGCTATAGGAACCATAAAAACTTTATTCTAGAGTCGTTTACACATAAGTCAATATCCGGTCAACTCTTTCAACTTAAGATTCCAACCTTGGGACTAAATGTCCCAATTCATTCCAAATCCTCCCCCAAACCAAACGAACTACCCCAGAAAGTCACACAATAATAATTGAGAATAGAAAAAGCAGTAAATGGGGGAACATGGCTATAACACTCAAAATGACCGGCTGGGTCATTACACCCTAGGGCTCGGGTGAGTTTCGAACACGTTGTGGAAGTGTTTTGGATTGAAAATTGTAGAAACTGATGTCTAGTGCTCTAGTATTGCAAATGCGTACACCAGGCTCGCATTTGTGAAGGCGGCATGTGATGGGAAACTCTATCACAATTGTGATATATGTTAAGTCTGTTAGTGTTCGCAAATGTGAGCCTTATCCGCAATTGCGAGGGTTCGCAAGTGCGAACCCTGTACCGCAAATACGACATATACAACTGGTTAAAAGGTTTGGAGACGGGATTTTTGAACTTATTCTCACATTTATGAACCCTAGACTCGGTAGGAGACGATTTGGAGTGGGATTTTCACCTACAAACCTTGGTAAGTAATTCTAATCTATTTGGAATCATATTCCATCATCATATCTTATATTTTAAAATCAAAATCATGTGAATCAAAGTAGAAATTTGTGAAACTTTGTCAAGTTTTTGAGAAATAAGAAATTGAGTTTTGAAAGTCGATTAGGACTAAGATTTTGAAACTAATCACATATATGATTTTGTGGGGTCATGGGTAGACAGAATCTACCTTTGGACCCGATTTTTGACAGGGCGAGCCCCAAGTTGACTTTTGTTAACTTTTTGGGAACAATGTAAAAATCTTAACTTTATCTATTGCAATTGAATTTCCTAGCATTATTTGATGTTATTGAGTCAATTTTGGTTAGACTTGAGCCATGTGGAGGTGGATTTTAAGGGAAAAGCTATTTTCGTGTGTTGAATTGGCCTAATTGAGGTGAGTGTCTTGTCTAACTTCATGTGGGGGAACTACCCCTCGGGATTGGTATTGTTTAAATCAATTGTGCTAAGTGAAATCTGTGTACGACAGGTGACGAGTGGGTACATGGGTTGTACATGGTATTTGACCAGTTTAAGCTACTTAGATTATTTCCATGCTTTAGTTGGAATGCCATATTATGTTCTAAATTCTCATAGTCAAATTATCCTTAATTGTGTTAGACTATCCTTAAATGCCTTAGTTGACTTGTTAGTATTTGTTCTACATCCTACTTGCTAAATTGCTCCCATGCTTTAGTTGAACATGTTGTCTCTTTTATAGTTACATGATATATTCTTATTGTTAATTATCATTGTTGAAGTTATTGTTCATGTTATCTTTTTCCCCATTGATTTTCGTTACTTGATGTAATTGTTCATGTTGTTCTTTTACTAGTTGATATCCATTATTTGAGGCTCATTGTTGAATATTATCCCTTTCATTGTGAGTTGGTCTTATCTAATATTGTGGTTATACTCATTGCTGAGTTATTTGGCGTTTGTGAAAGTCATTAATATGTTGAAGCAATGTTCGTTATTGTTGAAATATCAATCTTATTGAGTATTTTTCATCCATTGTGGTTGTTGATATTCCTGTATACGTTGTGGTGGAGCCATGGGCTATTGTTGTGGAAACATTAATATTGTTGTTGTTGGCAAGTTGTGATATATGGGCACTTGTGGTACGAATTGTTATTATGATATAATATTGACGTGCATGCGGCAGTATAGGGCTTGGGTTGATGTGCATGCGGCAGTATAAGGTGGAAATTATGTGCGTGTTGCTTGTAGGGGAACTACGTGAAGCCACACAGCGTCATAAGATAGGCTAAGGTGCGTGTAGCTATTTAGGGAAGACTGTTTTAAAAAGTTATTTTCAAATATAAGGCTAACGCGGCGATATAAGGAAAGATTGTGATTGAAATTGAGAAATGTGAATACGAGACGGTACCTCGTGTGTGATTCTTGATTATATGAGGCGGTATCTCGGTTTTGATTTCCTTATTCATGAGGTGGTACCTCGTTGTAATTCTTGCTATACGTTTCATGTTGCAAGGTGTTTTTGGTGGAAATTATATCTTATTGTGTCATTCTATGACGACCCGGCCAGTCGTCTTATGAGTTACCACTTCGTTTTCCCTATTTCTACTTCATTATGCTTTGTTTATCCATGTTATGTAGTATCGGGTTGGTCGGATTGAGTTTGGAAAGGATTTGGTAAGGTTTGAGACACTTAGTCTCTTTAGAGTGAGTTTAAATTGGAAAAGTCAACCAGATGTTGACTTATGTGTTAGAGGGCTAGGATGTGAGTTCTGATGGTTCGGTTAGCTTCGGGAGGTGATTTTTGAATTAGGAGTGTGATCGGAATGAGTTTTGGAGGTTTAGAGTAGATTTAGGCTTGAATTGGCGAAGTTGACATTTTGGCGATTTTCGGTTGATAGACGAGATTTTGAAATAGGGGTCGGAATAGAATTCCGAGAGTTTTAGTAGTTCTGTTGTGTCATTTGGGATGTGTATGCAAAATTTCAGATCATTCGGACGTGATTTGGTTGGATTTTTGATCAAAAGCGAAATTCGGAATATTTTAGAAAATTTGGCTTGAATCTGATGTGTTTTGGTTGATTTGATGTTGTTTGAGGTGTTTTGAAGATTGGTACAAGTTGGAATAAGGTATTAGGATATGTTTGTGCTTTTGGTTGAGGTCCCGGGGGCCTCGGGTGAGTTTCGAAGGGTTGAACGGATCATTTCGAAGTCGAGAAAGTTGCAGATTTTGAGTTCTAGCAGTTGCAGGTATTTTGGTCTTTACGTTCGTGAGTGGACCCTTGCGTTCGCGAAGGGTCAGGAAGGGAGGCATCAGGTTTGGCCTTTGCGTTCGCGAAGGGGAGTCCCATGTTCGTGAAGGGTCGGGTTAGTATGCATCGCGTTCGCAAGAGGCATTGTCGCGTTCGCGTAGGTTTGAGAGGCTGAAGCATCGCGTTCGCGATGGTAGGGTCGCGTTTGCGGAGGAGAGTTTTGGTCAGCGGAATTTTTGTGCTTCACGAAAGCGAGGCTTTGACTGCATTCGCGAAGAAGGAATTAATGCCTGGGCACAAGGTTTTTAAGCTTGTCTTGTCCGCGATTTTGGGGCTTATTTCCTCCATAGTTTGTCATTTTTGGAGCTTTTTGAAGGAGATTGAAGAGGGATTCAAGGAGAAACAATTAGAGGTAAGAATTTTGGACTTAAAACTCGATTCTATTGTGAAATCTACCTAATAAATTATGGAATCTAAGCCTAAAATTGAAGAATTAGGGCTTGAGACTAAGAGACTTAAATTGAGGATTTGAGGGGTCATTTGGACTCCGATTTCAGAACTTGTGATATGTATGAACTCATGAGGAGATAAGGAATCTATTGGTGTAAAAATTATCGAATTCCGAGACGTCGCCCCGGGGGTCGGGTTTTGGTAATTTTGGGATTTGTGCCATTTATTGATTGTTTTAGCTTGGGCTTCATTCCCTTAGCATATTTTGGCATCCTCGTTCTGATTTTGGATAGATTCAACATGAGTGGAGGCCGATTCGAGGGGAAAAGGCATCGCGAGCTAGAGATTAGACCGGTTCGAGGCGAGTAATGATTATAAATGATGTTCTGAGGGTTTGAAACCCCAGATTGCACATTGTAGTGCTATATTGAGGAAAGACACACGCTTGATGACGAGCGTGGGGTCGTGCACTATTGGGGATTGTGACTTGGTCCGTCCTGATTGATGATTTTACCGTGTATTTGACTGAAAACTATTTGATATCATAATTATGTGGGCTGAATGCCATATTTGGACTTCGTGCCAACTATTTGAACCTTTCGGGGATTTTTACTGATATTTCCTCACTGTTTTGACTTTATACTTGAACTCAGTCATGTTATTTTTCACTATTTTCATACTCGGCCTTGTTTACTCAGTTTTAATACTTTAATGATATTTTACATGATGTTTGGGCTGAGAAACACTGTTTTACTATTGCCCGAGGGGTTTGTGAGATTTTTGACTGAGTAAGGCCGAGGGCTTATGTTGTGAGGAAACATTTGATACTGATTATGAGGCTGAGGGCCTGAGATATGTACGCCACGAGGTGGCTTGATTGATATGAGGCCGAGGGCCTGGTAATGATGCCACGAGGTGGCTTGATATTGCGCTTGGGCCGTAAGGGGCACCTCCAGGAGTTTGTACTCCCCTAGTGAGCGCGGGTACCCATTGGGATGTGAGATTGAGCCCGAGGGGCTGGTATTGTTCTATGTTATTGCCCGAGGGGCTGGTACTATTCTGAGATGTTGCTCGAGGGGCGTATTTGTTGATACTGTGCCTGAGGGGCGAGCCTTTATGTGTTTACTTTTCATAATTGACTGTCAATTACTTGCTTAATCATTGAAAAAGGTTTTTCATGAAACTACATATGAGTTAAAAGATTTTACCTATCTTTCACTAATTTATTAATTTTAAATGGTTTTACTTCTTCATTATAGAATGCTTTGTGTCTTACGTGATTTCTTGCCTTCAGTCTTTATTTACATTTGTTACTCACTGAGTTGGAGTACTCACTTTACTCCCTGCACCCTTTGTGCAGATGGATCCTGCCATTGCGAGTTGAGAGCTCCCGGCAGATATCGGAGTTCACGAGGTAGCTGCTTGACGTCCGCAGTCCCGTGTTTTCTCCCTTTTTATCATTTCTATCTCTTATCAGACATTTGTAATAGTTTGTAGACTCTTTAGACTTGTATTAGGTTTTATAGATGCTCATGACTAGTGACACCCCGGTATCGGGTTGTGTTGGGTTGTTCTTCAGCGTATTTATGACATTATCTGCTACTTTGGATTATTTTATCATGTTTTGACTGATTCTTAATGCTTAACTGCTAAGACTTGTATTAGGTTTTATAGATGTGCATGACTAGTGGCCACTAGAGGTCGAGTTCGCGGTCATGGTAGTGATAGGGGCAGGGCAGCTAGGGCAGCACCCGCAGATCCACCTGTTGCCCCAGTTCAGGATCAGGTCCCAGTTATAGACGCTCCTGCAGCACCAGCTCAGGCACCAACTGTGCCTATTGTTATTTAGGGTCTTCAGGAGGCCTTGGCTCAGATCTTATTAGTTTGCACTGGCCTAGCTCAGGCAGGTTTAGCCACTACAGTCACAACTACTTCTCAGGCGGGGGGAGGCAATCACACTCTCGCCGCTCGCACACCTAAATAGGTCGTGCAAGGACTTCAGACGCCGGGGGCACATCCAGCCCAGCCGGTTGCTTCTGCTCAAGACTATGTAGTTCCTGCTATGCTGGAGGATGAGCAGCGTAGGTTGGAGAGGTTTGGTAGACTGCAGCCTCCGACATTCAGTGGTGTAGAGGGCGAGGATGCTCAGGGTTTCTTAGATAAGTACCAGAGGATGCTTCGTACAACGGGTATTCTGGAGACCAGCGAGGTCACTTTCACTACTTATCAGTTTTTGGGAGCTGCCTTTACTTGGTAGAAGGCATTTGAGAGGCGTAGGCCTGTTGGTGCAGCACCCCTTACCTAACAGTAGTTCTCCGTTCTCTTCCTGGAGAAGTATGTGCCGCAGTCCCGCGAGAGGAGCTGCGTAGAGAGTTTGAGTGGTTGCATTAGGGAGAGATGACTGTGACATAGTACGAGATGTGGTTCTCCGAGTTAGCTCATCATGCTATTTGGATGGTTCCAACAGATAGAGAGAGGATTAGGAGGTTTGTTGATGGCCTCACTTATCAGCTTCGTATTCTCATAACCAGGGAGAGGGTGATTGGTGCTACCTTTGAGGAGGTTGTAGACATTGCTCGGGAGATTGAGTCTGTTCGTCGCCAGGAGCGTGAGGAGAGAGAGGCCAAGAGGCCTCGAGGATCTGGTAGTTACAGTGGTACTCCTTCGAGAGGTCAGTTTCAACACGGTAGAGGTCGTCCATTCAGGTATGCTCAGCCAGCTCGCCTAGGTTATCGTGGGGCGTCATCGCGTCATGGTTCTCACAGTTCTGATCAGGGCCAGTCATCACTTAGTGCCCTTCCAGCTCAGAGTTCGTCCCGTGCTCCATCATTCCAGGGCTTTTCTATATCGAGTGCATCTCTAGTCACTCCGGTGTGAGGGGTTCCATTCAGTCCGCTTCTCTAGCACTTGGGAGTTGTTATGAGTGTGGTGAGATGGGTCATATGTAGAGGCAGTGCCCTCGTCGTCTTGCAAGTTCATCTCAATAGAGGGTTCAGTCATCGGCTTCAAAGCCAGTTACTTCACCACCACCCGCCCAGCCAGTTAGGGGTAGAGGTCAGTCAGCTAGGGGTCTCCCTAGAGGGGGAGGTTGATCAGGTGGTGGCAGGCCTGTTTCTATGCACTTCTAGGCAGACCCGATGCTATTACTTCAGATGTTGTTATTACAAGTATTGTTTCAATCTGCCACAGAGATGCCTCTGTATTATTTGATCCCGGTTCCACCTTTTCTTATGTGTCATCATACTTTGCTCGTTATTTGGGTACGCCCCGTGAGTTTCATACTTCACCTGTTCATGTATCTACCCCGGTGGACGATACTGTTGTTGTAGACCATGTGTCTCGGTCATGTGTGGTGACTATTGGGGGTCTGGAGACCCGTGCGGATCTTTTATTACCATGTATGGTGGATTTCGATGTCATTTTGGGCATGGATTGGTTATCTTCATGTCGTGCTATTCTAGACTGTCATGCTAAGACAGTCACGTTGGCTATATCGGGTGTGCCACAGATCGAGTGGCGAGGTGTGACTGATTATGTTCCCAGTAGAGTGATCTCATTCTTGAAATCCCAGAGTATGGTTGGGAAGGGTTGTCTTTCGTATCTAGCCTTTGTGAGGGATGTCGATGCTGAGACTCCCAGTATTGATTCTATTCCAGTTGTAAGGGATTTTCCTGATGTGTTTCCTGCAGACCTGTCGGGCATGCCACCGGACAGGGATATTGATTTTGGTATTGACCTGGGGCTGGGCACTCAGCCCATTTCTATTCCGTTGTATCGTATGGTACCAACAAAGTTGAAGGAATTAAAGGAGCAGCTTCAGGAACTCCTTGATAAAGGGTTCATTCGGCCTAGTGTGTCACCTTAGGGTGCGCCGGTTCTATTCGTGAAGAAGAAGGATGACACTATGAGAATGTGCATTATTTATATAGGCAATTGAACAAGGTAACAATTAAGAACATGTATCATTTGCCTCACATTTATGATTTATTCGACCAGCTTCAGGGAGCGAGAGTGTTTTCCAAGATTGATCTCTGTTCAGGTTATTACCAGTTGAAGATCAGAGATTCAGATATTCTTAGGACAACTTTCAGGATCAGATATGGTCATTATGAGTTCTTGGTGATGTCTTTTGGGCTAACTAATGTCCCAGCAGTGTTCATGCATTTGATGAATAGTGTGTTTCGGCCTTATCTTGACTCGTTTGTCATAGTCTTCATTGATGATATTCTGGTATAGTTGCGTAGTCAGGAGGAGCACGCGGAGCATTTGAGAGTTGTGTTGCAGAGATTGAGGGAGGAGAAGCTTTATGCAAAATTCTCCAAGTGTAAGTTTTTGCTTAGTTTAGTGGCTTTCTAAGGGCATGTGGTGTCCATCGAGGGTATTCAAGTTGATCCGAAGAAGATAGAGGCGATTCAGAGTTGGCCCAAACCGTCCTCAACCACAAAGATTTGCAGCTTTCTTGGTTTGGCAGGCTATTATCGCTGGTTTGTTCAGGGATTCTCATCTATTGCATCGCCCTTGACCAAGTTGACTCAGAAAGGTGTTTCATTTGCATGGTTGGACGGGTGTGAGGAGAGCTTTCAGAAGCTCAAGATAGATTTGACCACAACTCCAGTGTTGGTTTTGCCATCAGCTTCAAGTTCATATACCGTGTATTGTGATGCTTTGAGAGTTGGCATTGGTTGTGTACTGATGCACGAGGGTAGAATTATTGCTTATGCTTCTCGTCAGTTGAAGCCCCATAAGAAGAACTACCTCGTTCATGATTTGGAGTTGGCAGCCGTAGTTCACGTATTGAAGATTTGGAGACATTACTTGTATGGCGTATCTTGTGAGGTGTTTACTGATCATTATAGCCTCCAGCACTTGTTCAAACAGAATGATCTCAATTTGAGGCAGCGGAGATGGTTGGAGTTGCTTAAGGATTATGATATCACTATATTGTACCATCTGGGAAAGGCCAATGTGGTGGCCGATGCTTTGAGCCGAAAGGCAGTGAGTATGGGGAGTTTGGCATATATCCTAGTTGGGGAGAGACCTCTTGCAGTTGATGTTTAGGCCTTGGCCAATCGGTTCGTGAGATTAGATGTTTCGGAGCCTAGTCGGGTATTGACTTGTGTGATTTCTCGGTCTTCCTAATATGATCGCATCAGAGAGCGCCAGTATGATGATCCGCATTTGCTTGTCCTTAAGGACAGAGTTCAGCATGATGATGCTAGAGATGTGACCATTGGTGATGATAGGGTGTTGAGGATGCAGGGCTAGATTTGTATGCCCAATGTGGATGGGCTTCGGGAATTGATTCTGGAGGAGGCCCATAGCTCGCAGTATTCCATTCATCCGGGTGCCGCGAAGATGTATCAGTATCTGAGGTAGCACTATTGGTGGCAGAGAATGAAGAAAGATATTGTGGGATTTGTAGCTCGGTGTATCAACTGTCAGTAGGTGAAATATGAGCATCAGAGACCAGGTGGCTTGCTTCAACAGATGGATATTCCCGAGTGGAAGTGGGAGAGGATCACTATGGACTTTGGTGTTGGACTTGCACGTACTTTGAGAAAGTTCGATGCTATTTGGGTGATTGTGGATTGGCTGACCAAGTCCGTGCACTTCATTCCTGTGTGTACTACCTATTCTTTAGAGCGGTTGGCAGAGATCTATATCCGAGAGATTGTTCGTTTGCATGGTGTCCCAGTTTCCATCATTTCAGATAGGGGCACTCAGTTTACATCGTAGTTTTGGAGGTCCATGCAGTGAGAGTTGGTACGCAGGTTGAGTTGAGCATAACTTTTCATCCTCAGACGGACGGGCAATCTGAGCGCACTATTCAGATATTGGAGGACATGTTGCTTGCTTGTGTCATTGATTTCGGAGGGTCATGGGATCCGTTTCTACCGCTTGCAGAGTTTGCTTATAACAATAGCTACCAGTCGAGTATTCAGATGGCTCCATATGAGGCTTTGAATGGAAGGCGGTGTAGATCTCCAGTTGGTTGGTTTGAGCCCGGTGAGGCTAGGCTATTAGGAACAGACTTGGTGCAGGATGCCTTAGAAAAGGTGAAGGTGATTCAGGAGAGGCTTCGTACAGCGCAGTCGAGGCAAAAGAGCTATGCTGATAGGAAGGTTCGGGATGTGTCCTACATGGTTGGCGAGAAGGTTCTGTTGAAGGTTTCACCCATGAAAGGTGTTATGAGGTTTGGGAAGAAAGGGAAATTGAGTCCTCGGTTCATTGGGCCTTTTGAGGTGCTTCGAAGGATCGGGGAGGTGGCTTATGAGCTTGCTTTACCACCCAGCTTATCGAGTGTGCATCCGGTATTTCATGTTTCTATGCTCCGGAAGTATATTGGGGATCCGTCTCATGTTCTGTATTTCAGCACGATTCAGTTGGATGATGATTTGACTTATGATGTGGAGCAGTAGCTATTTTGGGTTGCCAGGTTCGAAAGTTGAGGTCAAAGGATATAGCTTCAGTGAAAGTGCAATGGAGAAGTCGGCCCGTGGAAGAGGCTACCTGGGAGACCGAGCGAGAGATGCGAAGCAGATATCCTCACCTATTCGAGGCTTCAGGAATGTTTCTTGACTCGTTTGAGGACGGACGTTTATTTAAGTTGGGTGACGACCCGGCCAGTCGTCTCATGAGTAACCGCTCTGTTTTCCCTATTTCTGCTTTGTTATGCTTTGTTTATCCATGTTATGTAGTATCGGGTTGGTCGGATCGAGTTTGGAAAGGATTTGGTAAGGTTTGGGACACTTAATCTCTTTAGAGTGAGTTTAAATTGAAAAAGTCAACAGGATGTTGACTTATGTGTTAGAGGGCTCGGATGTGAGTTCCGATGGTTCGGTTAGCTTCGTGAGGTGATTTGTAACTTAGGAGTGTGATCGGAATGAGTTTTGGAGGTTCAGAGTAGATTTAGGCTTGAATTGGCGAAGTTGATATTTTGGTAATTTCCAGTTGATAGGCGAGATTTTGATATAGGGGTTGGAATGGAATTCCGAGAGTTTTAGTAGTTTTGTTGTGTCATTTGCGATGTGTATGCAAAATTTCAGGTCATTTGGACGTGGTTTGGTTGGGTGTTTGATCAAAAGTGGAATTCGGAAGATTTTAGAAAATTTGGCTTGAATCCAATGTGTTTTGGTTGATTTGATGTTGTTTGAGGTGTTTTGAAGATTGGTACAAGGTTGAATAAGGTATTAGGATATGTTTGTGCCTTAGGTTGAGGTCCTGGGGGCCTTGGGTGAGTTTCGAGGGGTTGAACGGATCATTTCAAAGTTGAGAAAGTTGCAGATTTTGAGTTCTAGCAGTTGCAAGTATTTTGGTCTTCGCGTTCGCGAGTAGTCCCTCACGTTCGCGAAGGTCAGGAAGGGAGGCGTCAGGTTTGGCCTTCGCGTTCGTGAAGGGGAGTCCCGCATTCACGAAGGGCCGGGTTAGTATGCATCGCGTTCGCGAGAGGCATTGTCGTGTTCGCGTAGGTTTGAGAGGCTGAAGCATCGCGTTCGCGAAGGAGAGTTTTGGTCAGCGGAATTTTTGTGCTTCGCGAGCGCGAGGCTTTGACCGCGTTCGCGAAGAAGGAATTAATGCCTGGGCAGGAAGTTTTTAAGCTCGTCTTGTCCGCAATTTTGAGGCTTATTTCCTCTATAGTTGGTCGTTTTTGGAACTTTTTGAAGGAGAGTGAAGAGGGATTCAAGGGAACCAATTAGAGGTAAGAATTTTCGACTTAAAAACTCGATTCTATTGTGAAATATACCTAATAAATCATGAAATTTAAGCCTAAAATTAAAGAATTAGGGCTTTAAATTAAGAGACTTAAATTGAGGATTTGAGGGGTAATTTGGACTCCGATTTTAGAACTTCTGATATGTTGGAACTCGTGGGGAGATAAGGGATCTATTGGTGTAAAATTATCGAATTTCGAGACGTAGGCCCGGGGATCGGGTTTTGGTAATTTCGGGATTTGTGCCATTTATTGATTATTTTCGCTTGGGCTTTGTTCCCTTAGCATATTTTGATGTCCTCGTTCTAATTTTGTATAGATTCGACGTGATTATAGGGGCAAAGGCGTCGGGAGCTAGAGATTTGACCGGTTTGAGATGTGTAATGATTGTAAATAATGTTCTGAGGGTTTGAAACCCGGATTGCACATCGTAGTGTTATATTGAGGTGAGGCACACGCTTGATGATGATCGTGGGATCGTGTACTATTGGGGATTGTGACTTGGTCCGTCCCGATTGATGATTTTACCGCGTATTTGACTGAAAACTATTTGCTATCATTATTATGTGGGCTGAATGCCATATTTGGACTTCGTGCCAATAATTTGAACCCTTCGAGGATTTTTACTGATATTTTCTCACTGTTTTCACTCTATACTTGAACTCAGTCATGTTATTTTTCACTGTTTTCATAGTCAGCCTTGTTTACTCAGTTTTAATACTTAAATGATATTTTACATGATGTTTGGGCTGAGAAACACTATTTTACTATTGCCCGAGGGGCTTGTGAGATTTTTTACTGAGTAAGGCCGAGGGCCTATGTTGTGAGGAAATATTTGATACTGATTATGAGGCCAAGAGCCTGAGATATGTACGCCACGAGGTGGCTTGATTGATATGAGGTCAAGGGCCTAGTGATGATGCCACGAGGTGGCTTGATATTGCACTTGGGCCGTAAGGGGCCCCTCCAGGAGTCTGTACACCCCTAGTGAGCGCGGGTACCCATTGTGATGTGAGATTGAGCCCGAGGGATGGTATTGTTCTATGTTATTGCCCGAGGGGCTGGTACTGTTCTGAGATGTTGCCCGAGGGGCGTATTTGTTGATACTCTGCCTGAGGGGCGAATTTGTTGATACTGTGCCTGAGGGGTGAGCCTTTATGTGTTTACTTTTCATAATTGATTGTCAATTACTTGCTTAATCATTGAAAAAGGATTTTCATGAAACTACATATGAGTTAAAGGATTTTACCTATCTTTCACGGATTTATTGATTTTAAATGGTTTTACTTCTTCATTATAGAATGCTTTGTGTCTTACGTGATTTCTTGCCTTCAGTCTTTATTTACATTTGTTACTCACTGAGTTGGAGTACTCACTTTACTCCTTGTACCCTGTATGCAGATGGATCCTGCCAGTGCGAGTTGAGAGCTCCCGGCAGATATCGGAGTTCACGAGGTAGCTGCTTGACGTCCGCAGTCCCGTGTTTTCTCCCTCTTTATCATTTCTATCTCTTATCAGACATTTGTAATAGTTTGTAGACTCTTTAGACTTGTATTAGGTTTTATAGATGCTCATGACTAGTGACACCCCGGTATCGGGTTGTGTTGGGTTGTTCTTCAGCGTATTTATGACATTATCTGCTACTTTGGATTATTTTATCATATTTTGACTGATTCTTAATGCTTAATTGTTAATAATTGGAAAAAGGGAAGTGTCGGCTGGCCTTGTCTTCACGAGAGACACCATCACAATCGGGTCCGGGTTTGGGTCTGACACATTCCTTATTGTTCAAGCAGTTGTTGCCTGTGCTTGATCATAGCACTTTAGTTGTTTTTTTATATTATTTCTATTATCTATTTTCGGTACTAGTTCTTGCTATTATTTTTCTGTATTATTTGTTTCTTAACTTTCCATTTCATATATGTATTACAATTTCATACTATCTATTTTATATCCTAGTAGGTGTCTTGACCTGGTCTCGTCACTACTCTACTGAGAATGGCTTGATACTTACTGGGTACCATTGTGGTGTACTCAAACTACGCTTCTGCACATCATTTTGTGCAGATCCAAGTATGTCTGCTCGTGCCGGTCGTTAGAGGATTGTTATAGCTGCTGCTTGGGAGACTTCAAGGTATACCTGCTCCACGTCTGCAGTTATCGGAGTCACCTTCCCTAATTTACTTCCTGTTGCATTTTCTTTCGGACACTGATGTAGTAGTACTCTAGTTGTACTCTGTAGAGCTTATGACTCAGTTTCACCAGTTTTAGGGTATGTATTGTGAGATTCTATTTTCGGAAGGTTTTTTAATCTATTATTCAGTTATTTTTAGTAACTTGTTAAATTATATCTGTTCAGTTATCATTTTTTGTTAAGCTTACCTAGTCGTAAAGACTAGGTGCCATCACGACTGTCTAACCAAAAATATGATTCTTTGGTCAAAGTTAAAGACAAATAGAAATTCGGGCTACTGATAATCAGGAGACGAAAAAGAAATAATAGACTTTTTGAGAATGACAAGTAAGCAGTAGATAAGTTTGTATTTTAATGTAATATTGATGGTATCCTCTGTCCTTACAAATGACCTAACCTCCTCCTTTTATAGTTGATCCTAAGTAAAGGAGTAATACCTTAGCCTTAATGAGACAATTATGAGCAATAAATGACATTAAATAAGACGTTACACAATCATTCCTATTTAATACCAATTCTCTAACGTACTGGGTATTTAATATTGAATTTGGACTCCTTTTTGTCATCATATCCATGTCTTCAATGCCTTCTGATCTCTTGGCTTTAAATGACCTAAATAGGTACGAAGCTTGTATTATTCGTATTGCCTCTCGTGCCTATTTAGCTTTCCTTTCCCCGTATCTGTTGTCACTCGTGCCTCTTAACTGATCATCATGTTTTGACCATTTGACCAGTCCTCGTGTCATGCCACGTCACCTTCAATGTAAATTCAGTTTTTTCCCAATACAGATAGTCCCCCCACTTTCCATTTATTTATCAATTAAATATCTGGGAAGTGGATCTTCATAAAAAGGGAATTTTTGCTGTAATTAATACTATGACAGTACTGACGCTTCAATTGTCCCTTCTAATTAATTCTTTACATACGTGTCACCTTTTGATTGGTTCTGCAATTCTGCGCCCTTTTTTCAAGGCTTCTACATTCCCACTATTCACGAAGTGTTAGTTGCCTTTATTATAGGCTTTTCATCATTACACTTCTAATTTTGACGATTGTCATTATAAACATATTTAACCCTCTTTCTTTTGTTTTATTCTTCGTAGATCTTCAACAAGCAATTTATTATTCACTTCTGCTTTTTCTCCCCTTTAGTTCATCCTTCTTCAACAATGTCATCTCCAAACCCTAACCCTAGAAAAGTTCCAATTCTAGATCACTTCCCCAATGCCCCCGTAAGACATAGGAGAGGCAGAGGAGGTAGGCTTCGGAGCTTGAGCCTAGGATCCACTCATGGTGGTTCATCTGGTTCTGCTTCTTCTTCTTCTGGTATTAGGAGTTCTATCCTAAAGACCCCCTCTTCTAAAGGTAAAGAACTCTCTGAACCTACTCAGGAGCCTTTAGTCGAAGAAATCGTACCCAATGATTTATCTTTTGGGAATGATAGAAGATCTCTCCAAGAACAAGTTAAAAATTTAGAAAAAGCTGACACCTATCCTTCTTTAATAACTGAACTTGTGATTCCCACTGTTAGGAAAGATTGTAATTGGTGAGATAATCTTCGTATGATGATTCCTGCCCCAAACCAAAGAATTTTTTCTTTCAGAATTGGATTCTCTTTCGTTTATACTTATCCCTTTACTTTGGGATTTAATCCTGCCATTGACCCAATTATTCTTGAATTTTGTCGCTTTTTCAAAATTTGCTTAGCTCAAGTAGGGCCTCTTGTTTGGAGAGTTGTGGCTTGCTTAAGGTATTTGTCTACTAAAGCCAATGTTAATTTTACCTTTTTCCATCTTTTTCACCTATACCACCCCAAATTGTTCCGCCATGGAGTTTTTACCTTAACTGGAAGAAGCAAGAAGGTTTTAGTAAACCCCGAAGATGACAAGGATCGAGGGTGGTATTATCGTTACGTTGCTGTACGTACGGTGGATTTGTTGGGTGAAACAAACATTCCCTTCCCTGAGAAGTGGAATTTTGCACGTAAGTTTTTCTTTTTCCTACCATATCTTAGTTTTTAAGAATTTTGGTTTCTTTTCTAATCTCATCTCTTTTTGGCTTTTTGTAGCAACCATGGGAGATGTGGAACGCGTTCCTAACTTCCATGGTTGGGTAGATTCAATTTTGAAGATTGCGCCTATGGAGGCGAGAACTTGGAAATCAATTTCTCTTTTGAATGGTTGGAAAGTGAAGACCCATGGTATGTATTTCCTTATACTTTGCCGTATATTGAATTCTTTCTTATTTCAATTCCTTATCCCTCTTTTTATCAGGATTTGGTATCAGGGGTATGACAGCTGAGGTAGCCGTTGCCATTCGAGCGTCTTCAACCACTTCACTTGATTTGGAAAAGACTCGGGCCACACTACCAAAAAGAAAAGTTGTAGAAGAAAGTTCTGAGAATGAGGAAGAAGAGAATACCTTTTTGATAGCTAGGCCAAGAACCAGGAGACGCGTCATTGATGGAGATGAAGTTGAAGATACTCCTGCTCAAGCCTCTATCTCCGAGCCTGTTCAAATCCTTTCTGATGAGGATACCACTCCAAGAGGCTCTAATGAATCAATTCGATGTCTCTTTGTTAGTAGTTTTGAGAGTGGAGAGTTTGGACCAGTTCTTGATGAAACTCCCCTTTCTTCTTCTATTCCCATTTCTTCTATTCCTTCTATTCCTTTGACAACCACGAGTATTTCTTTGCCTATTTTGTCGACTCCTATTTCTTTACCTGTTTTGGTTCCCATATCTACTCCTACCATCCCTGCTTTGACTCCCACAACTCCCATTATTTTTACCACTTCTACTCCTCCTCCTTCCATTGTTCCCCCTCCCTCTGTTCAGCATACAGAGGCGGGTTCTAGCTACAGAGGCATGGCTATGAGAAGTGTTACTCTTGAAGTTCCTGCCAATCATAGCCTTTTGAGAAAGACTGGCGGAGTTGATGTTTGGCTCGAGCCTTTAATCGGAGATATTGAGAAGAAGAAGATGGAGAGCCACAGTTGCTTGACTCTGATGAATGACATAGTTCATTCTACCTTGAAGGTACTTCTCTTTTAACTTACAAGTTTTTTTTATATATCTCTCTATATTCTCACATTTGATGCCTTTCCCTTGTAGGCTAATCTTATTGGTACTGAGTTAATGGGAAGAGTCTCCACTCTATAGAAGAAGGATCGAGAGTCTGCGAAGGCTATCTCTGAGGCTAGGAGAATAGCCAAGGATACCCAGCTTGAGGCAGCAAACTGGAAGGAGCAGTTTGAGAATGCTCAGGGGACCATAGAGGAGTTGCAAGAAAGTAGAAATTTCCTGGAGCAGCAAAAGCGTGGTTTGACTTCTGAGCTAGCAATTGCCAAGGCTTCTTCAAACCAACTTGAAAAAGATAAGGAGCTTTTGGAGGACTCATTTTCAAAACAACTATCAAAGGCTAGTGAAGAAATTATGGAGCTTAAGGCACTTGTGGAGAAGAAAGAAGAATATGTAGGGGAGTTGGTGCAAAGCTTGACTCAAACTCAAGCTAACTTAAGGATCTCCTCTGACGAAATATGTGCTTTGAAGAGTTCTCATGCCTCCCTTGAAGCTTCCGTTGACTCCCACTTAGCTGAACACCAGATATTGAAGAACAATCTTGCTATGTAGGAGAGGGAATATGGACTTCTTGAGGAGAACTTCAACATAGAGGTAAGTTGGGCTTTTCTAAAATCTCGCCGGGATGCTTTGATGGAAGCTACTCAAGAAAACTTTGATTTGCAATCTGAATTAGCCAAAGTTTTAGACACTATTGAAAAATGCCAACAACCAGTTGATACTCCTTCTCCTGCACTTGGAACTCCTGGGGAAGAAGAGCTTTTAAATGAAGAAGTAGCTACAGCAGCAATTGGAGTTGCAATTCCAGCTCCTGAGGGTGAAACTTTTATGACATAGTCCATGGAAGCTGAAGTTCCCGTGACTCTTGCTTCCCTCGGTGACTTTAACATTCCAGGCCCAGTTGAAACCGCTCCTATTGCTGCTCCTTCAGAAGTTGTTACCGTGCCTGTGACTGCCCCTGAAAATGAGATTGCAACTTCTGATGTTCCAACCCCTTCAGTGACTAGTTGAATGTATTTCAAACTTTACTGTTTTTTTATTAACTGGTGATGTTATCCCTTGGTAACTTTAAGGGATCTTTTGATGAAGTCCCCAGTTATCGTAATGGGGCATTTGTATAAAACAAATATTTTGCTGACTAAGTTTGTACTTAGTCTTTTATATTAAGAAGTTTTATCGGTACTTCTGTATATTCTATTCTTGCCTATTTATCTAGGACTTATAGAATAACTTAGCATTTTTATCCTTTGAAAATGCTTTATGATTCTTCTCATGGATTATCAACATGAGACTTATAAAAGAGGGCCCTTTTATTTTATCGACACTTAATGAAGAAGACGTCTCAACTTCATAATGGTGTTATAATACGATGAAAGAAATAGGAATACACATGTTTTGTATGAAACAACTTTGACAAGTTTTTATTCATGAACTTTAACAAGTTTTTTTGACTATTACATGTATTAAAATACATCTATAACTTTCTTGTAACTGTTTTTCTTGCAACATATTTTTACATAATATAAAATAAACAAGGTTTTTCTTCATAACCTGTTTCAGTACATAGTCATGACCCTATCTTTATATATTAGGAAGGGTTTGAGAGGTGACTTCGTTTATGAGTTTGAGAGATGACTCTGTTATTCTCATGGGAAAAACACTATGATGAATGTCTTGTGTTTGTTGAACACGATGATGAATGCTGAAGACTTTGTAACTTTTTCTCAATACTCGTCTCTTTGTGGCCGACTTTTGTTCGATATTCATATCTGTTTTTCTACACATATCTGTGTATAATATGTAGTCCCCCAAGTGTTGGAGCGGTGAAGTATAAAGCCTCGAGCACTTGTTTATTTCTTTCAATTTGGTCCTTTTCCTGAAACAGAAAAATATACGGGACTCGAAGGTGCGATTATAGATGAAGACTGCCTAACTTGTGTGTATTTCCATCAGATTAATTGTAACCCTGGGCTAGGAATTTTAGAATAATCCATTTTGCCTTGCAGGTCGTGACTCATCATTTGGTACGAGTTAGGGTTTTTTCCTAGCATCTAAAATCGTTAGTAAAACGTTAATAATTCAAAAGAAAAATTTTAACATGGCGATACCTGACCGTGGGTACTTTCTCAGAAGTAATATCTCTTTAAATGGACGGCATTCCAATGTGAGGGTAAAACTTTGTCGTCCATTGTCTCCAACTCGTATGCTCCTCTTTCTGCAATGTCACGAACTTTGTATGATCCTTCCCACGTTGGACTTAGCTTTCCTAAATTAGCAGTCTTTGCAGATTGGAACACCTTTTTAAGCACGAAGTCCCCAATTTTGAAAAATCTAAGGCGTTCTTTCCTATTGTAATATCGTTCAATTACTTGCTTTTGTGCTGTCATTCTTATTAATGCAGCTTCTCTTCTTCCTTCAAGAAAATCAAGGTTGACACGCATCTCTTCATTATTAGATTCCTCCGTTGCCTGAACGTACCGTGTGCTTGGTTCACCTATTTCAACTGGAATTAAGGCTTCCGCACCATAAACCATTGAAAATGGTGTTTCTCCAATGCTTGTTTTTGTCATTGTACGATGAGCCCATAATACTCCAGGTAATATCTCAGGCCAATTACCTTTTGAATCCTGTAACCTCTTCTTCAAGTTGTTGATAATGACTTTGTTAGTGGATTCCGCTTGTCCATTACCCACTGGATGGTATGGCGTAGATGTTATCCTTTTAATCTGCCAACTTTGAAGAAATTCTGTGATTTGAGCTCCTATGAATTGTGGTCCATTGTCACACACGATCTCCTTTGGTGCTCCAAAGCGGCATATTACATTTCGCCATATGAAGTCGTTAACTTCCTTCTCTCGTACCTGTTTAAATGCTCCTGATTCTACCCATTTAGTGAAATAATCTGTGAGTACAAGTAGAAACTTTACCTGACCTTTTGCTTGTGGTAGTGGACCTACGATATCCATTCCCCATTTCATAAAGGGCCACGAGGCTATAATAGGGTGTAGTAACTCAGCTGGTCTGTGCATATTATTGCCGTATCTTTGACATTTATCACATTTGGACACGAAACTGTTTGCCTCTTCTTCCACCTTAGGCCAATAATATCCTGCTTGAATTAATGTTCTTACCAGCGACCTTCCCCCTGCGTGATTTCCACAATGTCCTTCGTGCACTTCCCTCATCACATATTCTGTTTGAGAGGGTCTAAGACACCGTGATAGTGGTCCACCAAACATCTTTCGATAAAGATTTCCTTGATATAAACAATATCGAGCGGCTTTTTTGCGAAGCGCGTGAGCCTTACCTTTGTCAATAGGCACGGTTCCGTGCTGTAAAAAAGAAATAATTTTGTTTCTCCAATCCCATGTTAAATGATTAAAATTTACCTCATTCTTATCAGGTTCGAGAACGGAATGAAATAAATGTATGACTGAAGCATTTGCATCGTTTGCTACGTCAGCTGCAGATGCGAGATTAGCTAAAGCATCTGCCTCCACATTCTCATCTCTTGGGATCTACATTACCTTCCAAGTTTGGAATTGCTTAATTAGTTCCCGTACCTTTTCGAGATATTCTTGCATTCGAGTTTCCCTGGTTGTATAAGTCCCCAACACTTGATTGACCACGTGTTGAGAATCACTCTTGATTATAATTTGTGTTATGCCGAGTTCTCTTGCCAATTCCAAACCTGCAATTACAGCTTCGTACTCTGCTTCATTGTTAGTTATAGAATGACATTTTATAGCTTGCCTAATAGTTTCACCCGTAGGTGGTATGAGAACTATACCCAGACCTTCTCCTTTTACATTAGATGAACCATCAGTGAATAAAACCCAAGTCCCCGGGTTTGCCCCATTAAAAACTTGTAATTCTTTTTCTGCTTCTAAATGCATCCCCTGACTAAAATCAACCACGAAATCAGCTAGTACTTGAGATTTTATAGCGGTTCTGGGTTGATAAATGATTTCGTATTCACTTAGTTCTATATCCTATTTTGCTAATCTTCCTGACAGTTCGTATTTATGCAAAATATTTCGAAGCGGAAAAGCAGTAACTACAACAATGGGATGGCATTGAAAATAAGGTCTTAATTTTCTAGATGCCATGATCAAAGCTAATGCTAACTTTTCTAGTTGTGGGCATCGTGTTTCAGCATCTAGTAAGGACTTACTTACATAATAAAAAGGAGATTGTTTACCTCGGTCCTCACGGACTAAAACAGCACTTACCGCAACTTCAAACATAGCCAGATAGATGAGAAGATTTTCTCCCACCTTTGGTTTTGCCAATAACGGTGGTTTTGACAAATAAGCTTTCAAATTTCTAAGTGCTTGTTGACAATCTTTATTCCATTCAAAACAATCTTGCTTTTTGAGTGCAGAGAAAAACTTAAAACATTTTTCTGAAGATTTGGAAATAAATCTCCCCAAAGCTGCCATTCTTCCCGTTAATCTTTGAACTTCCTTTTTATTAGTAAGGATATCAGGGATTTCTTCTATTGCTTTGATCTGAGAAGGATTTACCTCAATACCACGGTTAGAAACAAGAAAACCCAAAAATTTACCTGATGAAACTCCAAATGCACATTTTTCTGGGTTGAGTTTCATATTAAATTTTCGCAAAATTTCAAATGTTACAGATAGATGAGAAATATGATCATGAGACTGTTGGGTTTTGACGAGCATATCGTCTATATATACCTCCATTGTCTTTCCTAAATGTTCCTGGAACATTTTGGTGACCAACCTTTGATTGGTTGCCCCAGCATTTTTGAGACCAAAGGGCATTACTTTATAACAGTAAGTCCCCCTGTCTGTGATGAAAGAAGCTTTTTCTTCATCACTAGTGTCCATTTTAATTGGGTTGTACCCTGAATATGCATCTAAAAACTTAAAAGTTCATGTCCTGCAGTTGCATCAATTAATTGATCTATATGTGGTAAAGGAAAAGAATCTTTTGGACAAGTTTTATTAAGATCTGTATAATCTACGCAGACTCGCCACTTACCATTTTTCTTAGGGACAACAACTGTGTTGGCTAACCAATTAGGGTACTTTACCTCGCGGATTGACCCAATTTTTAATAGCTTTTGGACCTCATCTTGAATCACCTAGTTTTTGAAAGCCCCTTGCTTTCTTTTCTTTTGCTTTATTGGTGTAAAGGATGGGTCTTCGTTTAACTTGTGAGTCATCACATCCGGTGGTATTCCTGTCATGTCAACATGGGACCAAGAAAAGCAGTCCACGTTAGATTTTAGAAATTCAATTAACATACCTCGCATGTTTGAGTTTAAATTAGCTCCAACATAAACTTTCTGTTCAGGCCAATGCTCAAATAATATCACAGCCTCGAGTTCTTCGATGGTTGTTTTGATATTTTCATTCTCCTCAGGTTCTTGAATTGTATCAGGTCTCGAGTCTAAATCTGTTTTCTCTTGCTCAGTTGAGGTTTGATTGCTGGCACCTTCAACTGTTTCCTGTAATTGCTATTTTTCTTTGTTTACGGTACTCGTATTTGTTACAGCGTTGATACTCTTGGCTATTTGCTGATCCCCTTGAATTTGACAAATCCCCCACGGTGATGGAAATTTAACAACCTGATGTAGAGTTGATGGAACATCATCCATATCATGGGTCCAAGGCCTCCCCATGATCATATTTTAGGCCATTTCCATATCAACTACCTGAAATTTAGTTTCTTTAACAACACCTGCAGCAAAAGTTGTTAGAATTACCTCTCCTTTTGTTTCCACACTTGAATTGTCGAAGCCTGACAAGGTATGTGCCTTGGGTATCATTTTGTCTTCAGCTTGCATTTCACGTAATACCCTTAGTAGTATAATATTTACGGAACTCCCTGGATCAATCAAAACTCGTTTTACATTAGTATCATGTACAAGTAAAGATATTACCAGTGTGTCATTTTGTGGAGTTATCACTCCTTCGGTATCTGCATCATCGAATGAAATACTTTCATTTTCTAAAACCTGTCGTACCCGTTTCCCGTGTGTAATTGTTACTTTAGAAACCTTGTTGGAAGCTGTGTAGGTTATGCCGTGAATATCTTCTCCCCCACTTATCACATTCACTGTTCTCTTGGGTGAAGGAGGCTTTGGTGGCTCTTGCCTATTTTTCATATAGGCTTGTTTACCTTTTTCACTAAATAACTCAGTGAGGTACCCTTGCTTCAATAGATGATCCACTTCACTCTGCAAGAATCTACATTCTGAAGTTTTGTGCCCGTGATCATTGTGGAATTCGCACCAATGATCTAGATTACGTCTATTTGGATTTGACCGCATCTCTTTTGGCCACCGTACCTTATCTCCCATGCTTCTCAAAACAGCCACGAGCTCGGAGATAGTGACATTAAAGTTATATCCGCCGAACCGTGCCTTTAAACTTCTGTCATCATCTCGTGACTCTTGTTTGTTCCGATCATTTCTGAATTTCGATGAAGAACCAGAGTCCCTGTTCCTCGATTTTTGATCATATTGTTGGCTATCTTGTTTTGACCGTGAGTCTTTTCCTGCAGGTCCCATATATGGATCGTACCTGTTTTTACCTGATCTTTTTTCGGTTTCTGATCTTCTGGAACCGCCTCTTTTTTCATGATGAAACTTAGGTACAATATCTTCTTCAATTCGCAGCTTCGTACTATACCTGTTGTAAACATCATTCCACGTGGTTGCAGGGAATTCTCGAAGGCTTTCTTTGAGTCTTCTCGTGGCTTCAGAACTTTTGTCATTTAAATTACTTGCAAAAGCTATTGCAGCCCAGTTGTCAGGCACACGGGGTAGAGTCATTCTTTCATGCTGGAATCTATCAACAAAGTCTCTGAGCAACTCTGAATCCCCTTGTTTGATTTTGAAAATATCTTCCATTCTTTTCTCAACCTTTTGAGCTCCCGAATGTGCTTTAATAAAAGAATCTGCAAGCTCAGCAAAAGAATTTATAGAATTTTCAGATAAAAGAGAATACCAGGTTAATGCACCCTTGGTGAGTGTTTCTCCAAATTTCTTGACCAGTACTGATTCAATTTCTTGTTTGGTCAAGTCGTTGCCTTTCACGCCTGTTGTAAATGCAGTCACGTGGTCACGTGGGTCTGTAGTACCATCATATTTCGGGATGTCAGGCATTTTGAACTTTTTCGGAATTGGAAGGGGAGCAGCACTTGGCTTCCAAGGTTGTTGTGAGTATTTGTCCATGTCAACTCCCTTTATTGCCGGCGGAACTCCAGGGATTTGCTCAATACGCTCATTTTGTTCCTTAATCTGTTTCTGCAAGGTTAGTACTAAATTTTGCAAATAGGAATTATTTGAATTACCTGGTCCCCTTCCTGTGGTTCACTGGTGGTTCCTCCAATGTATCAATTCCCAGAATTAACAAGACCAGAACGGGGATTCTCCAATGTATTATTATTAGGAGTTGGTGTGGGTGGTGCAGCAGGCAATCGACTAACTAGAGCCTGAAGAGCTTTGCCGACCTGTGCATCAATTAGCTTTTGTAAAGCTTCATTTGTACCTCCTTCAAAGTGTTCAGATTGTTCTTGTTGATCAGCACGGGATTCAGTAGCAGGAGTGCCTTCACGAGATTGACGTGGTGAATCTGGAGGGGAAGGAACCACGTCACCTTGATTTTGATGGATTTGATTTTCATGGTTTCCCAATGTGTTATTACTGTTATTGTCGTTGTTGTTTGACATGTTGATAAAAGACGAATAAAATGCAGCTTCAAAGAAAAGATTATCAGTTTCCCGGTAACAGAACCAATTTGTTTAACCAAAAATATGATTCTTTGATCAAAGTTAAAGATAAATAGAAATTCGGGCTACTGATAATCAGGAGACGAAAAAGAAATAATAGACTTTTTGAGAATGACAAGTAAGCAGTAGATAAGTTTGTATTTTAATGTAATGTTGACGGTATCCTCTGTCCTTACAAATGACCTGACCTCCTTCTTTTATAGTTGATCCTAAGTAAATGAGTAATACCTTAGCCTTAATGAGACAATTATGAGCAATAAATGAAATTAAATAAGACGTTACACAATCATTCCTATTTAATACCAAATCTCTAACATATTGGGTATTTAATATTGAATTTGGACTCCTTTTTGTCATCATATCCATGTCTTCAATGCCTTCTGATCTCTTGTCTTTAAGTGACCTAAATAGGTACGAAGCTTGTATTATTCGTATTGCCTCTCGTGCCTATTTAGCTTTCCTTTCCCCGTATCTGTTGTCACTCGTGCCTCTTAACTGATCATCATGTTTTGACCATTTGACCAGTCCTCGTGTAATGCCATGTCACCTTCAATGTAAATTCAGTTTTTTCCCTATACAACGACATCCTTCGAACTGAAATTGGGGTCGCGACAATATGACATATTCTCTTCTTTCAGACTTGAATAGTACTAGAGATGATTGGACCATGAGGGTCAGGGTTTTCCGGATATGGGATTCTATTAATTTCAAGCAAAGCAGAGAATTGAATAGTACAAACATGATCCTTATAGATGAAGAGGTAATACATGTCTTATTCTATTTTAATATGGAATTTGTGATTATTAATTTTGAAAACACTTACTATTTTTCCTCTACCGAAAACATTGATACATGCTACAAATAAAAATAATTTAGTAAGTAAGTACAAGAATTTGCTGAGTGAAGGTTAAGTCTATGTTATTAAGATCCTTCGAAGTTATTGAAACTGCTGCTGAATGTAGACTAGTGACAAGTACTTTTAAATTTTCTTTCTTCCTGACAACTGCGATCCAGAAACAACGAGAAGATATTGTTAATATTCATTTATAAACAAATTTCAGTGTATAATACCATACATGATCGATTCAAGTTTGAACAAACATCGTGTTATCAGATATACTGATTATGATTAATATTTACTGCTATATTTTTTGTTATACTAATATAATTATGAAATGGCTACTTCTTTCAATTTATATTGTAGATGTGGTAAGTTGTCTATCTAGTATCGGTTGACTTCGAGAGTGTTAAATGCAAGTAGAAATAAATGGTCATTCAGGTTATAACAGATTAGTAAGCCACTTATCTCATTGGAAGTACCTTTAGTTTGTTAATTTCCTAAAACCAGATTAATTTTGTATACCTTTATTTTGTTCTCCAAGTTATTTATGCATATATCTTTATATTACATTTTTTATGAATCATGTGGATTTTTACTCAATTAAATTTTGTTTAATCTTTTTCCCCTTATAGTTCTACAAAGTAAAAATAACTTTGTGGGAAGATTTGGAGAGAAGTTTGAATCTTTTTTATACAACGACTCTAGCTCGTACGTTGTGATAGTAACTTCTACAATAGTAAAATAATTCCATGGTAATTGTTTTATGTTTAATATTCATTGCTATATAATTTACTGCTGATATTGTGAAGATATATTAAAGTTGATTTTTAAATTGCATTCACTGTTAATAGGGGAGGTTACTTTCGCACCCACATTTGTAAGGAAAATATATGTAAATCTTGCAATAGGTTACATAACAACTTTGATTCAAAAATTTGGTACATGTTTCTTGGGGTACAAACTATCGATAACTCTAATGTCAATAGCATTCCCATTGAGGAAGAGATGTTTCTGAACGTGATGAACATTACTGAGTTGTTGGAGTCTAACTAGAATGCCGAAAACACATGTTATCCTATTTCTGCTTCTTCATTTTTAAAAACCCAATTCTTCAAGATGCTTCTACTAAGTAGAGTTTTTTAATGTTAGGAATACATTGTTACCGTGACGGGAAATATTACAGAAATAGGCAACTATTTTGGTTGGTAGTACATGTCATGCAACTACTGTTCCAAGAAGATTGTACCTACAAATGGTGTTTATACATGCCACAATTACGCTGAAGAATGCAAGTTTCCTGTGGTGAAGTAAGGAAATAAGTTGTTGCGAAAGATCGTGGTTTAACTAACACACAAAGCAAATAGAGAAGAAAAATCAACACAAGGATTTAACGAGGTTCCTTTAAGCCTAATACTCGGGGCAGAAGCAAAGAGAGTTTTTCAATATGAATGAGAAGAAAAACACAATACAATCTATAGAATCCTCAACTACAATCCCTATATATAGATCCCAAATAGTCCCAAACCTATAAGAGAAAAGTTTTTCAATTTGACAAGAACATTAAGTTTCCTTTCTCAAATCTATTAGGGAAATAGGTTTTCCTAAACCTTTGGGGATTATAGATTTCCTAAAAATACAAGGAAATAATTCACACCACAAAACAATAAATCTTCCCCTTGGCCTGAATTCTCTCCATCATCAGGAACAACGTCTCTATACCTTGCCCTCAGCCCTCGCGAGGGCTCTATTGAGTACTGCGCACACCAATCAAGTCTAGGCAATGCCTAAACTTGTTCATCAAGACTGCCTTAGTTATCATATCAGCTGGATTATCATGCATGGACACTTTTTCCACATTTACAACCCCTTTTGATATAATGTGTCGAATAAAGTGATGACTGACTTCAATATGCTTTGTTCACTCATGAAACATCTGATTCTTAGTAAGATGAATGGCATTTTGACTATCACAAAACACTGGTGTCTTCTTCTGAGCTAGTCCATAATCACTTACCAAGCCTTGTATCCAAATAGCCTCATTCACTACTTCCATAATTGCCATATATTCAGCTTCTGTGATAGACAAAGCAACAACAGATTGCAAAGTCATCTTCCAACTAATAACACTACCAGAAAGAGTAAAAACATAACCTGCTGGAGATTTTCTATTATCTAAGTCCCCTGCATAATCTGAATCGACATAGACAACTACGGATTCACTCAACTTGTCTTTGTAAAAAGTCAAGCCTACATCTGTAGTACCCTTCAAGTATCTCAAGATTCACTTCACTGCCTGCCAATTTTCTTTACCAGGATACGTTATGTATCTACTCACAACACTAACAACATGTAAAATGTCAAGGTGAGTGAAAATCATAACATACATAATGCTACCTACAACATTCGAATATGGAGCACTAGACATCTGCTCCATCTCCTCACCTGTTTTTGGTGACACGTCTGAAGACAACTTGAAATCGGAAGCAAAAGAAATAGACGCAAATTTAGCACGTCATATTAAATCTCTTGAGGACCATATAAATATAGGACCGTTAAGACAGCATCAGTTTTCCAACCTTTCTATCTCGAGTAATCTCCATCCCCAATATCTTCTTTGCAGCACCCAAATCCTTCATCTCAAACTCCTCACCTAGATGTTTCTTCAATCGGATAATATGCGACATGCTTTTAGCAGCAATGTGACGACCTGGCCGGTTGTCTTAAGAATTAATGCTCTGATCCCCTATTAACTGCTTTTACTGAGTTTATTTCTGCTATTTGATTTGACGGGACATTCGGTTTTGAATTTCGGAGAGTTTTGGGACACTTAGTCCCTAAATGAGAGCTTAAGTGTTGGAAAGTTGACCGTAGTCAGAACAATATGAAGACGGACTCAGAATGGAAATCCAATGGTTTCGTTAGCTCCGTTGGGTGATTTCGGGCTTAGGGGCGTGTTCGGATTGTGTTTTAGAGGTCCGTAGCTAATTTAGGCTTGAAATGCCGAAAGTTGAATTTTTAAAGTTTACGGTTCGATAGTGAGATTTTGATCCGAGGGTCGGAATGGAATTCCGGAAGTTGGAATAGCTCCATAGTGTTTAATGTGACGTGTGTGCAAAATTTCAGGTTATTCGGACGAGGTTTGATAAACATTTTTATCAAAAGCGTATTTTTAAAGTTTTGAAATTCTTAGGCTTGAATCTGATGAAAAATAGGTATTTTGATGTTGTTTTGAGCATTCCTAAGGTTGAAACAAGTTTGAATGATGTTTTAGGATTGGTTGGCAGGTTTGGTTGAGGTCCCGGGGGCCTCGAGTGTGTTTCAGATACTCAACGGGTCATTTTTGGACTTGAAGAATTGCAAAAAATGCAACAGGTCTCCAGTTCTAGTTTTCTTCTTCGCGTTCGCGAGTGGGGTATCGCATTCACGAAGAGGAGCTGGGGCTGGTGGAAGCTTAACACTTTACGTTCGCGATGATGGTCCCGCGTTCGCGAAGCTGAGAGGTCGTATGCCTAGGCGTTCGCGAAGAGGGTCCCGCGTTCGCGTAGGAGGGGGAAGTTTGCTACTGCGTCGTGATAGGGGGCATCGCATTTACGATGAATGACATCTGGGCCAAGTGAAGTTTTGCTTCGCGAACACGAGTGTCCTTCCGCATTCGCAAAGAAGGATTTACCTGGGCAAATATAAAATTTCAAAGTCGAGGGTTTATCCAATTTTGTCAAAACTAAAGCTAGGGAGCTCAGATTTGAGCGAGGTTTTGAGGGATTTTTAGATATATTGATTGGGTAATGATTCTTAACTCCTTTTTTCTTATAACCCATTAATCCAAACATGAATTCATCATTTAATTTTGGATTGGAGATGAAAATTGAGGAAAAGATGGAAGAAAGTTCTTAGACCTAGAATTCGACTTTTGATTGAGAATTTGACCTTAGATTTGGATAATTTTGGTATGCATGAACTCGTGAGAGTGAGGATTCTGAAAATGTAAATTTTACCCGATTCCAAGATGTGGGCCCGAGGGGCATTTTGGTCATTTTACCTAATTGCGTGTATTAGCTTAGAATTTAATTGTAGAATTAGTTACATGAAGTGTTATTTACATTATGAAATTGAATTGAATAGATTTGGGCCATTTGGAGTTGAGTACTCGCGGCAAGAGTGTGGTTCCAGGTTGATCGTGGCAAGAGCGTGGTTCTAGGTTGAATTGAGCTGGTTCGAGGTAAGTGAATTGCCTAACCTTGTGTGGGGGACCTTCCCCTTAGGATTTGGTATTATTATTAATTGAAATGCCTTGTACGTGAGGTAACGAGTGCGTACTTGTGCTAATTGTTGAAAAATCCGGTTTTCATTAAGTAATTACTAGTATGTTTCCTTTCATAGGTAAATTACTTGCACTTTAAACATGTTGTTAGCTTAGGAAAGTATGTCTAAGTGATTTAATTGATTTATTTGCTCAAACTGTTTTACCTGAATTCTGTACAGCATGCTAGACTAGAATTACCTATTTGCCTTAATATGAAACTGACATTTGCTGAATATATTTCCATGTTGTTGTTGTGTATTTACATTTGGTACTACGGAAGTGGGATTCTGGTAGATCCCCCTTATCTGTTTATTTGGGAAACGGATGTGGGATTCCGGTAGATCCCCCTGCACAGTTATATGGAACTACGGGACTGCACCCGGTATATTCCCCCAATACTGGGTATTTACATTTGGGGACTACGGAATGGGATTCCGATAGATCCCCGATGCATTATGAGTTGGACTACAGACGACACCCGGGAGATCCACTAGACATTTACATTTGGGGGCTACAGGACGGTATCCTGGTAGATCCCCGGTTGCTATCTTTGTGTTGAGTTGTGTTCCCTCGGTGATTATTTTTCCTCTGTTCTAGTTGTTGTTGCTCTTTCTATTCTATGTTATTTCTTACTGTTGTACTTAATTATATTGTCTTGTTCTAAACTGTTATACTTTGTATTTTATTTAACCTCAGTAGGGCCCTGACCTTCCTCGTCACTACCCGACCGAGGTTAGGCTTGACACTTACTAAGTACCGCTGTGGTGTACTTATGCCCTTTCTGTGCATGTTTTTCATGTGCAGATCTAGGTACTTTCACTCAGTCTTATCTTCCTTGAGGCGAGGCGCTTCTGTAGAGACATCGAGGTATATCTGTTGTGTTCGCAGACCGAGGAGTCCCTTTCTATCTTTCTGTAATAGTATAGCCCTTCAGTACTTCCCTTTTATTAGACATTTCTGGAGTTAGAGCTTCTTTTGTATCTCTTAGCTTGTAATTCATGGGGTTCTGGATTTTGGGAGTGTTAGGTTGAGATTTTGTACTGTTATGTGCCAGGCAGCATCTTAAACACTATTTCATTTTGTCATTTCGGTTAGAGGTCAAGGACGCGCACATGGTGCAGCTAGAGCACTTATACGAGCTGCCACCGAGGTACCACCAGCAATTCCAGTTGGAGTCCAGGCACCTGATACGCCTACTGCTACTACTACTCTAGCTCTTCAGGAGACTCTGGCACAGTTCATAAGCATGTACACCACGTTGGCTCAGGCAGGGTTGCTTCCCCTTGTTGCAGCTACGTCTCAGACGGGGGGAGGAGCACAGACTCCCGCCACCCGCACTCCTGAGCAGCGAGTGCATGTTGAGCAGGTCCCTGAGATTATTCCTATACCGCCTGCAGTGCCAGTTCAGCCGGAGGGCAGGGCAGCGGCTTCTGAGGAGGAGCAGCTGAGGCTTGAGAGGTTCAAGAGGTACAATCCTCCTATATTCAGTGGTCTAGCATCAGAGGAAGCTCTGGATTTCTAGATGAGTGTTACCGAATTCTCCGAACCATGGATATATCAGGATCGAGCAGGGTTTCCTTCACTACTTTCCAGCTTCGAGGAGCCGCCTATGAGTGGTGGTACACCTATAAGTTAGACAGTCTGGATGAGGCTGCTTCACTGACTTGGACTCAGTTTTCAGATCTGTTCCTGAGAGAGTATGTTCCCCAGAGCCTTAAGGAGACATGGCGCATAGAGTTTGAGCATTTGCACTAGGCTGCTATGACTGTTTTAGAGTATGTTGTCTGTTACACTAGTTTGGCTAGGCATGCACCGGCCTTGGTTTCTTCTGTTCGTGAGAGGGTTCGCCGGTTTATTGAGGGCCTTATTCCCAACATCAGGTCTAGCATGGCTCGTGAGTTGGAGATGGACATTTCTTATCAGAAGGTGTTGACCATTGCTAGGAGGATTGAGGATATACATGCTAGGGAGAGAGAGGAGAAGGAGGCTAAGAGGTCTCGAGAGTCGGGCTATTACTCTGGTGTTCGTGCCCCAGCTACAGGTTACCATGGTAGGGGTTATATTAGTCGCCCTATTCATTCAGCTCTTCTGGCAGCCAGTGGTACTCCAGCTCCTCCTAGACCTCAGGAGCCTTATTATGCACCACCGATATCTAGCGTGCCTCCTGCGCGGGGTGCTTTCAGACGTCAGTCCAGCCAGTCACAGCCACCACGTCCTCCTAGTGCTTATTTTGAGTGTGGTGACACACGCCATATGGTGAGGGATTGCCCCAGACTTGGGAGGGGTGCACCTCCACAGACTTCTCAGCCATAGTGTGCCCCACAGAGTTCTCAAGCTATGGTTACAGCTCCAGTTGCTACCCCACCTGCTCAGCCAGCTAGAGGTGGAGGTCGGGGAGGTAGAGGTCGCCCTAGAGGGGGAGTCCAGGCCAGATACTATGCCCTTCCTGCCCGTACCAAGGATGTTGCCTATGATTCTGTCATCACAGGTATTATACTTGTTTGTCACAGAGATGCATCGGTTCTATTCGATCCAGGCTCCACTTACTCTTACGTGTCTTCTTATTTTGCTCCGCATTTGGGTGTACCTCGGGATTCTTTGAGTTCCCCTGTTTACGTTTCTACTCCTATGGGAGATTCTCTTGTTGTGGACCTCGTTTATCGGTCGTGTTGGGTTGCTCTTAGTGGTTTTGAGACCAGAGCCAATTTATTGTTGCTCAGCATGGTAGATTTTGACATTATCTTGGGCATGGACTGGTTGTCGCCCCATTATGCTATTCTTGATTGTCACGCCTATACTGTGACGCTGGCTATGCTAGGTATACCGCATGTTGAGTGGAGGGGTACTTTAGATCACACTCCCAGTAGATTTATTTCTTTTCTTAAAGCTCAACGTATGGTTGAGAATGGGTATGATGCATATTTAGCTTATGTGAGAGATGTTAGTATTGATACCCCTTCAGTTGATTCAGTCCCAGTAGTACGGGATTTTCCCGATGTGTTTCTAGCTGATCTTCCAGGCATGCCGCCTGATAGAGATATTGATTTTGGCATTGATCTGTTGTCGGGCACTCAGCCCATTTTTATTCCTCCATATCGTATGGATCCTCCTAAGTTGAAGGAGTTGAAGGATCAGTTACAGGATTTGCTTGATAAGGGTTTTATTCGGCCCTGTGTATCACCTTGGGGTGCTCCTGTCTTGTTTATGAAGAAAAAGGATGGTTCTATGCGTATGTGTATTGATTATCGCCAGTTAAATAAGGTTATAGTGAAGAACCGTTATCCTTTGCCTCGTATTGATGATCTGTTTGACCAGCTTCAGGGCGCACGGGTGTTTTCTAAGATTGATTTGCGCTCAAGTTACTATCAGTTGAATATTCGGGAGCCAGATATTCTGAAGACTGCTTTCAGGACAAGGTATGGTCATTACGAGTTCCTTGTCATGTCATTTGGGCTGACCAATGCCCCAGCAGCTTTTATGCACTTGATGCACAGTGTGTTCCGGTCGTATCTTGACTCGTTCGTCATCGTCTTTATTGATGATATTTTGGTGTATTCCCGAAGTCGGGAAGATCATGAGCAGCACCTGAGGACTGTGTTTCAGACTTTGAGAGAGAAGAAGTTATATGCTAAGTTCTCGAAATGTGAGTTTTGGTTGGATTCAGTGGCATTCTTAGGCCACGTGGTATCGAGTGAGGTTATTCAGGTGGATCCGAAGAAGATAGAGGCCATGAAGAGTTGGCCCAGACCATCCTCAGCTACAGACATCAGCAGTTCCCTTAGCTTGGCGGGTTATTACCATCGTTTTGTAGAGGAGTTTTCATCGATTGCAGCCCCTATGACCAGGTTGACCCAGAAGGGTGCTCCGTTCCAGTGGAGGGAGGAGTGTGAGGCGAGCTTTCAGAAGCTCAAGACAACTTTGACTATAGCCCCAATTTTGATACTGCCTATAAGTTCGGGGTCTTATATGGTTTATTGTGATGCCTCGAGGATTGGACTCGAAGCGGTGTTGATGCAGGATGGTAGGGTGATTGCCTATGCGCCCAGATAGTTGAAGGTACAAGAGAAGAACTATCCGATCCATGACCTTTAGTTAGCTGCCATTGTCCACGCCTGAAGATCTGGCTCTATTATTTATACGGCGTGCCCTGTGAGATTTATACTGACCATCGGAGATTGCAACACCTGTTCAAGCAAAAGGATCTAAATTTGCACCAAAGGAGGTGGTTAGAGTTGTTGAAAGATTATGATATCACTATTTTGTATCACCCAGGCAAGGCTAATGTAGTGGCCGATGCCTTGAGTCGCCGGGCAGAGAGTCTGGGGAGTTTGGCTTATTTACCAGCATCAGAGAGGCCTATAGCGATGGATGTTCAAGCCTTAGCCAGCCAATTTGTGAGATTAGATCTTTCGGAGCCCAGTCAGGTTCTAGCTTGTGTGATCTCTCGGTCTTCCTTATTTGATCGTATCAGGGAGCGGCAGTATGATGACCCTCATTTGCTTGTCCTCAAGGACAATGTCCAGCACGGTGATGGCAGAGATGTGACTATAGGTGATGATGGGGTATTGAGGGTGCAGGGTCGGATTTGTGTACCCAATGTTGATGGGCTTCGAGAGTTGATTCAAGAGAAGGCCCATAGTTTGCGGTATTCCATCCATCCAGGTGCCGCGAAGATGTATCAGGATTTAAGGCAGCACTACTGGTGGAGGCGGATAAAGAAAGATATAGTTAGATTTGTAGCTCGGTGCCTCAACTGTTAGCAGGTGAAGTATGAGCACCAGAGACCGGGTGGGTTGCTTCAGCAGATAGAGATTCCGGAGTGGAAGTGGGAGCGGGTCACCATGGACTTTGTAGTTGGCCTCCCACGGACTTTGAGAAAGTTCAATGCTATTTGGGTGATTGTAGATCGGCTAACCAAGTCCGCTCATTTCATTCTTATGTGTACTACTTATTCTTCGGAGCGGTTGGTAGAGATTTACATCCGGGAGATTGTTCGTCTGTATGGTATTCCAGTGTCCATCATTTCAGATAGAGGTACACAATTCATATCACGGTTCTGGAGGGCCGTTCAGCATGAGTTGGGTACTCAGGTGGAGTTGAGCACATCATTTCACCCTCAGACAGGCGGACAGTCCGAGCGTACTATTCAAATTCTTAAGGATATGCTCCGTGTGTGTGTGATCGAGTTTGGAGGGTCTTAGGATCAGTTCTTACCATTGGCGAAGTTTTCCTACAACAACAGTTATCAGTCCAGCATTCAGATAGCACCATATGAGGCTTTATATGGTAGGCAGTGTAGATCCCCGGTACATTGGTTTGAGCCGGGTGAGGCTAGATTATTGGGCACAGACTTAGTTCAGGATGCTTTGGAGAAGGTTAAGGTGATTCTGGATAGACTCCATATAGCCCAGTCCATACAGAAGAGTTACGCGGACCGGAAGGTTCGTGATGTTTCCTATATGGTTGGAGAACGGGGTTCTGCTTCGGGTTTCACCTATGAAGGGCGTTATGAAATTTGGGAAGAAAGGGAAGTTGAGTCCGAGGTTTATTGGCCCTTTTGAGATATTGAGGCATGTTGGGGAGGTTGCTTATGAGCTTGCCTTACCTCCCAGCTTAGCAGGAGTTTATCCGGTATTTCATGTTTCGATGCTCTGGAGGTATCACGGTGATCCGTCGCACGTGTTGGATTTAAGTTCAGTCCAGTTGGACAAGGATCTATCTTATGTTGAGGAGCCAGTGGCAATATTGAACAGGCAGGGTAGAAAGTTGAGGTCAAAGAACATTGTTGCAGTAAAGGTTCAGTGGCGGGGTCTGCCGGTCGAGGAGGCGACCTGGGAGACCAAGCAGGATATGCGCAGCCATTACCCTCATCTTTTCAATACTTCAGGTATGTCTCTATGCTCGTTTGAGGAAGAATGAATGTTTAAGTGTAGGAGGATGTGATGACCTGACCGGTCATCTTAAGAATTAACGCCCCAATCCCCTATTAACTACTTTCCCCAAGTATATTTCTGCTATTTTGATTTGCCGGGATGTTCGGTTTTGAGTTTCGGAGAGTTTTGGGACACTTAGTTCCTAAATGAGAGCTTAAGTGTTGGAAAGTTGACCGTAGTCGGAATAGTGTGAAAACAACCTTGGAATAGAAATCTGATGATTCCGCTAGCTCTGTTGGGTGATTTCGGGCTTAGGGGCATGTTCGGATTGTGTTTTGGAGGTCCGTAGCTAATTTAGGCTTGAAATGCCGAAAGTTGAATTTTTGAAGTTTCCGGTTCGATAGTGAGATTTTGATCCGAGGATCAGAATGGAATTCCGGAAGTGGGAGTAGCTCCGTAGTGTTTAATGTGATGTGTGTGCAAAGTTTCAGGTCATTCGGACGAGGTTTGATATACTTTTTGTTCGAAAGCGTATTTTTAATGTTTTGGAATTCTTAGGCTTGAATCCGATGAAAAATAGGTGTTTTGATGTTGTTTTGAGCATTCCAAAGGTTGGAACAAGTTTGAATGATGTTTTAGGATTGGTTGGCAGGTTTGGTTGAGGTCCTAGGGGCCTCGGGTGTGTTTCGGATGCTCAACGGGTCATTTTAGGACTTAGAGGATTGCAGAAAATGTAGCAGGTCTCTAGTTCTGGTTTCCTTCTTCGCGTTTGCGAGTGGGGTCTCAAGTTCGCGAAGAGCATCTGGGGCTGATGGAAGCTTAACGCTTCGAGTTCGCGATGACGGTCCTGCGTTCGCGAAGCTGAGAGGTCGTATGCCTAGGCGTTCGCGAAGAGGGTCCCGCGTTCGCGTAGGAGGGGGAAGTTTGCTACCGCGTACGCAACAGGGGGCATCGCGTTCGCGATGAAGGACATCTAGGCCAAGCGAAGTCGTGCTTCGCAAACGCGAGGGTCCTTCCGCGTTCACGAAGAAGGATTTACCTGGGCAGATATAAAATTTTAAAGTCGAGGGTTTAACCATTTTTGTGAAAACTAAAGCTTGGGAGCTCAGATTTGAGCGAGGTTTTGAGGGATTTTTAGATATATCAATTGGGTAATGATTCTTAACTCCTTTTTGCTTGTAACCCATTAATCCAAACATGAATTCATCATTTAATTTCGGATTGGAGATGAAAATTGGGGAAAAGTTGGAAGAAAGTTCTTAGACCTAGAATTCGACTTTTGGTTGGGAATTTGACCTTAGATTTGGATAATTTTTGTATGCATGAACTCATGAGAGTCTGAGGATTCTGAAAATATAAATTTTACCTAATTCTGAGAAGTGGGCCCGAGGGGCATTTTGGTCATTTTACCTAATTACGCGTATTAGCTTAGAATTTAATTATAGAATCAGTTACTTGAAGTGTTATTTACATTATGAAATTGAATTAAATAGATTTAGGCCATTTGGAGTCGAGTACTCGTGGCAAGAGCATGGTTCCGGGTTGAATTGAGCTGGTTCGAGATAAGTGGTTTGTCTAACCTTGTGTAGGGGACCTTCCCCTTAGGATTTGGTATAATTGTTAATTGAAATGCCTTTTACGCGAGGTGACGAGTGCGTACTTGTGCTAATTGTTGAAAAATCCAGTTTTCATTAAGTAATTACTAGTGTGTTTCCTTTCCTGTTTATTACTTGCACTTTAAGCTTGTTGTTAGCTTAGGAAAACATGTCTAAGTGATTTAATTGTTTTATTTGCTCAAAATGTTTTACCTAAATTTTGTGTAGCATACTAGACTAGAATTAGTTGTTTGTCTTAATATGAAACTGACATTTGCTGAATATATTTCCATGTTGTTGCTGTGTATTTACATTTGGGACTATGGATGTGGGATTCCGGTAGATCCTCCTTGCCTGTTTATTTGAGACTATGGATGTGGGATTCTGGCAGATCCCCCTTGTCTGTTTATTTGGGACTACGGATGTGGGATTCCGGTAGACCCCCTGCACAGTTATATGGAACTACGGGACTGCACCCGGTAGATTCCCCAGTACTAGGTATTTACATTTGGGGACTGCGGAACGGGATTCCGATAGATCCCCGCGCATTTTAAGTTCGACTACGAGACGACACCCGAGAGATCCACTGGACATTTACATTTGGGGGCTATAGGATGGTATCCTGGTAGATCCCCGGTTGCTATCTCCGTGTTGAGTTGTGTTCCCTCGGTGATTATTTTTCCTCTGTTCTAGTTATTGTTGCTCCTTCTATTCTATGGTATTTCTTACTGTTGTACTTAATTATATTGTCTTGTTCTGCACTGTTATACGTTGTATTTTATTTAACCTCAGTAGGGCCCTGACCTTCCTCGTCACTACCCGACCGAGGTTAGGCTTGGCACTTACTGAGTACCGTTGTGGTGTACTCATTCCCTTTCTGCACATGTTTTTCATGTGCAGATCCAGGTACTTTCACTCAGTCTTATCTTTCTTGAGGCGAGGCGCTTATGTAGAGACTTCGAGGTATATCTATCGCGTCCGCAGACCGAGGAGTCCCTTTCTATATTTTTGTAATAGTATAGCCCTTCAGTACTTCCCTTTTGTTAGACATTTCTGGAGTTAAAGCTTCTTATATATCTCTTAGCTTGTGATTCATGGGGTTCTGGATTTTAGGAGTGTTAGATTGAGATTTTGTATTGTTATGTGCCAGGCGGCATCTTAAACACTATTTCATTTTGTCATTTCGGTTTTATATTAATTTCTTTCCACAAATTGTTTTCTTTTTTTCCGCATTTGTTAGGCTTACCTAGTCATAGAGACTAGGTGTTGTCACGATAGTTCACGGAGAGCGAACTGGGGTGGTGACAAGCAATAAGCATGTCATCCACCTATAACAAAAAATATACACGAGAACCATCTTCAAGCTTTTTTTAATACACACACCTATATTATGCACTTCGAGAAAATGTACTTTGAATCATGAATATATCAAATCTTTTATACCACTGCCTAGGCGACTGTTTCAGACCATATAAAGATTTCTTAAGCAAGCAAACATGATTTTGCTTTTCTTGAATAATGAATCCCTTAGGTTAACTTGTATAAATCTGCTCATCCAACTCACCATACAAGAATGCAGTTTTCATATCTAACTGCTCTAGCTCTAAGTCATGAAGAGCCACCAAAGCAGTAAGACCATGATTGAGCTATGCTTTACTACCGGAGAAAACACTTCATTGTAAGTTATCCCCTCCCTCTATGTAAAACCTTTAGCTATTAATCTTGCCTTGTACCTTGATGTTTCAACCCCCGGATTGCCCTTTTTTCTTTTGAAAATCCATTTGCAGCCTAGTACCTTTTGTCCCTTTGGCAATGGAACAAGCTTCCATGTTTGATTCTTATGAAGAGACTCAATCTCTTCACCCATAACACTAACCCACTGTTCTGCTTCTGGACTAGAAATAACTTCTTTATAGCTATTAGGCTCAAGAACATCAATGATCTCTGCAATTGACAAAGTAAACTCCACAAAATTTGCATATCTAGGAAAATTACCATCAGCTATATTTGCAAACCTTTGTGGTGGGTTAATCACTTATTTCTCTCTGCTTGTTTCAATTCTATATGGTTGTTGTTTCGCAGGTGCATCAACATTATCATCTTGATCAATATTTTGCACCTCCTCCACTTCCTCAACATTATCATATGTTGCGCAGCTACCAAACACACAATGCTCACAAAAATTCAAAACTTGATTTTTGTACCCTTTTAGCAAATTCTGCTTACTCAACAAAGACAATTCCTTATCACTCATATGACCAAGTCGCAAGTGCCACAACTGAAACTGATAGCCTATTTTGGCCAAGCTGGAGAAATCAGCTGAGAAGTGTTTTTTTCAAAAGTGCTTTTGAAAAAAGTACTTTTGGAGAGAAGCAGTTTGTGTTTGGCTAATCAGTCTGAAAAGCACTTTTGAGAAATAATTTGTGTTTGGCCATGCTTTTTAGAAAGTGCTTTTAAATGTCAAATTACGAATAAGGACATGAATAGATGTACTTAATAATTAATATTATAGGTAAATAAATAATCTCAAAATTTTGTTATTACATGAAATAATTAAAAATATTCATTTTATTTAAGAAAAATATGAAAATAAAATTAAAAAGTACTTAATTCTTTTAATATAAGTTAAATATATTAAAATTCCTTCTACAAATATAAAAGCATTCACCCCTAAAGTCACCATATATTAGAAAGCTTTCCTAAAAATAAAAAGAAATATTTATAAATTAATATCCTATGTATTAGGTGTAAGGGTTATTTTGGTATATACTATATTTTATTAAGGGTATTTTAGGTAAGAAGAAAAGCCAAAACTGCTTCTGTTTCTGCTTTTGGAAAGAAGCTACTTTTTTCTGCTTCTCTAAAACTGCTTCTGCTTCTTCGCAAAAGCACTTTTTCCCCCAAATAATCTTGGCCAAACATCTCAAGTTAGAAAAAAAAGTGCTTTTGAAAAAAAACACTTTTGGCCTTTTGAGAAGCTTGGCCAAACAGGCTATGATTCAGATCACTTTTCCCAGAAACTACAACATCTTCCCATTCAACTACACTGGCCTGAAGATGATACAATTTAGAATGCAGTTTACCTTTCATGAGTACCATGGAGCCTTTACTCACTTTAATTATTCCATTCTCAGAGTGATACTTATATCCTTGATCATCCAAAGTCGAAAGGGAGATAAAATTTCTCTTTATCCGAGGAACATGCCAACACTCAATATTTTTGATAATTCTATCGAACATTCTCAATTTGATGTTACCAATCCCCTTTACTAGTAATGCATTATCATCTCACATGTAGATAGTCCCACTCATTTGCTTGTAAGTTGCAAACCAATTCTTATGTGGACACATATGGAAAGTAGCACCAGAATCAAGAATCGAAGAATTCTACCCTTGACTAAAACTCACAACACAGACTTCCCCTACATAGTCACTATCATCAGAATTATTGCCAGTGTCAGCAATATTTGCCGAATTATCTATTTTCTGCTTCCCTCTTTTCTCTTTCATCTTAGGTGATAGGTTACAAGTACCTTGCGCACAAGTACTTTACTTTATGTTTTGATGATCTAACAAATTTACCATCCAAACCCAAATAAGGAGCTTGTTACACATTTAAAAGACCCTAAGATTATAAAGTTCCAGGTTAGGATCCAGCCTTTGGGAAAGCAAGGTGAATGCTATTACTGAATCAAAGGACTTGCAAGAGCTGACCATAGAAAAGCTGGTTGGAAATCTGAAGACCTACTAGATGAAGAGGAAGATAGAGAGTGAAAGTAGAGAACCAAAGAAATAAAAGAACCTCGTACTCAAAGCTGATAGCAATGACTCAAGTGAGGAAGAGTGGAAGGAATAGCTGAGGGAACAAGTCCCTACCAGTTCCCGAGGAGACTGTATGGAGTCAAATCTCTAGCAGGAAAGTTGCTGCTTGCACACGCTATTGTACAGGAACAGTGCAGTCAACTTTCTATGGAGGGCTTTTTACCTACCTTGCTTATATTATTGTAAGTGATGTTACACAAGTATAAATACAATCAAGGAAGGTAAAATAACTTACTTAATGAGAGAATCAGATGAAGAACCTGAAGCATGCCTGGTACAATCATTCAAGTTAATCGACTCAAGATAATCTGGGAAGTGTGCCTTTAGATTCATAAGAACCAAATTAAGGATATAATACCTTGGTGTTCCCCTGATAGAAGTATAAGTCAACTATACAGGTGGAAAGCAACTGTAGAAAGTGACTGCCTGCAACTGTACACACAATAGTTCTGCAAACAGTGCATAAGTCACTTCCCATTGAGAAGAGGCATGTACTAACCAAGATATGACATCACTAAGGTGATTTATTTTGCAATATAAACCTAGTGCAAGGCACAAGATATCACTCTCCAAGACTTGCAAAAATCAGAAACGAAAAACTCTCTCTCAAGTGCTTGCAACAACCTCTTTCAAGAACAAAGCTACTGCAACCTCAAGGACTGGATCCAAGATTGAAGATATCTTAAGTCCTTAGGTTTGTTGAGTCTTTGTTATTTGTTCTTCAATTATAACTCCTATCTTGCTTTCTTAGAAGCTGTGTTTTAGGAAACCTAAAATCACAAACCCTCCAAGTTTGTGTCTTGGCTAGAGTTAGTCGAGTTGTAAAGACTTTGTAATAAAGTTATTACAAAGTGGCTTGTAATAGGGTTACTATAAGTTAGAGTGATTAAAGTCTTTGTCACTAGAGAGTGACAAAGTGGCTTGTGGTGAGAGTATCACAAGTTAGTCAAAGTCTTTGTAACTAGAGAGTCACAAAGTGGCTTGTGGTGAGAGTGCCACAAGTTAGTTGAGTTGAATCCTTTGTAATAGAGGTATTACAAAGTGGCTTGTAATAGGTGTTTACAAGTTAGTGAAGTTGAAAGCCTACAAGTGTAGGTCATGGTTTTTGTCCCCTTGAGTTGGGATTTTTCCATGTAAAAATCCTATGTGTTCTTTACTTACTGTTGAGCTACTGTGGTAACAATTAGAGAACCTAATTCCCTGTACTGGTTGGTTGCACAGTCTGTTGCTTACAGTAGGAACTGCTAGAGAATCTGGTTCTCTATACAATGGGAACTTATCCTGTGTCTCATCTATATACTGGTTCCGCAGTTATCACTATACCAAACTGATATATGACCAGATCGCTACACAGTTTGGTTCATCAGTATTTCAGTGGAAACTCATAGAGAACCCGGTTCCCTATACAGTCTGGTGGACGCTTAGTTCCTAACAATTGGTATCAGAGCAGGTTCTTTCTAAAAGGTTAACACCTAGAAAGGATCTACATGTTTTCTCCACCAAACTTGGAGGAAAGTCAATCAACCAATTGACCACAAAGATTTTAGAAGATAGGTCGCAAAAATGGTGGGAGCCCAAAGAAAGGAAGTTCCAGCAGGAATTTCAAAGGAAATGATTGTTGTCATAAGTGTGGAAAGCCTGGACACTTCATCAAAGACTACCCATTTCTGAAACAAGAGCATCACAAACACAACTCTGACAAAGTAGCAAAAAGGAACCTGGTTCCTGACAAACGATTCAGCCGAAAAAGTGCAGCTGAAAATGTTGTGAAGTAAGCTCTTGCTGCATGGGGAGACTTCTCCAGTGATCAGAAGAGGAATCAGATGCAGGAAGCAGCTCCATGATGGCAGTGCAAAATGAAGCAAAGAAATTTGATTCATTGTTTGCATTGACGGCTCAGTCCGATAAGGATGAAGAGGATGACAATGATGAGGTAACTTTCAGGGATGTTTAGAGAAATCTGAAGTCCTACTCTTCGAAAAAAATGATGTCATTAGCAAATGTTCTAATTGATACATATTATTGTTTTGTTAATGATAAAGATGCCCCAATCATAGAGCTAGGAGATGTTGAACAGTCTAGAGATGATTTGATGGTAGTGATTGATGACTTGAAGGAAACCATAGAGAACCTTGGAAAAGAAAAGAATACTCTAGTAGAGAAAATTGCAGCTAATGAGCAAGAAAGGGGCGATATGGTAGTTTCTATTAAAGAATTAAGGGAGCAAGTGGAAGAAGTAACTAGAGAACATAACTTGTTGAAAAAGCAAACAAAAAAATGGATGGACAACACTAAGAAAGAGGAAGTGGCTAGAGAGGCTCAACTTGAGCTTGAGAGTGAGCTTAAGAAAGTTAAAACGAGTCTTGTTGCTGAGCTTGAAAAGAATAGACAACTTCATGAGGATTTAAAAAGGGTTAAAAATTATCTTGATAAGTCACTTAAATGGACCCAGTCCTCTGATGTAATAACGTCTATGTACAGGAGTAATGGTGGAAACAAGCAAGGCATCGGGTTCCAAAAGGCTAAAAAACCCTATAATCCCCATAGGAAGTATGTAACTGTGGGTGATAATAGGTTGTGCACTCACTGTGGTCAAACTGGTCATTACAAGGACTCTTATAAAGTTAAAATTCAGTCTTTATAGAAAAATAGAGTTTTTGTTGAAAAGAGGTGTATTGATGAGGAACCTGATTCCTTGAAAAAAAAATATGTGTTGCCTGCATGGGCAAAAAGAAGTTTATCCGCCCATTCTATCATTATAAGGGACCCAAGCTGGCTTGGGTTCCTAAGTCTAATCATTAATTTAGTGTGCAAGGAACAATGAAAGGGAGCAGTCAACAGTGGTACATGGATAGCGACTGCTCGAAGCTCATGACTAGAAGAACAAATGATTTCCTTTCACTAAAAGCCCTGCAGGGAGGGAATGTATCCTCTGAAAATGAAAGACGGGGTACATTGGTATCGGAAATGTTGAAAAGTCTCTCAAATCTGTGATGAAGGGAACAAAGTAGAGTTCTTGTCTAAAGTGTGCACAGTTACTAATCTGGTAACTGACGAAGTGGTCTTAGTAACCAAAAGATACAAGAATATCTACGTCGCTGATTTTGAGTCTCTACAAGCTGGTGATATGAGCTTCTTGAAGAAGTACCTGGTTCGTGGTCTGCCAAATTCAAATTTCAAGGAGCGCAAAGTGTGTGATGCATGTACTAAGGGAAATATCTGATGTTTCAAATGGCAAGGCTGATATGATGAGTCAGATGAAGGAACAGGTGAAGACAATGCAATATCCTCTACTACTTCTCAAGAGGAACCTAGTACCCCAATTATGTCACGACCCAAACTGGAGGGCCATGACTAGCACCCGACCACACTTGCCGAGCACCAACATACATTTCATCTAACCTTCATTATTATCTTTTAGGGCTGACGAGATCAATATAAATGGTAGACCTGGATCATGGACAACCAGTAATAAAATATGACGACATGAACATACATAGCAGGGGATGGCCAGACAATCAAGAAACTACATATAAGGTATGAGCTACAACGCTACTATGAAAGACTATACAACAAAAACTAGCCGATAAGGCATACCAAACTATACATGAGTCGACACCTGTCTATGAGCCTCTAAAGGAACATAAGTGCTGCAACATAGCCGGAACAGGGCCCCGACATACCCATAATGTCTATAACAAAAATGCATACCAAGACCAAGGCAAGTCCGGAGAAGGGATCTCGCCAATCACCGCTGAACTGGACAGCCTACTGTGGTGGGGGAGCTGCACCTGCCTGTCTATCAGGACCTGCAGCACGACATGCAGCGTCCACAAATAAAAGGACGTCAGTACGAATAAAGTACTGAGTATGTAAGGCAGGGAACCATAAATACGATCAGTAATGTAAGCAAGGATAGAGAATATACAACCTGTAACATCTTAGTACCTCTGAGGGCTACTTACATGAAATGCATGATACATATGTATAAATACATAAACCCTTAAAACATTTGCCTCTGTGGGCATCATCATCATCATATCGTACCCGGCCATAATAGGCTCGGTAGAATCGTACCCGGCCACGTGGAGCTCGGTAAAACCCAACTGATCAGTGGTTGCACAATAGGTGCCATACCCGGCCAACTATAGCGTGGCTCGGTAGAGTAAAATAGATACATATATATAATGCATGCTCGACTCATGGAATCACATTCTAAACCTTTCGGAGTGGCGTAAGGTCGGTATCCTCTGTACATGTTATTAGGACTAACTCTTCACTATGAACCTTATAAGAATCAGGAAGTACCAACAACATTGATAACATAAGAATAAGATAAGCAACATTAACATCAATCGTTCCATAAGAGGGAAAACAATGTAAGTACTGCTAGCTTCTAAGAGTAGAGTATCTTGGAAGCTCGTTCATTACATTATGTACAATCGGAGTCGTGCAAAAGAAGGAAAGGTATAGCCTCACATACCTTGTATATACTACCCCAATCTCAAGCTATGCAATTGTCAAAACTCCTTAGTCTACAATAAGAGAAACGATACTATCGTTATCATTTAAGCGTCATAACTATTATGTATCGACCACAACCTATTTTACGGATGAAACGGACAACACCTCCCCTATATATATGACCTCACACCATTCAAAACAGTCACCAAACAGCCCAAACAACATCAATAATAAACATATTGAGCCTCCCAAAATAGTCCACACACAGCCTAATCACTTCATACATACGACGACCATCGTAGTCGTGTCAAACAACCTGGAAATGTTACGAATAACTATCAGCCCATAACCCTACATATATATGGTGTTTCTCCACACCCTTCCTCCTCCAAAACTCCACAAGATAGTAGTAAAATACGCAGCCCAACAACAACGCAAAACAGTCCACAAAACAATAACATTACTACCAAGCCTTTCGATATATATCTCACAAGTTCTAGCTTCAATGGCTTAGCCGCAACTTGGATAATCTTAAATACATATAGAGTAAGAGGTTCCTTACCTTTATACAGAAAGAACAACTCCAATTTGACCTTAAATTTCCATGAAATATCCCTCCAATGCTGCCACAACAACAAAAAAGCGAAACTAGCGATCAATTAGTGTTTTTCGGCACTAGAATCACTTTAGAAGGCTTGAAATCACCTAGGATTGATATTAAGAACATGAGGGAGTATTTACAGAACATAAACCCTTTAAAACAACCTCCCACACGAGCTGGAACGACACAAAAATGAGCAACAACAAGAAGAACAAGAGACTTACTAGCGCCACGGAATTCCCGACACTTGATTTGTGTTGTTTGCCCTTTTTTGGGTCTTGAATCTTGAGAGAACCTTGAGAGGATGTTCCTAGGGTTCTAAGGTCTGAAAATAGTGAAAAGAAATGACTTAAAACGGGTTGGAGGCATCCTATATAGGTCCAAATATCTTAAACCGCCTTAGTGGGCCCCATAGAGAGGTGCTTGGCGCAGTCTCGCGAAAATGCAAATATCTCTCTACTCCGATATCGTATCGATGAAAGGTTTAATGCGTTGGAAACTAGACTCATATATCTTTAATTTGGTTGGTAGATCACCCTGTAATTCCTTGTAAATTAGGAGAAAAGATTAGAAACATTTGACCTAATGTTTAAGTAAAATTATGAACCTAAGTTGCGACAACTTTTGTCGACTTTTGTTTCATAACTCGTTTGACTTCAAGACTTATGATACGGATATTATATGATTAAAATACCTTAATAAATGAACTCTTGAGTGTATTAAGCACCGCTAGATTACTTGAAAATACGAGTTACAACATCCTTGATTCATTTAACTTCTAATACTTGTTAATCACCCTTATACACTCTTGTATCACTTAAGACCAATAGGATTGACTTCTTATCATCTCAAAGATAATTCCTTCTTGGATTTATGTTAACTAATATATGGCATGAACTAACACATGTGGATATGGGTTGTAACACCCTCCCCCCTTAGGAACATTCGTCCTCGAATGTAAGGGTTCATGGGGAGTTTAAATCATCGTGGATTCCAATGGAAATTTCCGATCAATTTTCCCCTATAAAATGGTCACTAGCAAAACTTGCAAGTAATTAAGCCCAACATATGGCTTCACAAGGCTACACAAAGCATTATGCGTATTTACATTATCTACATATCACCATTTTGTATTAAGGAGGAGTATTCTCAAATTATTGCTTACCTCATAGAGCCGTTTCACCTTCCAATGTATCCTGTCTTCCACCAGCATCCTTGTTATCTTCATTCTGGAATAAGTAAGGGTATTTAGACTTCATCTCCTCTTCTGCTTCCCATGTCATTTCTTCCATATTTTTGTTCCTCCACAATACTTTGACGGAAGCTACATCTTTTGTTCTCAGCTTGCGGACTTGCCGATCTAATATCGCCACTGGCACTTCTTCATATGATAGGTCCTCTGTAACTTGTACATATTTGATAGGGACGACTCGAGAAGGGTCTCCAATACATTTTCTCAACATAGATACATGGAATACCGGGTGGACAAATTCCAATTCGGATGGCAATTCTAACTCATAAGCAACCTGTCCAATTCGTCGAAGAATTTTATACGGCCCGATATACCTTGGACTCAGCTTACCTTTCTTCCCAAAACGCATAATACCCTTCATTGGTGAGATCCTCAGGAAAACCCAATCACCAACCTCAAACTCTAGATCACGACGTCGGACATCAGAATAAGATTTTTGCCTGCTTTGTGCCGTCCTCAATCGCTCCTGTATCACTTTCACCTTCTCAATAGCTTGGTGAATCAAATCTGGCCCATATAATTCTGTTTCACCGACTTCGAACCATCCAACTGGTGATCTACATCTCCTCCCGTATAGTGCCTCGTATGGGGCCATTTTAATACTGGAATGGTAGCTATTGTTATAGGCGAATTCTATGAGTGGAAGATGATCATCCCAATTCCCCTTAAAATCTAGAACACATGCTCGTAGCATATCTTCCAGTGTCTGAATGGTACGTTCAGCCTGTCCGTCAGTCTGCGGATGAAATGCAGTGCTGAGATTTACTTGTGTGCCTAAACCCTTCTGGAAAGACCTCCAAAAGTTAGCCGTAAATTGAGCTCCTCGGTCTGATATAATAGATACGGGCACACCATGAAGCCTAACAATCTCCTTGATATACAACTTCGCATAATCTTCAGCCGTGTAAGTTGTCTTCACTGGCAGAAAATGGGCACATTTTGTAAGTCGATCAATTATCACCCAGATGGAGTCAAACTTATGATAAGAGCGAGGTAATCCAATAATGAAGTCCATATTAATCACCTCCCACTTCCAGGTCGGAATCTCTATATTTTGAAGCAATCCACCGGGTTTCTGATGTTCTATCTTTACTTGTTGACAATTGGGACACTGGGCTACAAATTCTGCAATAGACTTCTTCATATTATCCCACCAATACTGCTCCTTGACATCATGATACATCTTTGTCGAGCCGGGATGGATGGAATATCGGGATTGATGAATCTCATTCATAATCTTCTCTCGCAACCCTGCCACATTAGGCACACACAATCGGCTCTGGTATCTCAGTGCCCCGTCTTTTCCGATCCCAAAAGCCATACTTTTACACTGTTGAATGCTTTCTCTTAATCGTACTAAGATAGGATCTTCATATTGTCGTGCTTTTACCTCGGCTACCAAAGATGATTCTGATGTATTCTGTACAGTAACACCTCCGTCATCAGAGTCTAACAATCTGATTCTCATATTGGCTAGCTGATGAAGCTCTTTAATCAACCCCCATCTACCTGCCTCAATATGTACTAAGCTTCCCATTGATTTACGGCTGAGAGCGTCTGCCACAACATTGGCTTTACCGGGATGATACAATATCTCGACGTCGTAGTCTTTCAATAATTCAAGCCACCTACGCTGCCTCAAATTCAACTCTTTCTGCTTGAAGATGTATTGTAAACTCTTGTGATCTGTGTAGATGTCAACATGGACGCCGTATAAGTAGTGCCGCCATATCTTCAAAGCATATATTACTGCAGCCAATTCCAAATCATGGGTTGGATAATTCTTTTCATGCTTCTTCAATTGTCTTGATGCATAAGCAATCACATTCCCACGCTGCATCAATACGCACCCCAAACCTATACCTGAGGCATCACAATATACCACATAATCTTCTGTTCCTTCAGGAAGAGTGAGCACTGGTGCAGATGTCAATCGATTCTTCAGCTCCTGAAAACTACGTTCACAAGTGTCAGACCACTGGAATTTGGTAGCTTTTTGTGTTAACTTAGTCAATGGTGATGATATAGAGGAAAATCCTTCTACAAACCGCCTATAATATCCTGCTAGCCCTAGGAAGCTGCGGACTTCTGATGGTGTTGTAGGTCTCGGCCAATTCTTTACTGCATCGATCTTCTGAGTGTCGACACTAATACCCTCATCAGATATCACATGGCCAAGGAATGCTACTGAGTTCAGCCAGAATTCACATTTGGAGAGCTTAGCATATAACTTACGATCCTGAAGCGTCTGTAATACTATCCGCAAGTGGCCCGCATGTTCCGCCTCCGAACGAGAATACACTAGAATGTCATCAATGAATACAATCACGAACACATCAAGATAGGGCCTGAATATAGTATTCATGAGATCCATAAAAGCTGCTGGGGCATTTGTTAGCCCGAACGACATCACCAAGAACTCAAAGTGCCCATATCTTGTCCGGAAGGCCGTCTTTGGAATATCCTTCTCCCTAACCCTCACCTGATGATACCCTGAACGTAAATCAATCTTGGAGAAATACTTGGCACCCTGGAGTTGGTCAAACAGGTCATCAATTCTTGGAAGTGGATACTTGTTCTTTATAGTAGACTTATTCAACTGTCGATAGTCGATACACATCCGTAACGACCCGTCTTTCTTCCGCACGAATAGGACTGGTGCACCCCAAGGTGAAGTGCTAGGCCTAATAAAGCCCTTATCCAGCAAGTCCTTCAACTGCACCTTCAACTCTCGCAACTCTGCCGGGGCCATTCTGTATGGAGGAATAGAGATCGGTTGAGTGTCAGGCAACACATCAATGCTAAACTCAATCTCCCTTTCAGGAGGAAGGCCTGGGAGTTCATCTGGGAAAACATCTGGGAATTCGTTGACCACAGGGATTGATTGTAAAGTAGGCGGTTTCGCCTCCGCATCCCTAACGCGAACGAGATGATAAATGTAACCTTTTGAGATCATTTTCCTTGCCTTAAGATAGGAAATAAACCTACCTTTCGGTGTAGCAATGTTCCCTTTCCATTCAATGATGGGTTCACCCGGAAATTGGAACCTAACCATCTTCGTACGACAGTCAACATTTGCATAGCATGAGGCCAACCAGTCCATTCCCATTATCACATCAAAATCAACCATTTCTAACTCAAATAAATTTGCCGAGGTTTGACGACTACAAATCATCACAGTGCAACCTCTATATACCCTTCTAGCAATCACAGAATCTCCTATCGGAGTAGATACCGCAAGGGGTTTACTTATCAATTCAGGTTCAATGCCAAACTTATTAGCCACAAAGGGTGTAACATATGATAATGTAGATCCCGGATCAATCAGCGCATATACATCATAAGAAAACACAGATATAATACCTGTAACAACATCTGGAGACGACTCGAGATCCTGTCGACCTACTAGAGCATAGGTTCGATTTTGAGCACCACTCGAACTCGGCACTGCACCTCTACCCCTACCACGACCTGTCGACTGCTGAAAACCCCGTGCTGGAGGTCGAACTGATGAGGAAGAACCAGACACAGATCCAGTCGGCTGAGCCATACCATCACCTCCTCTATTAGGACAATCCCGCATCATATGGCCAGGCTGCCCGCACGAATAGCATGCATCAGAACCTCGACGACACAGTCCAAAGTGGGCCTTGCCGCACTGATCACAATGTGGTGTTGGGGGTCTCATCTGACTAGTATCCCTGTGATGTTGCGAGCCAGATGCCCGCGAACTCTGACCTGGACCAGAATAGGATCGATCATATCGAGGCCTCTGAAACTGTGGAGGAGCACTAGCTACAGGTGGCGCCGAACTCCTCGAAAACTGTGGCCTGATGCGGCCTCTGAAGTCATCAGAATACCCTGCAAATCTCGCCCTCTTATGCTGGCCCCTATCCTGCTCCCTAACTGCCCTCTGCTGGCGCTTACGATCCTCTAGGGTCTGGGCATAAGCTTGAATACGGGAAATATCCATGCCCTCCACCAAGGAGGCTGTCGTACACTCATTTATCAGATGTGGTCCCAACCCATTCACGAACATATGCACCCTATCACTCATCTCGGCCACCATATGGGGAGCATACCTTGCCAAAGAATCAAACTGCATACTGTACTCTCGCACACTCATATTACCTTGTCTAAGGTTCAAGAACTTATCAGCTCTAGCTCGTCGTATCTCAACTGGCAAGTAGTGACGAAGAAAGGCCTCAGAAAATTCCTTCCACACAGCTGGAGGAGGGTTCGGACCCCTGGATCTCTCCCAACTATCATACCAGAGAACCGCTAAATCCCGTAGCCGATAAGAAGCCAACTCTACTGCCTCTGTATCACTAACATGCATAACCCGAAGTGTACGATGAACCTGGTCAATAAAAGTCTGTGGGTCCTCCTTGGGGTCTGATCCGGTAAACACTGGAGGGTCTAAATTAATAAAATCACGAACTCTTGTACTAACTGGTTTCTCAGCAGCACCTGTATTCTGCCTCTGAGCCTGAGCAGCTACCAAGCTAGTCAATAACTGCAAAGCACTCCGCATATCCTGGTCTGGAGTGCCAGACGGAGGAACTGGAGGCGCTGGGTGCCTTCTAATATCCTCTGGAGGAGATGGAGTAGATGAGGTATGAGAGGGCATCTCACTTTGAGCCTCACTTTGTCCTGCTCTGACTTGGGGCACCTGACTGGTACCCTCTCCCGCTGCTGTATCAAGCCGTCTACTAATCGTTTGCTTCCTAGTCGAAGGCATCACTGAAAAAAACAAGGTGAATATTAGAGACGAACACTTACGACTCAACTCTACGCACGATCTAGATTCAGGAAGAAGGTAACAACCCTAGATGTCATGTAGCCTCCTGATTATAAATGTGGCGCGCTACACATCCATAATCAAGACTCTACTAGACACGGCTCATAGACAACCCCTAGGACAGACTTGCTCTGATACCAAGTTTGTCACGACCCAAACTGAAGGGCCATGACTAGCACCCGACCACACTTGCCGAGCACCAACGTACATTTCATCTAACCTTCATTATTATCTTTTAAGGCTGACGAGATCAATATAAATGGTAGACCTAGATCATGGACAACCAGCAATAACATATGACGGCATGAACATACATAGCATGGGATGACCAGACAATCAAGAAACTACATATAAGGTATGAGCTACCACGCTACTATGAAAGACTATACAACAAAAACTAGCCGATAAGGCATACCAAACTATACATGAGTCGACACCTGTCTATGAGCCTCTAAAGGAACATAAGTGCTGCAACATAGCCGGAACAGGGCCCCGACATACCCATAATGTCTATAACAAAAATGCATACCAAGACCAAGGCAAGTCCGGAGAAGGGATCTCGCCAATCACCGCTGAACTGGACAGCCTACTGTGGTGGGGGAGCTGCACCTGCCTGTCTATCAGGACCTGCAGCACGACATGCAGCGTCCACAAATAAAAGGACGTCAGTACGAATAAAGTACTGAGTATGTAAGGCAGGGAACCATAAATACGATCAGTAATGTAAGCAAGGATAGAGAATATACAACCTGTAACATCTTAGTACCTCTGAGGGCTACTTACATGAAATGCATGATACATATGTATAAATACATAAACCCTTAAAACATTCGCCTCTGTGGGCATCATCATCATCATATCGTACCCGGCCATAATAGGCTCGGTAGAATCGTACCCGGCCACGTGGAGCTCGGTAAAACCCAACTGATCAGTGGTTGCACAATAGGTGCCGTACCCGGCCAACTATAGCGTGGCTCGGTAGAGTAAAATAGATACATATATATAATGCATGCTCGACTCATGGAATCACATTCTAAACCTTTCAGAGTGACGTAAGGTCGGTATCCTCTGTACACGTTATTAGGACTAACTCTTCACTATGAACCTTATAAGAATCAGGAAGTACCAACAACATTGATAACATAAGAATAAGAGAAGCAACATTAACATCAATCGTTCCATAAGAGGGAAAACAATGTAAGTACTGCTAGCTTCTAAGAGTAGAGTATCTTGGAAGCTCGTTCATTACATTATGTACAATCGGAGTCGTGCAAAAGAAGGAAAGGGATAGCCTCACATACCTTGTATATACTACCCCAATCTCAAGCTATGCAATTGTCAAAACTCCTTAGTCTACAATAAGAGAAACGATACTATCGTTATCATTTAAGCGTCATAACTATTATGTATCGACCACAACCTATTTTACGATGAAACGGACAACACCTCCCCTATATATATGACCTCACACCATTCAAAACAGTCACCAAACAGCCCAAACAACATCAATAATAAACATATTGAGCCTCCCAAAATAGTCCACACACAGCCTAATCACTTCATACATACGACGACCACCGTAGTAGTGTCAAACAACCTGGAAATGTTACGGATAACTATCAGACCATAACCCTACATATATATGGTGTTTCTCCACACCCTTACTCCTCCAAAACTCCACAAAACAGTAGTAAAATATGCAGCCCAACAGCAACGCAAAACAGTCCACAAAACAATAACATTACTACCAAGCCTTTCGATATATATTTCAAAAGTTCTAGCTTCAATGGCTTAGCCGCAACTTGGATAATCTTAAATACATATAGAGTAAGAGGTTCCTTACCTTTATACAGAAATAACAATTCCAATTTGACCTTAAATTTCCATGAAATATCCCTCCAATGCTGCCACAACAACAAAAAGCGAAACTAGCGATCAATTAGTGTTTTTCGGCACTAGAATCACTTTAGAAGGCTTGAAATCACCTAGGATTGATATTAAGAACATGAGGGAGTATTTAAAGAACATAAACCCTTTAAAACAACCTCCCACACGAGCTGGAACGACACAAAAATGAGCAACAACAAGAAGAACAAGAGACTTACTAGCGCCACGGAATTCCCGACACTTGATTTGTGTTGTTTGCCCCTTTTTTGGGTCTTGAATCTTGAGAGAACCTTGAGAGGATGTTCCTAGGGTTCTAAGGTCTGAAAATAGTGAGAAGAAATGACTTAAAACGGGTTGGAGGCATCCTATATAGGTCCAAATATCTTAAACCGCCTTAGTGGGCCCCATAGAGAGGTGTTTGGCGCAGTCTCGCGAAAACGCGAATATCTCTCTACTCCGATATCGTATCGATGAAAGGTTTAATGCGTTGGAAACTACACTCATAGATCTTTAATTTTGTTGGTAGATCACCCCGTAATTCCTTGTAAATTATGAGAAAAGATTAGAAACATTTGACCTAATGTTTAAGTAAAATTATGAACCTAAGTTGCGACAACTTTTGTCGACTTTTGTTTCATAACTCGTTTGACTTCAAGACTTATGATACGGATATTATATGATTAAAATAACTTAATAAATGACCTCTTGAGTGTATTAAGCACCGCTAGATTACTTGAAAATACGAGTTACAACATCCTTGATTCATTTAACTTCTAATACTTGTTAATCACCTTTATACACTCTTGTATCACTTAAGACCAATAGGATTGACTTCTTATCATCTCAAAGATAATTCCTTCTTGGATTTATGTTAAATAATATATGGCATGAACTAACACATGTGGATACGGGTTGTAACAAATTACTACCACTAAAGCTGAAGAAAGAGATGGAGATGCAGCATTAGGAACTTCTGATGCAGAACACAATAGTGGAAGTCATAATTCTGTTGATGTCAATGATGATTCACATATGGAAGAACCTGGTCCGTCAAATTTTGAAGTTCAAGTATCCAACTAGAAGCAAAAGAGTTCATATCCCTTCAAAATGTAATCACATCCTTAGACTCTGGTATTCAACCTCGTTCTAAGCAGCTATGCAAGATGAGCTCCGTCAACTTGAAAGGAACAGTGTGTAGAACCTGGTTCCATGACTTGCTGACAGAACTGTTATAGGAGTCAGGCTCCCCGTGCTTGGTATGAAAGGTTGTCAAAATTCCTTCTAGAAAATGGCTTTACAAGAGAGAAAATTGACAACGCTCTTTTTCTGAAGAAATCTGGAAGGAACCTACTCATTGTTCAGATTTATGTGGATGACATCATATTTGGAGCTACAACTGACTCATTATATGAAGAATTTGCTAAACTCATGGGAAGTGAGTTTGAAATGAGTATGATGGAGGAACTGAATGTCTTCCTGGTCTTGAAGTGAAGCAGTCCATAAAGGGAACGTGTATCATTCAGCGAAAATACATCAAAGGGGAATCATTGGATATCTACTCTACCTTACTACCAGCAGGTCAGACATTGTATTTAGTGTGGGATTATGTGCAAGGTTCCAATCAAATTCTAAGGAATCTCATCTGAAGTCCTGCTAAGAGAATTCTGAGATATTTTAAGGGCACACAGAACCTAGTTCTGTACTATCCTTCAGGTGACAATTTCAACCTTATTGGTTATGCTGACGCTAATTATGCAGGCTATCTAGTGAACAAGAAGAGCACATCTGGAATGGCACATTTTCCAGGGTCATACTTGATCTCATGGGGTACAAAGAAACAAACTGTGTAGCTCTTTCTACTGCCGAAGCTGAATACGTGGTTGTTGCTTCTTGTTGTGCTCAAATAGTATAGATCAAGCAACATCTTAAAGACTTTGGTGTATTTACAGCTTGAACCTGGTACAACACAAGAGGAAAAAGCACATTGATATCATACACCAACTTCTCAGGGACAATGTTGAAAAAGTTTTGATTTGTATGAAGTTCTGGAAGACAAAGGATCAGGTAGCAAACATCTTCACCAAGGCACTGAGCATGGAACATTTTGAAATAAATCGTCTGGAGTTCGGATTGATCAATCTCAATTGAGGACCTGGTCCCTCGATGATTAGCTATGTTAAGAAGGAAAGGTACAATGCTAAAAAGTGTTTTTCAGCGACATCTAACTCAAATCTATACTATTACAGCTATACACATATGGCAGTTTTAGGACAAAAAAAAATAAGAATGACATTGCACTTCTAGGAGTCTTTGCTCAAAATTTTCAAAAACAGTCACGGAACCTGGTACTCAGGTTAGTAGTCCCTTCAATACTTATATGCCTTTTTAAGTTGCTGAAGTGTCATGTCATCAATTTGTTTCTGCCTGTCCTCCTAACTTTTGAAGTCCAAAATGTTAAACCTTTTTCTAAACTGACTCGTTTCCCCTAAAAAGGCACTTCTCTATCTTACACCCAAATAAAACCTATTCTTTTCTTCAAAACCAAAATCAACCTTGTCTCAAAATAATCCTTCTTTCCAAATATGCCAGAAGTGAACCCAACTCTTTCACTTTCCAAAAACCTAACTCCTTCAGAATCAAAACTCCAAGAATTCTTTGATAGATTTTGATGGAACTTTAACTGAAAGGGAACATGATAGATCTAATATTCTAAGAGCATGAGGCTAAAGTTGTTGCTGGATTTGTGGAAGCCTTGAAGGATGGAACAATTGGTAAATATGAGGACTGAATGAGGGACCTGACCCCTCAAGTCCTTTTCATGAAGTCAATTTTAATAATTATCTTTTTCTCTTTGAGTTCTATGTATAAACGAACTTCCTATCCAGTGAAAAGGATTGATGAAAAATAGGCTGATTGATGATGAAGTGGTGTAAGCTGCTGATGTGATTGTGGAAGAGAGAATGAAATGAATCTTTTCCTGTGAGAAAGAATTTAAAAAGGGGGGGTTGGCTGAGAAAGATGCAGCAGATGATAAGGGTAAACAGATTGAGAAGAAGAAGAGGGAGACATGGCTGCTCGGGGATAGAAAGGGTAGTGTAAGCAAGGAACCTGGTTCCTTATAGAAGCAAAAGGTTGAGCCATTAGGTTTAGAAGGAGAAGACGTTGAAGTCTCAAAAAGTGTGGTAAGGCAGAGTGTTGACTCTAATATTGCTGAAAAAATGGAGGAACTTCTTGACATTGTTGAGTTCCAAAAATAGAATCACCTCTTTGTTCCTCCAAGTCCCAATGTTTTTTGAAGAAGACATAAAAACTTCTATGTTTTACATGATACTATGATGCTATATGTGCACGGGACTGAGTCTGTTCTTGATGAGACGAAGCTTGGGGAGATTCTTGGTGATCTGATTGATGGTTCAACCTACTCAGATAGGTTGAGAACCTGGTCCTCGAGGACCCTTGGTAGAATAGAATGCTAAGTTGAAGGGTGAGAATGAGATATTGAGGAAACAGGTAGAGGAACTGAGAGAGTAGATGATCATTGATCAAAGGAGAGTAAATGAACGAATGGACAAGCTCATCAAGGCCTTAGCCCCTTATTTTTCCTATTGCCCAGTGATTCATGTCTTTCACTCCTTCCAAATTCCCTTGAATTCTTATCTTCTTTTGATCCCTACATTTGATGACATTGGTACTTCAATGGTTTAAATTGTCATATTATGTATTGTTGAAGCTACTATGCTTTTATTATAATTACCCCACTATGGGCAATCACTCTATTTTGTGCACTGACATTCACTTGTTGTTCTTGTTATTGTTTATGCTGTGTTGCCCAAGTGGCCTGCGTTAATGCTGCTGAACTTCTTTTTGGTGGTACTTCTTCTGTTATTATTTTCAATGATGCCAAAAGGGGGAAGTTATATAGGTGTCAACATAGGTGAGGAACAGAATCGAATTGATATGTTATGTTGTGCATGAAAGATAGCTCTGCTTCGCAAGGGGAACGTTGTTGATACTGCAGGGAAACATGTGAGGAATCTGGTTCTCAAGAGATAGCTCTACTTCGTAGGGGGAACATTGCTGATAATATATTGATTATAGGTCTGATCCGCAGGAAATATGTGAGAAATCTGGTTCTCAAGAGGAATATCAATTTTGGGTTTATCATCATCAAATAGGGGGAAATTGATAAGTTATGGTACTTTGGGTTTTGATGATTTGCCAAACAGTCTTGAGGAACCAGTTGTGATCAGCTCCTTAGGTTTGGTTCTCATGAAGAATATGGTTGATTCGTAGGGGGAACAATATAGAGATCTGGTTCCCAGGAGGAATATCAATTCTAAGTTTGTCGTCATCAAAAAGGGGGAAATTGATAGGTTACAAGTACCTTGGGCATAAGTACTTTACTTTATGTTTTGATAATCTAACAAACTTACCATCCAGAACCAGATAAGGAACCTGTTACACATTTACAAGACCTTGAAATCACAAAGTTCCAGGTTGGGATCCAGCCCTTGGGAATGCTATTACAAAATCAAAGGACTTGTAGGAGCTGACCATAGAAGAGCTGGTTGGAAATCTGAAGACCTACTAGATGAAGAGGAAGATAGATAGTGAAAGTAGAGAACCAAAGAAAGAAAAGAATCTAGTACTCAAATTTGATAGCAATGACTCAAGTGAGGAAGAGTGGAAGGAACAGCTGAGGGAATAGGTCCCTACCAGTTCCCGAGGAGACTGTATGAAGTCAACTCTCCAGCAGGAAAGTTGATGCATGCACACGCTATTATACAGGAACAGTGCAGCAGTCAACTTTCTGTGGAAGGCTTTTTACCTACCTTGCTTACATCATTGTAAGTGATATCACACAAGTATAAATACAATCAAGGAAGGTAAAATAACTTACTTCATGAGAAAACAAAATGAAGGACCTGAAGCATGCCTGGTACAATCATTCAAGTTTATCGACTCAAGATAATCTGTGCAGTGTGCCTTTAGATTCACAGGAACCAAATTAGGGACCTGATACCTTGGTGTTCCCCTAACAGAAGTATAAGTCAACAATACAGCTAGAAAGCAACTGCAGAAAGTGACTGCCTGCAACTGTATACGCAATAGTTCTGCAGACAGTGGTACAGTCACTTACCATTGAGAAGAGGCATGTACTAACCAAGATTTGACATCACTAAGGTGATGTCTTTTGCAATATAAACCAGGTGCAAGGCACAAGACATCACTCTCCCAGACTTGCAAAAATCAGAAACGAAAAACTCTCTCTCAAGTGCTGTCAACAACCTCTATCAAGAATAAAGCTACTGCAACCTCAAGGACCGGATCCAAGATTGAAGATATCTTAAGTCCTTAGGTTTTTTGAGTCTTTGTTATTTGTTATTCAATTGTAACTCCTATCTTGCTTTCTTAGAAGCTGTGTTTTAGGAAACCAAAAATCACAAACCCTCCAAGTTTGTGTCTTGGCTAGAGTTAATCGAGTTGTAAAGCCTTTGTAATAAAGTTATTACAAAGTGGCTTGTAATAGGGTTATTACAAGTTAGAGTGATTAAAGTCTTTGTCACTAGAGAGTGACAAAGTAGCTTGTGGTGAGAGTATCACAAGTTAGTCAAAGTCTTTGTAACTAGAGAGCCACAAAGTGGCTTGTGGTGAGAGTGCCACAAGTTAGTTGAGTTGAATCCTTTGTAATAGAGGTATTACAAAGTGGCTTGTAATAGGTGTTTACAAGTTAGTAAAGTTGAAAGCCTACAAGTGTAGGTCGTGGTTTTTGTCCCCTTGAGTTGGAATTTTTCCACGTAAAAATCCTCTGTGTTCTTTACTTACTGCCTAGCTACTGTAGCAACAATTAGACAACCTAATTCCCTATACTGGTTGGTTGCACAGTCTGTTGGTTACAGTAGGAACTGCTAGAGAATCTGGTTCTCTATATAGTGGGAACTTATCTTGTGTCTCATCTATATACTGGTTCCGCAGTTAACACTCTACCAAACTGATATAGGACCAGATCGTTATACAGTTTGGTTCATCAGTATTTTCAGTGGAAACTCATAAAGAACCCGGTTCTCTACACAGTCTGGTGGATGCTTAGTTCCTAACATTAGGACAATCTCTCTTGTAGTGACCTTGCTCCCTACACTCATAACAATTTTGCTTCCTTGCTCTAGACTTTAATCCGGCGGTTGACTTTTTCTGTTAAAGTCCTTTTTTGTGTTCTTCCTCTACTCACAAGTCACCCGCCCTCAGTTCTGCTATCTGTAAAGCTCTTTTTCAAATCTTTATATTTTAGTTCATTACTAACATCTTCTAGTGAAATGTTGTCTTTCCCATATACCAGTGTATCGACAAAAGTATCATAAGATGATGGTAAAGAACATAATACAATCAAGGCCTGATCCTCACTCTCAATTTTGATATCCACGTTCTTCAAGTCCATTATAATTGAATTAAACTCATCAAAGTCAGTTTTAACATGTGTAACTTTGTTCATACGGAGATTGTATAACCTCTTTTTCAGGTAGAGGTGATTTGTCAACGATTTCTTAGAATACAGATCTTCCAGCTTTTTCTATGCCGTTGTTGCAGAAGTTTCTTCAGCAATTTCTCAAAGACCACCATCTGTAATGCTCATGAAGTTCGCACTCAAAGCTCTCTCCTTCAGGTCTGCCTTCTCTGTCTCTTTCATCTTTTCAGGAAAATCCTCATCAATTGCCTTCCATAACCCTGGTAGCACCAAGGACGAGTTCATCCTAATCTTCCATAGATTAAAACTAGAACCCCCGTCAAATTTCTCTACTTCGTACTTTGTTGAAGAAGATGAAGACATCCTAACCCTAGATTATATGTATATACCCGAACCTTGCTCTGATACCAATTATTGCGAAACACCATGGGTTAACTAGCACACAATCACATGCAAAGAAAATAGAGAAGAAAAATCAACACAAGAATTTAACAAGGTTCGGCTAAGCCTAATCCTCGGGGCAGAAGCAGAGAGAGTTTTTCACTATGAATGAGAACAAAAATACAATACAATCTATAGAACCCTTAACTACAATCCCTATATATAGATCCTAAATAGTCCCAAACCTATAAGAGAAAGATTTTCCAATTTGACAAGGACAATAGATTTTCTTTCCCAAATCTATTAGGACAATGGGTTTTCCTAAATCTATGAGGATTATGAGTTTCCGAAAAATACAAGAAAATAATTCAAGCAACAAAATAACACAAGTATTAATATAGAATTTTATTTATATTTTCATTTATTCAAACTGATTGCATAACCATAGGTACAAAATACACGTAAATATAAGAGACAAAACTAAGGAGACTACTGTGGTTCTTGTTTACTCTTAAAAATGGATAACAATTGAATTTATACGGGGTTTTAAGGATACATAGATTAATTCGATACAAGTGATTAATGACGTTAGATAAGCAATTAAAAGATAGAATAAATAACCAAACCAATGATGATACTGAACCAGGGCTCAGTTAAAGGCTTAACAAGAAGCTCGCCTTTGCTTCTGGACTAGTGCTTGTGAAGAACTTATGAACCAAACAAGAACTTTCAAATAACCAGAGAAAAGTAGATGTATATTGCCTTGGTATACGTGTTACCATGTGTCTAATGAATAGTCAACTTCCCCTTTATATAGTAGGGGAATTTTACCCTACGCACAATTCTAAAAAAGGTAAAAATCTTTCTTCTCGCTAATCACTGATCTACCGCTGATATGGGACCAGATTCATGCCGTGATATCCAGTTGGGCATGGATATCACGGCCTATTATTGATCGTCTGCCATCATTTGGCAATGATTTCCGAGGTCACATTATTCGAATAAGGTCGAGGGACATGATCTCGATGGCTCCGAGGGCATGACCTCGATGGCTCCGGGGGTAGGTGTTTTATTCGAGCTTTGATACAGGCGGCTTCCGGCTTCGGTCTTGTCTACGTGCAGTTATGTCCTCTCTTTGTTTGCCCCACCGGGAAATCGGGGTCCTCCTTACCTTCGGTTTTACTTGAATACAGATAGTGCTCTTGTTTCTTAGAGGGTAAGTTGCCGAAATAATGAGAAACGACAGATGTTTCCCGGTTCCTTCTTTCGTACATTATAACAGAAAATGACTAAAAAGCCAAAACGTCCGTCAGTCGTGTCGTTCTGACTTCGAGCATGTGCCAACCATTGGTTGGTTACCTCCGAATATGAAGCGCCGTGAACTATTTTCTATATAAGGTTTCACCCATTGTTCATTTTTCACTTTTCGACCAAGCTTCTACCCTCGAACTCTTAAGCTCTCATCAGCTTGCTTCAAACCTTCATATCTTCTCCCTTATCTTCAAGATTCCATAGTAATTCAAAGTTTTTACCCAGATTTTTCCCAAATCATTATATTCAACTCTTTATCTTTCAAAATCTTCTCTTGAGTTTTCAAACTTCTTCAAATAACAATGGCTAAAACATCTAAATTTGTTCCTCAACAAGTTGTCACTTCATCTTCTCAACCGGTTGTTGGTACCGAGGTAGTTGCTCCTGAAGTAGTTTCTTTTGAAACAGCTTCTCCCGAGGTGGCTGCTGACGAACCGGCCCTTGAGCCTCCATTGAAAATATTTATTCCTGGGGACTACTCAATTGCAGACGACTTTAAGGTCAAGAAACCCTCACGCAAATAGGACCGGGGTGAAGGAGTATCATGGTACATTTGCTCCGTAACCAAAGATGTCCTCCACATGGTCCGAAAGAACTGCAACTGGGAAGGTAAGGACGTAGTAATCCCTAGGCTCGAGGATGCCATTACTACCCACATGGAGGGGTACCTAAGTGTTTACACTTACCCCTTCACACTAGGTCTGGCGGACCTGGTTGTCCTGAATTTTTACAAGATGTAAGAGGTGTGCCTCGAGCAAATTCATCCATATTTATAGAGGATCGTGATACTCTTTCATTACTTCGCGAACAAGACCAAATCTCATTGGTTCACCATTGCTACCTGCTCCGTTTATACTCCTCGAATCTTTCGATGGGGGCTAATAAAGCTTACACGTCGGTCCAACAAGGACCTATTTTCGAGCATTAATGAAGACAGAGACCGGGGCTGGTAGGGACACTTCGTTCGGGTGAAGACCAAAGACTTGATTCCCTTTGAGCTCATGCCATTACCTAAGAAGTGGAATGCATCTCGTAAGTACAGTATCTCCTTAAGCGTCAATCTTTTATTTATTTCCTTTCTTCTCATTCGTATTTGTGGTAATGCAGCCGCCCAGGTTCCAAATGTTATCCCTCAGTTCAAGGAGTGGATTGAGGGTATTTGTACATAGATATCATATTCCGAGCGCACATGACACAAGCTCTCGAAGGGCCAATGAGAGGCCCGTTCCCAGGGTAAGGCCTTTCCCCAAATAGGTAATATCAGGCTTTCCTATTTACATCATACTGACTCTTTTTTCCTCTATTTTCTTTTGTAGGTTTGCCTAAGACCGCTGAACTTAGGCCTTTAGAAGGGGACAAGGTCGTGTCCTAGTCAATAGATCCCTCCGTTTTGGAATAGCTAGGGGCTGCAGCGGGGGAAAAGGAAGAGGAAGGCTTCAAGCTCCCCGAGCTCCGCGGTGAAGCCAAAGAAAAGATTGGCTCGTAATCCAGAGAAGAGCTCTGGTTCCCTAGAACCGGACTCGGATTCACTTCCTCGGCTCAGGGATGAGTCGAAAGAAGATATTTTTGAATCCCACGGGTCGACCCCTCCCAGGGATCAGGCGGCAGCCGAGAGGGAGATTCAGGAGGCTGATCTCCCCGAACTCGGGAGATTGATGAGGAGACGGGAGCTGAGACCTCCCGGGATGCTGGATCTACTCCGAAGGAAGCGCCCGGTATAATAGAGATTTCAGGGATGCCTTCCTACACTAAGTCCATGCTCGAAAAGGCCCAAGCAGAAAAGGAGAGGTTTAATGAAGGGGTTCACGGCACGGACGATCCCCTTCATTCCTTTTCTAATGGCATGAACTTTTCCTTTCAAAGATTTTTCTGAGCTGGGTGACTTAGAAGTTTCGAGAAAGGACCCGTCTTCTAAAGTTGGTGATCCGAATTCAAGCTCGAAGTTGATAAATCAGTTCCCTGCCCCAAGTGTGGACCCCAGTTGCAAGAGATCGGTTATTTTTACCATTTTGGAGGATGCCTGGGTTCTGTCTGCCCCTGTAGGGATAGCTAGCTATCTCCCATGCCTGGTGACCGAGGAGGACCAGGAAAAAAAGAATAAGATGAATGTGTCTTGCCTCTTCAATAAGGCGCAACAGGCACTGAATCGGGTAAGGTATTGTCACATCTTTTTTTATTTAAACTTTACTTAAGTTTTGATATTTCCTCACGTCCTTCATCATTTTGCAGGCCTCGGTACTTCACCATGAGAGTTTCCTCTGTTACCAGGTCGAAGTCAACCAGCTCGAGCTTGAGGTCAAGGAGCTGGCCTAAAAAGGGGATTTGTACAAGCTCCTCAGCGAACAATAGAAGGGGTCATTAATGACTTTCAGGTCGAGCTGGATAGGGCAAAAAAGAAGCATCAGTCCTAGGAAGGGAGCACACCGACTTGGTTGAAAAGGTAAAGGTCTTCGAAGTAAGAAACAAGGGACTAGTCATTGTGGCTAATGACCAAACCTCACAGGTCCAACAAAAAATCGACCAGATTGACCAACTTCGAAAGGAGATAGACGAGATCCAAGTCATGGACAATGGGGGGAAGAACAAGATGGATATGCTGGCCTTAGAGAAGAAAACCACTCTAGCAAAGCTTTCTTCAGTAGAAGTTCAGCTTCGGGTGGCACAGGAGAAAGCTGATAAATGGGCTCAACTGAATAAAGATCTCCGAGCATAGTTGAGCTCGATCGTCGAAGAATAGGATGCCCTTAGGAAAGAGATCAAAGCAATGAGGTCCCAGCTGGAGACAACCTCTGCCGATGCTGAGGATATGGTGACCTAATACAAGGCCGATATTGAGGCAGCCGAGGCTCGCCTCAACACTAATGCCGAATATGTGAGGCCGTTGTCTCGAAGGAAGCCCCTCAAAGAGATTCATGCTCGAGGTTTTGACCTATCTGTCGAGGTCGATGAGGCAAAAACACTTGAGGTTGAGGCTAAGAAATTAGCCGGACCCGAAGGCGAAGAGGGCTCCGAAGAATCCAAAGGCCCTAATGGTTCTGGTGACGAATTGGGCTCCGATGAAAATCAGGCGTGAATGACTCAGGATTTTTTAGTTCTTGTGTACATATTTTTTGTTCATTTTGAGGCCACTTTTGTTGGGCCTATGTAAAGATATTCTGGAATATATTTAATTTCCCCATTTGGCAATTTCAACTGTTTTAGCATCTTTTCACAATTTCTATTCTTGCAAATATTTCTTATGCATTAGCATAGAATCTAATGTAGTTTGTTTTTTGGAGGTCCAAACAGAACTTGACCTCAATGCAATTTTTTATTTGCTCGAAGCTTTGACAACTCGAAGTGACCGGAAGATTTCCAAGAATGCTTAAGTGTTCTTAGATGATGATTTTGTCGAGGGTTACCTTTTGGAAAGTTTTGAATTTTTATTGAAGGCCTTATGTTTTGATTACGGGCTTCGGACGTCTTCGAGCCATTTTTTACCATGGACGTAGCCTTTTGGGTTTAGGCAGTATCTAATAGGTTTTGTGCCTCCGGGATTTAATAGCTCGAGATGCCCAAACTTATTTCGGACGACAGTCCTTGATTGGGGATAGTCCTTGGGCTCTATAGTCCCCAAATATGGATAGCCCTTAAGCTCGAGTAGGGGTAGCTCTTGGGCTTGATAGTCCCCGAATAGGGATGGCCCTTAGGCTCGATGTTTTGAAAGGAAAAAAATATGTAATAGCAAGGTGGGAACCTTCTTTCATTTTTGTGTGCAAAGTACATGATTGAAAGCGAGTAAAAGCTTGTATTATGGATACGGTGGCCTATGCGGGCACGGTTCATTTGACCGCTTGGCCCTTACAATAAATCCTAACCATCGGGCCTAAGTTATTCAAGTACAAAGTTCCCTTCTTTCCTTGCTAAGAAGTCTAACCTGAGGGTGATGGCCCCCAGTATTGGAGGTCGATCTTCAAGAGGGCTCGAATACTGTTAATGCGACCATTGACTCAGATTTAAAACTGGTTTTTGGATTTGAGTTAGCATGATCCACTGTTGCCTTGTTAAAAATCTTGCCAGAAAACCCATTTTGGACAAAACCGGTTCAAGGAAAAAAGAGTTCAACGTGTACATTCAGACCTAATAGTCATACTTTCCTTGGTCATTGCATGCAAGCATTAGTCTGATTCATTATATCGTAAAAAAGTAACTGAAAACGTACCTTAGCAATAGTATCGTCTTAGGTGCATTATGTTCCAGTTGTTTGGTAGTTGTGCACCATTTCCTGCTTCAAGTTTGTACGAGCCCTTGCCGGTAATTCTGATGACTCGATATAGTCCTTCCTGGTTCGACCCTAGTTTTCCCTCATTCGGGTTCCGGTATGCAGCATAAGTTCCTTAGCACCAAGTCCCCAATTTAGAAGTGTTAGAGGTTGGCTCTTTAGTTGTAATACCTTTCTATCCACTGCTTCTAGGAAGCCAATCAGACTTGGGCGGCATCTCGCTTTTCATCCAACAGTTCTAGGCTCGTACTCATGGCCTCACCGTTTGATTCTTCGATCACATATAGGAACTTGAGGCTTGGTTCCTCCACTTCGACCGGTATCAATGCTTCGGCACCATAGAGCAACGAAAATGAGGTGGATCCAGTGCTAGATTTCATAGTTGTACAGTATGCCCACAAGACTTCGGGCAAAATTTCCTTCCACTTTCCTTTGGCATCGGTCAGCCTTTTTTAAAAAATTTGGAATATGGTCTTATTTGTTAATCCTTCTTGTCTGTTGCCGCTAGGGTGATAGGGGTTGGATAGAATCTTTTTGATCTTATGGTCTTCGAAAAACTTGTTTACCTTGCTGCCAATGAACGGCTTCCCATTATCACACAAGATTTAGATCGGTATTCGAACCGGCATATTATGTGGTACCAAATTAAATCAATAACTTCTTTTTCTCGGACTTTCTTGAACGCTTAAGCTTCGACCCATTTATAAAAATAGTCAGTCATAAACAATATGAATTGATCCTTACCAGGTGCCCACAGCAGGGGGCAGACAATGTCCATTCCCCACTTCATGAACGGCTATGGGGACAAGATAGAATGCAGTAACTCTACAGGTTGATGGATCATTAGTGCGTGTCTCTGACAGTCATCACATCTTTGTATAAAGTCATTTGCATCTTTCTCTATATTGATGTAGTAGTAGCCGGCCCTGATTATCTTTCGAACCAAAGATTCTGCCCCCGAATGATTTCCGCAGGTGCCCTCGTGAACTTCTCTCAAGATTTATTTAGTGTCTCTCGGCCCCAAGCATATGGCGAGCGGGCCATCGAATGTTCTTCTGTACAAAGTATATTCGAATAGGCTGAATATGGCTGCCTTCGTGCGTAGAGCTCTTGATTCTTTAGGGTTTGAAGTTAACTTCCCAGTCTTCAAGTAGTTTATGTACTTGTTTCTCCAATCCCAAGTTAAACTTATTGAATTTATTTCAGTGCAGCCTTCTTCCACTACCGATTTCATGAGCTGCACGACCGTACCTAAGTTGAAGTCATCATCATCAACCAATGACCCCAAGTTAGCCAAAGTATCGGCCTCGTTATTTTGATCTCGAGGCACATGCTGAAGGGTCCATTCCATGAATTGATGCAGTGCCACATGCAATTTGTCTAAATACCTTCGCATTCGTTCCTCTTTTACTTCGAACGTCCCGTTAACTTGATTTACCACAAAGAGGGAATTGCATTTAGCTTTGACCACCTCAGCCCCAAGACCTTTGGCCAATTCGAGACCTGCAATCACGGCCTCATACTCGGCCTCGTTGTTAGTCAATATTACAGTTCGAATAGACTTCCAGATTATGTTTCCCGTAGGCAGCTTTAACATGATGCCGAGTCTGGACCCCTTTGCGTTCGAAGCACCATCCGTAAAGTGGCCAAATTCCTGAGAAAGTCCCCGAGGTTAACAATAATTCCTTTTTGACTTCGGGTATCAAGGTCGGCGTAAAGTCAGCCACAAAGTCTGCCAAAATTTGTGATTTGATGGCGGTTCGGGGTTGATATTTGATATCATATTTGCTAATTTCGATGGTCCAGTTGGCCAACCGATTTGAGAGCTCAGGTTTATGCATAATGTTCCTTGGCGGGTAAGAGGTTACGACACATATAGCATGGCATTGAAAGTATGGTTTGAACTTTCTGGATGCAATTAGCAAAGCGAGTGCCAACTTTTCCAAGTGAGGATACCTTGTTTCGGCCTCACCTATAGTTCTACTAAAATAATAAACAGAAAATTGTGTACCTTCCTCTTCCCAGACTAGGACTCCACTTACCACCACTTCGGATACCGCCAAATAAAGGTACAATTGTTCATCTGCCTTCGGAGTATGGAGTAGGGCTAGATTCGAAAAGTACCGTTTGAGTTCCCCAAGGCTTGCTGGCACTCCGGGCTCCAAGAAAAGTTATTCTTTTTCTTCAACAGTGAGAAAAATCGATGGCTTTTGTCCGAGGACCTCGATATGAACCGACCTAGTGCGGCTATATGCCCGGTTATCCTCTAAACAATCTTAACACTATCCACCACGGTGATGTCTTCTATGGCTTTGATTTATTGGGATTAATCTCAATCCCCCAATTGGATACCATGAACCCGAGGAATTTTCCCGATCCGACCCCGAATGTGCATTTTTCCGGGTTGAGCTTCATATTGTATTTTCTCAATATATCGAAGGTTTTATGCATATGTTTCAAATGGTCCTCTGCTCGCAGGGACTTAACTAGCATGTCGTTAATATAAACCTCCATTGATTTTCTTATTTCTTCTTTGAGCATCCAGTTTACTAGGCGTTGATAAGTGGCACCAGCATTTTTTAGTCCAAACGGCATTATGTTATAACAATAGGTGCTGAATTTAGTGATAAAGGAATTCTTTTCTTGATCGTCCGGGTCTATCTGGATTTGGTTGTACCCGGAGTAGGCGTCGAGAAAATTGAGTATCTTGTGTCGGTCATCGCATCGATCATGTGATCGATGTTAGGAAAAGGAAAAGAGTCCTTAGGGCATGCCTTTTTCAAGTCGTTATAATCTATGCACATTCTTAACTTATTCCCCTTTTTAAGCACTCCCACTACGTTAGCTAACCAACCGGGGTACTTAACTTCCCGAATGGAACCTATTTTAAGGAGTTTTGATACCTCGTCTTTGAAGAATGCATGCTTGACCTTGGACTGAGGCCTTCTCTTTTGTTTAACCGGGTGGAACTTCGGATCCAAGCTCAGCTTATGAGTGGTTATTTCTGGCAGGATTCCTGTTATATCAAGATGGGACCAAGCGAAACAATCTGTGTTAGCTATAAGGAATTCAATGAGTTTTTTCCTGAGCTCGAGATTTAACCCTGTGCCTAGGTATAAATTCCGATCGGGCAGGTGTTCGATCAATATGGCTTGCTCCAATTCCTCGACCATTGATTTTGTGGCATCGGAATCATCAGGAGCGATGACCAACCTAGGGATTCCGTAGTCATCATCCTCGACTACTTCTTGCTTCTCCAATTCGGTTTGGGCTGGTATTAGTGATTGCTATTTAGTTTCTTCTTTCCTAACTAGATCTATGTTCTTTAATGTCGAGAGTGCGGACATCGGGATCACCTTGTCGACCGTGAAAATTTCTTTGGCAGCCGACTGCTTTCTGTTTCAGCGCCTTGTGTAACGTCGAGGGCACTGCCCTTATACTGTGAATCCACGACCTTCCGAATACGGCATTATATCTCATATCCCCTTTGATTATATAGAACTTCATTTTCTGAATGGTCCCTGCGGACCGATAGGGTTGTCTCCCCTTTAGTAATTTGCATGCCATGTTAAATCCTTTTAAAACCTAGACTGAAGGCACTATTTGGTCTTGTAGACCCAATTGCTCTACGACCCTCGATATGATGAAGTTGGCCGAGCTACCTAGATCAATCAACGCACATTTAACTCGAGATTAATTTATAAGCACAGATATTACCAGTGCGCCATTATGTGATTGCACAATGCCTTCGGAGTCCTCGCCGTTGAATGAAATGGTCCCCTTCAGGATATAATCTCGGGTTCATTTTTCCCTTATGATAGACACCTTGGTGCGCTTTAACATTGGTCCCTAGGGGACGTCGACTCCGCCAATTATCATGTTAATGACGTGCTGAGGTTCCTCTTGTTCGGTCTGTTTGTTGGAGTCCATAGTCTTGAAGTGATTTTTGGCTTAATCGCTCAAAAACTCCTGGAGATGCCAGTTATTGAATAGCCAGTCCACTTCTTCTCTCAATTGTCGGTAGACATCGGTTCTATGGTTGTGAGTTCCATGGTACTTACACATCAAGTTAGGGTCTCTCTGTGTAGGGTCAAACTGTAATGATCAAGGCCATTTGGTATCTTTGATGCGCTCGATGGTAGATACGATGCTTGAAGCATCGATACTGTAGTTGTATTCCTATAACCTCGGTGCCTCCCTAGCCCTGAGTGGCCTATTGAAACTGTTTTTTCTCATGAGTCCTCAACTACTGTGGCGTCGATCATTCCTTTTCTCGTTTCTTGCAAGGTTACGCCTAGATCCGTTACCCCTTCGGTCTCCGTTATCTAGTTGATACCGGTCTCTGTTTGGTCTTGGCTCATGATCGATGACTCTCTTAGACCTATTGTTAGTTTTGACGGGATAAACAGTCCCGGAGAGGATCCCGAGCTGATCATCCTCGACTCTGATTTTTGATTAGTACATGTTATAGACATCGGCCCAAGTTACTGTCGGGTATTCTATCAAATTTTGTTTCAACTGCTGTGAAGCCAAGGAGCTTCAGGGGTTGATCCCTTGGCTGAACGCCTAAACAGCCCAATCGTCCGCGATCGGAGGCAGATCCATTCATTCCATTTGAAACCACGACACAAATTTCCTGAGCATCTCGTTATCTCTTTGTTTTACTTTGAAAAGGTCTAATTTTTGGGTCTCGAACTTGATGGCCCCAGTGTGTGCTTTTACAAAGGCATCTGCAAGCATAGCAAATGAATCAATAGAATTAAGGTGTAAGTTGTGATACTATATCATTGCTCCTTTTGACAGGGTTTCTCCGAACTTTTTCAGCAAAACCGACTCGATTTCATCATCTTCTAAGTCGTTCCCTTGATGGCACACGTGTAGGAGGTCACGTGTTTGTTTGGATCCATGATTCCATTATACTTCGAAATTTCAGGCATACGGAACTTCTTCAGGATTGGCTTCGGTGCTGCGTTTTGGGGGAAAGGCTTTTGGATAAATTTCTTGGAGTCTAGGCCTTTCAATATCGGGGATGCTTCTGGGATTTGATCAACTCTAGAGTTATAGGTCTCCACCTTTTTGTCATCGGCCTCAGTTTTCTTTCCCCCGATTCCACCCACTTCGTCAGTTCCTCGAGCATCTTAATGATTTCGGGGTTGGTTCCGGACTCAACTTCACCCGGCCTCTCCGTGGCTTGCTCATTCCTTCGGGTGTTTTTTCGGGATTGTTCAGGCTCAATTATGCTGGGGGCGCGGCTTCGGTTCTGTAGTTGTGCTATCGCCTCATGTTGATCCTGCAACATTTTGAAGATCACTCGTAGATTAATTCTCTCACCTTCACTTTCGGGAGTAGCTAGAGTCATTGGTCGAGCTCCCCGCGAACGTTGTTCTTAGGGTCGGTCGGTAGGTTGGCATTGATGGCCACATACGAGTTGGCATCGATTGGGTCTGCGAATGGGGTTTCATTGGGATCATCAGGAGGCACCTCATTGCTAGGTGCTAAATTGTTATTTTTTTCATGATGGACATACTCAATATCAACATTGAAGTAAGCAGACTGAGAGTTCGACGTCTTTAGGTAGATCTGAAATTAAAATCTTAAAGAATAAGCATAAAATATAGCGTGTTATGGAAATTTGTATAAAACTGCCACTATTATCCTTAGCCTCATGGTAGGCGCAAACTGTTTACCCTTAAAATGGATTAATTCGATAGAAGTGATTAATGGTGTTAGATAAGCAATCAAAAGATAGAATAAATAACTAAACCAATAATGATACTGAACTCGGGCTCGGTTAAAGGTTTAACAAGAAGCTCGCCTTCAGTTCCGGACTAGTGAACCAAAACAAGAACTTTCAAATAACCAGAGAAAAATAGATGTATATTGCCTTGGTATGCGTGTTACAATGTGTCTAATAGATAATCAGCTTCCCCTTTATATAGTAGAGGAATTTTATCCTAAGTACAATTCTAAAAAAGGTAAAAATCTTTCTTCTCGCTAAGCACTAGTCTATCGCTGATACGGACCAAGATTCACGCCGTGACATCTGGTTGGGCACGGATATCACGACCCTTTGTTGATCATGTGTTGTCATTTGGCAATGCTTTCCGAGGACAGGTCCGGGGGCATGAACTCGATGACACCAGGGGCAAGTGTTCTGTTTGAGCTTTGATACGGGCAGCTCCCCGCTTCGATCTTGACTACGCGTAGTTATGTCCTCTCTTCATTCACCCCACCGGAAAATAGGGGTGCTCCTTACCTCCGAATTTACCCATATAGAGTTCTATCTAATGATGTTGTGGAGAAGCTCCTTAATACATCTGCTCACAAGTTGTTCAATAGGCTGTCGTCGAGTAGCAATAGTGTACCGCCATAAATTCAAAGCCTTTACAGTAAGGAATTTATTTTCAAGCTAAGATTAAACAATTATAATCTTAAAGAGGGGCTTGAAAATTATACGGTATCAAAGTTGTTCATTCGAGATGAGAATCTGGAATTGCAATATAGAAAAAGGAAAGAACAAAAGGTATTATGATATAGTTTGTTTCAAATGGTAATACAAATTTATATGTACACTGTAAATATGTTTTTGTTACTTCCGCAGGGGAAAAGCCAAGTTCAGGATAACATTGAAACAAAAGGACTTATTTGAAGGGAAGGTAATCTTCTTTACTGTTTTATTTAGCAAACTTCCTACTACTAACAAAATTAACATATTCAATTGATATGTAAATAATATTTCTTCTGAAAACTATTCAGGAACCTACTAATGTCTGTTCGGACAACTTTGAAGACTCTTAGGAAGATAATCTGCATGTCAATGATGGCGTTAACTATAAGAAGAGAAGAATTTCATCAAGAAAGATTAGGAAGAGAAGAAATCTAATTATACATGATGATGAAGTTAGCGATCAAGACAAAAAAAAAGAAGTAAATAGTAGAGAAACATGTATTGGTTTTGGAACTTCTAATGTTTTGTAACGTTAGACAAAATAATTGTGTCCTTTCGTGCTTTTCAGTATGTAGACAGTAGATGTTGTGTTGATATAGAAATTGCTCTATTTTTGTGTTGATTTTTTTTGTATTTGCCATAATGAATTGGAAGAATTTACAGAAAGTACAATTGGTGTACGATTATCGAATAGGTTCACTGATTAATTGCTCAGGTTCTAACATATTTCTTATTTTTGACTCTCTTTTTCATGCACGACCTTACTTCTAAAAGTATTTATGTTCAAATCAATTTTTACATGTCCAGTGGTTGCCATGAATCTCTACGTTTTGGTTAAATTATATGACAATATAATGAAAGGAATGAGAATTAATGACGTCATTCAGGAACGTGCAAAGAGTGGACAAATTACCTACTTCTTTATATGTTAGATAAAAATATTAAGTGTTATAATTGTAACTCATGGAGCCATAAGATATTGTCTAAAACGTGGTAAAATGTAATATGAATGTATATTGATCACTCCCAACTATGCCTTATAAAAAGGACAAAGCAGTCTCTGTAAATATATTTCGGTTAACAAGTTCGGAGTCGAAACCCATAGGAAATTAACTTATCAATCACAATTATTGGACTTACACAAATTCACGTATTCAACCTTCGAAAATATTTGAGTAATAGATTGGATGTTTATTAACTAAATATTATGTAATGACAATGCAATAATTAAGAACTAACTATGAATGGGTTGTAGACAAGAGTTGGAATGATCTAAGGTTCTGATTTTCCCCTATTGTCGGAATCCTTTCCGCTATGTTTGCTATAAATTTGTCTAAGTCTTCTCTATCGATCATGAGCACTCTGACTGTCGCAACTCTCTCCCGAGTAATTACAGCAATATACTAGACATATTCTCCCGAATTACGCTAGCTAGCCTTAAGTACAGCTCACTTAGATCGCACCCAAGGTTTCGTTATCCCTAATCCCACCTTTTAACCCTTCATATTAATTCCTCATATATGCTAGGAGTGGTGCTGTTGAACAACTACCTAAATGTACACTCTCTCCCGAGTAATACATACTAAATAGGCACAGTCGATTGAGGGCCCTTTAATCAACAGCAATCACAATATAGTTGAATAAATAGAGAAAATACTATGGCAAATCTATATTAACATAACAAGAAAATCATCCTCCAATAGGTTCCATCTGTAACGACCCGGCCGGTCGTTTCATGAGTTACTACTCTGTTCCCTCCCCCCCCCCCATTTCTGTTTTTTTATGTGTTGTTCAGCTTCATTTCATTGTATCATGTCGGTTGGTTCGGGTTTGGAGTAGTTTTGAAGTGTTATGAGACACTTAGTCCTTTCGAGTAAGCTTGAGTTAGAAAAGTCAACTGGATGTTGGCTTATGTGGAAAAAATCTCATATATGAATTCTGATGGTTCGGATAGCTTCGTTAGGTGATTTGGGACTTAGGAGTGTGATCAAAATATAATTTGGAGGTCCGTGGTAGATTTAGGCTTGAATTGGCAAAAATGAAATTTTGGCATTTTTCGATTGGTAGTGGAGATTTTGATATAGGGGTCGGAATGGAATTCCGAAAATTAGAGTAGGTCTGCTATGTCATTTGTGACGTGTGTGCAAAATTTCAGGTCATTCAGACGAGGTTTGATGGACTTTTTTATCGAAATTGGAATTAGGAAGTTTTGGAATCCTTAGGCTTGAATTCGAGGGTGTTTTGATGATTCGATATTGTTTTAAGTGTTCTGAAGATTGGTATAAGTTTGAATAGTGATACATGACTTGTTCGTACTTTTGGTTGAGGTCCCGGGGGCCTCGGGGTGATTTCAGATGGTTATTGGGAAGTTGGAAGTTAGAATTTTCAGCTGAAGCTATTGAATTCATGTCATAACCGCACCTACGGATTTGGGGACCGTAGGTGCGAGATCGCAAAAGCGTTGGAGCAGCCGCAGATGTGGCCAAGAGCTAGAAGACCAGAAGTCACAGCTGTGGAAGGTTGACCTCACCTGCGACGGTAGGTGAGTGGAGGTGCAGTCCCAGGGCTTTAAGTGAAAACTGCAGATGCGGTTGGTTAGACCGCAGAAGCGGTAAAAGGGCCGCAGGTGCGGAATCCCTAGGCCAGAAAGTATATAAGTCCCCCTTCGCGAATTTGGGTTGTTTTTCACCATTTTTATCCGGGATTGAAGCTTTTTGGGAGATTTTGAAGAGGGAATTCAAGGGAACTTCGTGAAGGTAAGATTCTTGGAACTAAAACTCATTCTATGGTGATATTTTACTGATTAGACATGGAATTTATGGAAGATAGTGGTTAAAAATTGGGGGTTTAGGGTTTGAAATTGGAGACTTTAATTTGAGGATTTGAGGGGTCGTTTGTAGTCAGATTTTGATGTATTTGGTATGTATGAACTCGTGAGAGTGTAAGGATTATAGTTTTGTAATTTTTATCGAGAAACGTGGGCCCGGGGGTCGGGTTTGGCCAATTTCGGAATTCTTGGTGTAAATTAATTATTTTCGCATGGGCTTCATTCCCTTAGCATATATTGATGTTATAATTCTGATTTTGGATAGATTCGATGCGAGTTGAGGCCGAGTCGAGAGGCAAGGACTTCGTGAAGTAGTATTTCATCCGGTTTGAGGTAAGTAACCATTGTAAATATAGACCTGAGGGTATGAAACCCCGGAATTTCGTATTGTTTTGATAAATGAGGTGACACACATGCTAGGTGACGGGCGTGTGGGCGTGCACCCATAGGGATTGTGACTTGGTCCGTCCCGTAGAGACTGTATAGTTGCATATTTTTGATATATTATATATGATATCCATGTGTTTTGGAAATTGGTTTGTTAACTTGGGTTGAATGCCATGTGTTGGGACCTTTGTGCCGACCTGTTTAGACCCTTAGGGGTATTTTACTACTTTCCTCACATTGTTTTGATTTGAAAGCATATCCTCAGTCATGTTTTACCTGTTACTGTTTAATCCGGTTTCATTACCCTACTTCTTAATATACGAAAATTGTTTGGGTTGAGTTTCCCTGATTTTCGCTGATATGCCCGAGTGGTTGTGAGGTTAATGACTGAGAGAGATTGAGGACCTAATGGTAAGGATTATACATATATATGTTATGGATCGGACTGCATGCCACAGCGATATTATATATGGATCGGGCTACACGCCGCAGCGATATACATATGGATCGGGCTGCACGCCGCAACAATATATATTGGATCGGCTGCGTGCCGCAGCAATATGATGTTTGGGCTGTAGGAGCCCCTCCGGAGTTTGCACACCCCTAGTGAGCGTAATCGACTATAAACTATGGATCGGGCTGCACGCCGCAGCGGTTATTATTGTTATTATTGTTATGAGATATCTATTGAGCTGGAGTGCTAAGTGTGAGTACTGATTGACGAGAGCTGAGAGGCTTGCCCGAGAGGCTATACTTATGAGTGATACCTTGCCCGAGGGGCTTGTTTATGACATTTTGCTGCTTTCACTCTTCTTTTATACTGAGCCTCTGTTGAAAAATGTTGAATAAATGTTTTCAAAGGAGTTTTAATTGAAACTGGAGTTTTACGAGATAACTAGCTATTGAATTGCAAATTTTTACTTGATATTTCTGTTGAGATTTCTTATATGATTTTAAATGCTCGTCACTGCACGCAGACTTTATTTACTTTAGTTACATACTGAGTTGGCGTACTTACATTACTCCATGCACCTTGTGTGTAGATCCAGGTGCCCGAGCATCAGAGTGAGAGCTTCCAGCCCTCTCAGAGTCGTATCTGGAGATTGCAAGGTCGTTGCACGACGTTCGCAGCCCTGCCTCCTCCTTCCAATATTAGCATTTGGTTATTTCAGACTATTTATATTATTCAAATAGTGTTTTGGTTATACTTAGATGCTCGTGACTAGTGACACCAGATTCGGGCTGTGTTAGTGTACTTTCATACTATTTTCTGCATATTTATGTTGAGTTATATATTACATATGAGAGATTGTCTTGATCCCTCATAAACGTTAGGAGTAGTGTTGTTCAACAACTACCAAAATATGCACTCTCTCCCGAGTAATACATACTAAATAGGCACAGTCGATCGAGGGCCCTTCAATCAACAACAATCACAATATAGTTGAACAAATAGATAAAATACTATGGCAAATCTATATTAACATAACAAGAAAATCATCCTCCAATAGGTTCCATCAAAACCCTAGATTAGGAGTTGAGCTATGCTTAATTGTTTTCACAATCAACACAAGAGGAAGAAAGATAAAAACTTTATGCTGAATCTTCCGTTTGCTTCTTGCCTTCACAATCCTTCCAAAAACCAAGATACCCTCTTTTTGGGTGAGCTAGGATTCACATAGGTCACGGAGAGTCGCCTCTGAACTTACAAATTTACCCCTGAAATAAAAAAAAAAACTCGGAGAGACATGCGCGACCGCGGATCAACCGCAGATGGACCGCACATATTGCCTTTTGTTCTGCCTGACAAGCACGGCCACGGATTGACCGCTCACCTGGAGGATATTTCTGGCTTTATTTTTCTTTCTTCTTTTGCACGCGCTCACCTCCGATTGGCCTTCATTGCTCCATATTAACTCCAAAATACTCTTTAATGTCCTCATAGCCCGAAATTGCTCCTACAAAGCATAAAGTTCTTAATTAGAGCAAGTTGTTATCATTTAACATGCATATATCAATAAAGTGCAGCTAAGTTAGAGCGTAAATGGTAGTTAACTATATAATTATAGCGTACTATCAATACCCCATACTTAAATCATTACTCATCCCCGGCAATCAAACCACATTGTATAGAGGCCTGACTTCACTGAGCGACTTCCCTAACTCGTCACACCAAGAATATTTTACATAGACTGAGCACAGTAGTGTAACATCTTCACCTCAAGAGTTGACTCCCATGGGCCACGCAGTATTCCTAACTTACTCACTTACTTTAACACAGAGGTCAAGACCTATCTTTCCTTCATGAATCAAGTGCCTACTCACGACAAAAGAGACTCATTCTACAATCAAATAAAATTCACGCACAATGAGGAACTCCAACATAGACAGAATTCACTCACCCTCAGAAATGACATTCTTGTGCCACAAAAGATTCTCCGTAGGCCTGCCCGTAGTGTACTACTCTACTAATCAAGCTCATTCAGTCTAGGATCAAGTAGGACTTTATTTGGTTGTAATGTAGGCTGAGGGACGGGTAAGATACATTTAGATATAAGAGTGACCACACCTCCTTAAGCACTTTAATACATACATTTTTAACATTTAAGACCCTACTTATGTCAAACCAAACTCCACATTTACATCAATATGTATTAGCCCATACTTCTTTAAGAACACTTATATCAAGAACCACCACTTATCAAGGAATATATATATATATATATATCTTCAAAACAATGCAACTATTCTTTTCTTTCTTTTCTCTTCTTTTTTTCCAGTTCAAGTGGTTCTTACTTTTTCAACACAGTGCACCTTTCTCCTTATCTCATTAGTTCCACTCAAAAGCCAAATCAACCACCCCACACTTTAACTTTTACAATGTTCATAACAATTCAAGTGCTCATGAGAGGTTAAAAGGTTCAAATAGATGGTTAATTCAAACAAAAGGGTAAGGCTTGCAATGTGATTGCCAAAGAAACAGGATTCCAGGATCAACGGGGTTAACTGCGATACACAACAATTAGGTGGGTGGAATATATATATATATGGCTCACAAAGAAATGTCTATATCACTTCCAAGACTGAACACAACTACTATTTCACTTTGCAAACCCATGGGGTAAGTTCTAGGCATCAAATGCAGTGCACAGAATACAACAATCCTCACAAACACATAGCACATGACTCACTCCAGATTGGATCATCAAGACACTCTAGTCAGGGTACTTAAGCCAAAATAATAACATACAATTTAAGGCACTCTAACAAGAATCAACAATTGAGCCTAAGCGTCACACTAAAGTACCCGCTATATTCAAGGCATAACGATGTTAAGAGATCCTATTTCCATATCAGACCATAGCCCACGAGTTCCTAACTAAAAATTAAAAACTAACTACATCCGGTTCAAACGAAACCCTTGGAAAAGAACCGCGGTGTAGCACCCACAACTAACCCTTCGATATTTTTTGGGACAACTCATTTCCTTTTGGGAAGGGGTATGGAATTTGAAGAGTCGTCACCTAACGGATTTGAGGTGCGTTAGGGCGCCTAAAGCAAATAACTCATAAACCAGTTTGCATTACCAGAGATTGGGTAAGGGCTCGAAATAACCTTGAGGGGAAGGTATTAGGCACCCCTCGAGGTCCACAATGGTGGGTCCCGGCCAAACTCAATTTAAGTGAATTATTCATAAGCAATTTAAACAAAGATTATTTAATCGGGAATAAAAGGGGTCCTAGGTTAATTATCCTATAGGATCACTTCTGTGTAATACTCGGTAAACTTTCCCCAAATAGAGGTGTTACGCATAGCATTAGCGCAGAGGTCATCATATCCTTTACTACCCAATTACCATATCCTTAATTATTGTTACCTAAGTGTTCTAATAGTATCCAGTACGTGCCTTATGCGTGCATTACCCGTCTCTTACCTATGGCCTTAGAGGTGTTTGGGACCTCTAGTTAAGGTGGTTCTAAACTCACCTATGGTGTTTAAAAGGAGAAAACTAGGCGTCAAACAAAACAAGTAGGACTATCATATAATGAGCAGTTAAAGGGACTCGCATTTACTTCCACAAATAAGCAAACAATTGCACGCCTCAAACAAATAGTTTTAAACAATTTAAAGTCCTATAGCAGGATATCTAGATGAGCACAAAAATATGCAGCAGTTTCATTAAGGCAAGGCAGTAAATACCTAATCAGTTTGCCTACTAATTTTATTACTTCTTAAATCTGGCAGGTTTCAAGCAACAGGAAAATAGCAATTTTAAACCCAGAATCCAATTAACCTACAAGATTGACTAAGTGATAGCCGGAAAGAATGTTATAAATAGGGTATCTGAGCTGTAAACATGTACTGGTTTTAGCAGGCTAATTTTATCTTTTAGATCCTACAGGCATGATATCTAAGTGTAGAAGAGCAGATCTTAAGACCTTATAGGCATGGTATCTAAATGCAGAAATGGTTCTAAAGTTTCCTATAGACATGGTACCTAGATGCAGAAATGATTCTGGAATTTCCTATAAACATGGTATCTAAATGCAGAAATGATTCTGGAATTTCCTATAGATATGGTATCTAAATGCAGAAATGATTTAAAACCTTATCGGCGTGATTTTTTAAAGTGCAGAACTGATTTTGAAACTTTGTAGGCATGATATTTAAATGCAGAAATTAAGTTGACAGCCTTATAGGCATGGTATCTAAATGCAGTAGTGTGAATCTAGGAAGGGTATTCAGAATTATTTTGGTCCTATAGGCATAACATCTAAAAATGGATCAGGACATGTTGAACAATTAAATCTTATAGGCATGTTATCTACCGCACACAGTAACAGAATGCATTGAAACAAATACCTATAGGCATGTTATCTATTGCATGTAGTAACGGAATATGAATAACCTATAGGCAGGATATCTAGCATATAGTAGTGAAAATATTTGAAAGAAACGGACACCTAAAGCAAGTTTTCTACCCCATTTTCAGGCAAACGTTAAACTAGGCCCAGTTTTCCCTAATTCACTATTGCCCAATCGTTATTACAAGTAATTATTACAGACTATAAGCAAATGAATAAATAACAAAGTCTATAACTATAGGAAGCCTGCAGCAGGCCCAATGCATCCGGATAACCCAGGCCTTCAAACCATAACAGCTCCAAGGCTCAGAGATACACAGTCACCATTAGCAAAGCACAAAGAACCCAAATCTCTAGTGTGTCAAAGTTCCCAAGGGCTTCAAGAACCCGGGGCAGTGCTCACACTTAGAAAACAAATGTTCAGAATCAGTTGAAAAGGGATTAGGGACCAACCCCAGTGTGTCAAAGTTCACAAGGATCTCACATGGATCCCGAGCAGTGCTTACGCTGAGGAGGTCAAGGACAAAACTTACAGAAAACCTAAGGATGGGGATTCGGGGTAACATAAGCAACACATAAGAGGAGGTCATGGTTAAAGAGGGCAGATTTTCTAAGAGACCTACTTGATTTAAGGAGACAGCATAGCAGAGTTCAGAACATAGAGTAATAGATAGCAAAATCTAGACATGTGAACAGAGTTACATTGAAAGATCTAAAACACAAATTGGCAAGTTTGCAAAGTTCTTCGTTCATGGCATTTAATAAGTTAAAACCTAAAAGGTGTACATGCTAGCATCAACCATAACATACACATATAGCCTAGTTACCTAAAGTTAAATAGCCATATGAAATCGAATAAACTAAAGACATGCTGAAAGACATGTTATCGGGATACATGAGTGACAGAATTAACAAGATTGCATACAAGAAACCAATTAGAGGGTATTAAGCTTAAACACTTAAGAGGATTCATATTATTCAAACAAACAGTCTCAGAACTAACAGTATTAATTAGAGAACTAAAGAGGCTCGAACAAACATGCAATTTGACAGAATCATGCTCGAGAAAAACACATTTTAAACACACAGGATCATAGACATAAACCACATATACGTAAGGGTAAACTGGCAGAGGTGTAGCAACTCACCAGTTAAGCGAGAAAAGCGAGAATAACACCACAATAGTTGAGAACCCAGAATATTTGGCTTTGGCTTTCAGCCAGCCAAAACTAGAGATATAATGAAATAGCAAAGAAAGCACAGAATTATAACTTAAGTTTTCAGTGAGATGTAGTGATTCTGGTCTGGTCCTAAAGGGGAAAGGGGAAGGGTTTATATAGTGACAGAGATAATTACATAAACATGGGAATACATTAGTCAAACACTAGAAAGGAAAGCAATCAAAATCTATAAGGAAAAGAGGAAATTTCAGAACCCTAATTTTAGGCGAAATGCATAAATCGACAGAAATAAAGTAAAAATCACATGCTGCATAAAATAGGATGAACATAGATGGAAATACTACTCAAAACCAAAGAATCAAGCCAGATTTGGTTTTATTTAGAAAGGATCTGAAACCCTAATTCAGGGTAAGTAAAAATGGGTCAAAATAACAAATATACACATAATAAGACGAATATAAGCAAGATAATACTTAAAATCAAAGGTTTGAACCATCTTTGGTTTGAATCAAAGAAAAATCGGAAAACCCTGATTTTAGGGTAAGTAATAATCTCAAAGATCCACAGAGATTCATACCATGAAAGAACAAGAACGAACGGAGACGAAAAAGATCGAGTAACTAAACCAGATTAGGTTCGATTTCTTGGAGATATGCTTGCCATATTTAGGCAAGAGGACTAGGTAACACCACAGACGAACCAGTAGATAAGGAGCACAAATATGTTAAGTAAATAACGGGTAAATCTCATGGCTAAAGGGATTAGGAAGAGAATCTGGTAAAGGCAGCGTTTAGGGTTCTTCAGAGAGAGGTGAGACAAGGAGAGTTCAAGGGAGGCGAGAATGGGATAATGACCCTTAGGGTTAGGGGGTTTAGGACTTAAAAGGGTGGGTTCGATATGGACCGTTGATCTCAGAGATCAACGGTCATGACTAAAAGGGGGGTTGGGTCGAGTTTATGGAACGGGTTACTGACCGGATAATTACAGGGGTCGTTTGGATTGGGCTTTGAGGGGTTGGGCTAGACATTGGGTCAGATTTAGGTCCAAAATTAAATAGAAATGGGGCCAAATTTTAAATACTCAATTTTAACAAATAAATAATTTATAAAAATAATAAATGAGTACCAAAAATATCCTTTGTGCACTAAAATATTTTAAAATAGTTATTTAATATTTTAAAAATATAAACGAATATTTTATACATAAATAATGTAATTATACATTAATATTGGCTATTATTACAAAGATGTACAATTTAGCTTTAAAAATGCAAATGTAATTATAAAAATGCACATTTAAATACTATGTTGGCATAAATAATGAATTTAGATGGTTAGATCATCACAAAGAATAGTATGAAGGATAATTATTGGATATTTATATAATAAAAGGATATAAATAAATTGATTTGGAGCCTTTAAAATTATAGAAATTATAAAAATATTTATGTATGCTTATAAATGCATATGCACTATTTTGAAAGAGTATATTATATATATATATATATATATATATATATATATATTAAAAATATGTGAGGAAAAAATTGGGTATCTGTCACACCTCCTTTTTACCTGAAGTGGAAATATATAAGGGAGTTTTTCCAATTAAAGTGACATAAATCAAAATTGGATTATTTAATTAACTTCAGAGTCGCCATTTGGAATAATTTATTTGGTGTCCTAAGTCACCGGTTTATTTTAAATCCCAAATCAAGGAAAATCGACTTTATTTAAAAGTCTGTGAAACCAGAAATTCGGGTAAGGAATTTTGTTAACCCAGGAGAAGGTGTTAGGCATTCCCGGATTCCGTGGTTCGAGCATGGTCGCTTTAACTGATAATAATTGGCCTAATTATCTGATTTACTACACGTTTTAAACCTATTACGCATTTTAACTTTATAACCACTTTTATTTATTTATGGAATTATTCTGGAACAAGTTACGATTGTCGTACACTTGTTTGTTTAATACATGTTGCGAATCGTATTACGGGAACTGTACCCACAATCTACAACATGTTTAATTTATTAAAGTTATTAGAAGTTGTGGTCGGGTCACATAAATGTACCCCCGGATTTGGAAATTATGTATCACAACTACGTCACGGGAATCGTACCCGTAGCTATGATAATTTTATTATAAACGCGCCTAAAGCAAACTACGAATGTTCAAAGTATTTTTTTTATACTAGTTATGGTATTAATATGAGGGCCATAGATTATGGGATTCATTTGTGGATGGCACACCTCAATTTATTCAAGATTGCTAATTGTATATATGCTTGGGGTAGATATGTTCAGCCTTTAATCATTTTTGATAAGGAAATTGGGCCAGCAGTAACCCATTGATTATTTGGTCAGGGGCCAATCAGCGTTTAAGCTGCATTGGGCTCAGAATTTGGCCCAGAAATAAAAAAACTCAAGGGCCCTTGCCCAGTTCGATCTTAAACCATGGCTAGCTCACATTGGGCTTACATTAGGCAGGCCCAATCACAAATATTTACTAGCTGGGCATGTCCACCTTTGCGTTTTAAGCTAGCCCAAAACTTACATGATATACACATTTATCAAAAAATTGTAAATCAATTCACTTTTATGTAAGAAAATCAAAATCTAAAAATTAAAATACAATTCAAGTTTGGAGATTAATTACACTACTATGATTTTAACATTCTAAATAAAAATTAGGATTATGTTAATTTCAGAAAATAAACTCATAGTTGGGGCCAAGCTATTGGGCTTAGCACTCTAGCCCAATGGCCTAGGCCCAGACTTGTTTAGGTCATTTCCCCAATTGGGCCTATCCACGAATCTGGCCCAACTTGAATCAGAAATAAACCCTTTAACTTTAAAGATCTGGCCCATGGCCTTGGCCGTTGCATCACTGTACTCACATTACAAAAAATACAATAGCAAGAAAATTACACCCCTAATAGCAGTAGTTTTAATCGCAATACACGAAACTAGAACCTAATTAACTATAGTACCCCAAGTAAAATAAAAGCTTTTAAAATAAGAATATTACATTATGGCCTATTAATACATAAACTACTCATTAATAATTAGTCTAGTACATTAGAAATCTATGAGAAGAATACAGTAGCTAACCCCATTATAATTTTTAAAGATAACAGCCTAATGAATGTCCACTCCCATAGTTGATCTATCATGCTTAGTTAACTGATATGAGATTCTCAACTTCAGCAGGATAACCATGACTAAATTCCAGCCCCATTGGCTTTTAAACTTGTTGATTTAGCCAACTAGTGACCAAATCCACAAGTTATGACCTCAAGTAAAAATATTATGTTATTTTCATATGAGTAGAAGAAGAAAGCAAGACAGTTTCAGCAATCCAAGTTCAGAATCAGTGTGAAAAGGTTAACTAAAGGAAACTTCAAACAAAAAAAGCCATTTTTAAACGAACACTACAAGTATCAATGTACCAAATAAGTTACTCATACTAGTTTATTTCGAATCTTAAACTCACATAGCAACAGATTGATTGGATTTATATCAATGTAATCAACAACTAACATGAGAAGACACTCATTTATCACATGTAATTTGCAGCTTTAGTCTTATATCATTTAAACAAGCATTGCATGAAGAAGGCTGAAGTCAGTACCTTGAACAAAACATCAACAAAAACCAGCAACAAAACAGATGAAAAGCTGGTTGAAACTTAAAGGTGGAGCAGCAACAAAACCCCAAACAACAGCAACCCAGAATCAAAACCAGAAAACCAAGAACCAGCACTTCAAAATACCCAGAAAATCAGAGTACCAGAAAATAACCTAGAAATCTACCCTAGAAAACTGAAGTTTTTTCCAGAAAAATTTCAAGGATTTGTTCCTTGTATTCTGAAAGTTTTTTAGGTGCATAAATGCTGAAAACATGTGTGTGAAAATGAGTGAATGTTTTCTTTATATAGAGTGCACAAAGATGGCATCAAAAATGAAATATCCTAACCTAAATTCTGAAATATCAGAATAGTACAGCATCTTTGACAGCTGTTTGTCCTTTTTTCCACCCAATTTCAGCATTTTTACTAACAATGGGGCAGCTGTACAAAGTGCTAGAACCTTCTGATTTTTACCTTATGTGAAATTCCATTTTACCCTTTCAATTACTAGATATTTCAATTCTAAATAAATCTGATCCTATTGTGATTCTAGAAATCTCTTTAGGACCTTCTAGAATCAGCTAGATGATTAGGGTTTCTTAAACTTGCCTCAATTTGTAGCCCTAAGGCATTTACCCTTTATTTCTGATGTAACAACCCGACCGGTCGTTTTGAACTCTAGTACGTCGTTCAGCAGTTTGAGGCAATGAGCAGCTTCTCTTCAGGTATTATGACTTATGTGCATGATCGGAATTGAATTCCCGGAAATTCTGAGTTGATTTGGAAAGAGAATTCTCATTTCGGAAGCTTTAAGTTGAGAGAATTGACTAAGGTTGGATTTTTGAGTAAACGACCTCGGAATCAGGATTTGAAGGTTCCAACAGGTTCGTATGATGATTTAGTACTTGGGCGTATGTCCGAATAGGGTTTGGAATACCCGAGAATGTTTTAGCGCCTATTGTGGAAGTTAGCATTTTGGAAGAAATTTCATAAGTTTGGGTTGAAGTGCATTTCAGTGTTATCGATATCTGTTTTGGATTTCGAGTTTGGAAGTAGCTCCGTATGGTGATTCTGGAGTTGGGAGCGCGATCAGAAGTGAATTCGGAGGTTCGTAGGTCATTTTGGAGTCATTTAGATAAAGATAGAAATTTTAAGGTTTTTGAGAAATTTGACCGAGAGTTGACTTTTTGATATCGGGGTCGGATTTTGATTCCGAAAGTTGGAGTAGGTTCATAATGGCAAATATGACTTGCGTGCAAAATTTGAGGTCAATTGGACGTGATTTGATAGGTTTAAACATCGAAAGTAGAAGTTTGAAATTCTAAAGTTCATAAAGCTTGGATTGGAGGTCGATTCGTGGTTATAGCATTGTCTGATATGATTTGAGGCCTCGAGCAAGTCCGTAATGTGTTTTGGGACTGGTTGGTATGATTGGTTGGGATCTCGGGGGCCTCGGGTGGATTTCGGGTGGTTAACGGATCGAAAACGGAATTTTGTAGAAGGCTGAAGTTGTTGGTTGCTTGTGTAACCGCACCAGCGAAAGTAGGGCCATAGGTGCGGAGCCGCAGAAGCGGCCTTCGTGTCGCAGAAGTGGAAATGGATGGCTAGGCTGTGACCGCAGATGCGATTATTTTGTCACAGATGCGGGACCGCACTTGCGGAAGGAGACGCACAAATGCGGAAGTTGAAGGCTTGGGGGAAGACCGCAGAAGCGGTAATTGGTCTGCACCTACGGGGCCGCAGAAGCGGTCAATACACCGCAGGTGCAAAAGGACTGGAGGCAGTGAGTGTTTTAAATATCGGGATATAGCCATTTTCTCTCATTTTTCTCTTGGCTTGGGCGATTCTTGGAGGGTTTCAAGAGGGGGTTTTCATCATCAACGATAAGGTAAGCTATCCCCACCTATCTTGAGTTAAATACATTGATTATATACGGATTTGAGCATGAAATTTGTAGAAACTTGGGGTTTGAGGGAAACTCTAGAAAATCGATATTCTTGGAATTTGACCATGATTTTGGGTTTGAAATTGAGAGTAAATTATATATTTGAGTTCGTGAGGTTATGGGTAAAGTTTATCTTAGAAACATTTAGGAATCCGGGATCATGGGCCCGAGGACAATTTTGTCAACTTTTTGATCGGGGTTAGGATTTGTTATAAATTGGGTTGTAATGAGTAATTGAACGTATATTAATGGATTTTCATAATTATTGGATAGTTTTGGAGTATTGTGCATCGATTCGAGTCTTCGGAAGAGCGTGGAATGCCGGTTATGGATCTTCGGAGCGAGGTGAGTTTCCTTTCTAACCTTGTAAGAGGGAATTATCCCCATAGGTGAAATAATTGGTTATGTGCTCCTATTTGTGAGGGCTACGTACGAACAAGGTGCCGAGAGTCTGTGTGTAGCTACTATTATGCTATTGTCCGGGTAGTCTAGGACCCAAAAGCACGTTATACTTGGAAATATTTGTAATCCTATTGGCGGTTTGACTTGCTTAAATTCTATCGAATTGGTAAATGAATTTCGAAAAGGATTAAACTTCATTTTTCTTAAATCGTTAAAAAAAGGGAGGATTTGGATTTTCCTTGGATAGTTGTTCCCTAATGAAGTCTTGATTAACTGTTTGAATATGTGATTCTCTGTGTACCTGCATCGCATGTATGATTCGCGAGCAGGGTGTTTGTTTATTTTATGTTGACCGCGTCGCATGGATGATTTGCGAGCGGGGTAATAGATGCATCTATGGTTCGCGCCGTTTGACCCTCGGCAGTGCACATTTTACATTTATGTTGGATCTGACCGTACGACCTCGACATGATATGTGCATGCTTGTATTATTGCTTGGGATTTATAAATGTTCTCATTTGCCTTTCCTGGCCGGAGATAAATTGATAAAGATAATGAAAAGTAAATTCTTTGGAAATTCATTATTATTTGGGAAGTTGTTTACCTACTATCTGGCTTTATGAATTATAATTGTGGTTTCAATAAAATTTCATGATCTCCTCACATTTTTACTATATTATCGTTGGACCACTAGTAAGTGTCGAAGTCGACCTCTCATCTCTACTTCTTCGATATTAGACGAGATACTCATTGGGTACACGTTGTTTTCGTACTCATACTACACTTGTTGTGCATTTTTGTTGCACAGGTTCATATGTGGCTAGTGTCTTAGTGGCATAGTGGCATGTTAATATGGAGACTTAGGTGAGTTGCATTTATCGAGACGTCTGTAGCCAGTAGAATCTCCTTCAGAGTATTGTACTGTATTTTCATTTTTGTCCACTTTTATTCCGGACAGTTACTGTATTTTATTTTATTCCCTAGAAATTGCTCATGTACTTATGACACCGGGTTCTGGGATGATCACGGAATTTTTCAGTAGTTAAATTTTGTAAAGACACCCTCTTTTATCCAGCGGAGTTTATTATTTATTTGTTTAAAGGAAATAATTTCAAAATAATTTAGAATGAGAAATTGTTAGTAAATTACAGTTGGCTTGCCTGACAGAGGTGCCCGACGCCATCACGACCCTTAGTGGAATTTGGGTCGTGACATATGAAATTAAACTAAAGTTTATGTTTCAATTCTAATGTTTAAACCTAATTGGAAAGTTTTATCTAACTAATCCCTAAACAAACATTGCATTTAACTTGTAACCAAATAGCAATTATCAAAATCCAGAATGCTTATACAAAGAAAACATAGAAATCAAACTTAACTAGTTTCAATCAAACAGATTAAATCAAGCTAAGGCTAAGGTTTTCTAAAGCTAATCATAAACAGGTCCAACAGATTGTTAATTAGCTCTTAACATTATTCTAATCAATTTAACTAAACATTGAAACAAATATATAAAAGAGAAACAAACACAAAAGGAAAACAGAACAACAATTTATCAAAACCCTAAAAATTAAACCTAATTAATCCTGAACTTAAACAAATTGAAATCAAACTTCAACTGATGAAACTTAGCATTTTCAGTTGCTCTAATAGACAGATGCAAGCAAACAAATTAAACAATCATGAAAAAATAAGAAAAGAGAAAACCTAGAGTTGCGATTACCTAAAGCATGCAGCTAGAAGAAGCAATTAAACATGAAGAAGAACAAAAAAAAGATAAAAATAAACAGAAAAGTGAAAGAAATTACCTAAGCTCGTTTTAAACTGGACCAACTATGAATTTAGCCAAGCTTGAACGGGGTAAAATAAACTTCAACTACCATTAATCGACTGTTCTCAACAAGAACAATCAACTAATGGAAATTTGGGGTTCAAACACATCAGAAATTGACCGAAAAATCAAAAAGCGGAAAGGTTAGGGTTTTGTGGATCTTAGATTTAAGATTCGAGGAGTTCTGGATTTTTTTGAAAGAAATGGTTTGGATATATGGGAAGAGGAGGGTGAAGTGATTCCATGGTGTTGGGGATGCTCCGCCGCCATAAGGCGATTTCCGGCGGCGGAGTCAGCGGGGAATAAAGGGGGCGGCTAGGGTTTCTCTATGAGAGAGAAGAGAGTGAAATGAGAGAAGGGTCTATAGGGGGTCTGGTTTTAGGACAGTTATATGTAAAATGGGAGTTAAGTTCCGAGCCGTTGGATCAAATGAATCCAATGACTGTGATGAAAGAACGTGTGAAACGGGGTCGTTTTGGTGTGTGGGAAACTGGATCGGGCATTTGAAGGGAATTGGGCCTGAGCATGGGCAGATTTTGGGTATTAAAACTTGGCCCAATTTCAAATTAATCCTTTTTTCCAATTTCTTTTCTTATTTTCCTTTTTTTCTTTTTTTTTCTTTTTCTTTTCTTTAATTAAAATCCTAAATTAAATCCAAACTTAATCTAATTTGTAAAATTAAACTAATTATCTATTATAATATTTACAAAAATTAGTTAATCCTAAATTAATGAAGAGAAAAATACTATTCTAGCATTTAAAGCTAAAAAATGTAAATGAATGATATTTTTTACTATTTTCATTTTAATAAATCAATTAATTAACTAATTAAAGTTTAATATGCAATGCATGATGTTTTTGATATTTTTGGGGCATTTTCATGATTTTAATAAAAATTAAAAGTGCACAAAAATGCAAACAATTAATAAAATCCTACAAAAAATCCTATAAAATTGCAAATAGTTGAGAAAAATCCATTTCTTTAATTTTGTTGGAGTATTTTGAATAGGGCAAAAATCACATGCTCACAGTATCGACACGCGGTCCAAAAAAAAACCAAGGGGGAATTGATACACTACCTACAAAAGAAAATTTTTTCTTATTTTTTTCTTTCGAGTTAGACCCTTAAGAAACCCCTCGAGTGATATCCAACGTCGGGACAAGTCGAAAATTTGAATTTTTCACACATTCACACATTTAGACAAACTATCCAAAGACTAAAATCAATCTAACCAAAGACCAAAATCAAGTTACATTCCTACATATATACAATATACAAATGAAATATCCCCCACCTCACACTTAAAAAGATGGCATGTCCCCATGTCATACAAAATAAAGTAATGTGAGGTAAAGTAACTTCCCTAGAAGATTAGTCTTGATCGGAGACAATGTCGGGGTCGAGGTGACACGCCTTCCCCAGTGCACGCAACCAGCCCATGATTTTCTTCTCTGACTTCGCATTTTGGGTGGCCAAGGTATCAACTCTAGTCCCCAATTCCGTGACAATAGTGCGCAACCCTGCCATTTCCTGTTCTAAGGCTGTCATCCGCGTATTCTGTCCGACCACCAATGTTCCTTCGGCCTCTACAACTTGCTCATGAGTGGGTGACATAGCCCCCACTTCATCTCGCGTTTCATCTACCTCCTTAGGTGCATCAGAATCATTACTATTAGCACCTCCAAGTACCATAGGGTCCTTCCCAGTTGTCACTTTATCTGCCCGAAACTTTGTTTCTTTCTTTTCTCTTCCATCCATGCTCAAGTTTTTCGGCACCCGTGCTGCCCGGCATAATCTAGTGACCAGGGAAAGAAAGACTAACCCATACCGCCGCACTGGACAACGGATGAACATCTCTTCATGAATAACCTTGGCCACGTCAAAATCGTGTCCATTCATGAAGCACCAAATAAATGCAGCTCTAGGACCATTCACTTCAGTAGTGTTGGAGGAAGGGAGCAGGCGACTATTTATGATATATAGCCAATACTTCCCTTCAAAGGTGAGTTCCGCCGAATGAAACTTCTTCCCTGGTATAATCCACACGACTTCCTTGTTGGGCACACATATTGTGTCAAAGAACAAATCCCACGTGGTGAATCGTCTGCCATGGGATTCGTAGTAGTCCTCCGCCTCAAGGTCCTCCCCGATCATTGGCAACTGGTAAGCTCTCCTAATGGCCTCAATGGATGTATCCACATTTTTCTTTCGCACTGTGCAAACATCGTTCACATGTTCTGGAAGGTTCGCGTAAAACTCCTGCACAACCATCAAATTAGCTTCGCCTGGTTCTTCAAAGAACATATCCAGCCTGCATTTGACCAATTCATTATACATGTTGGGATAGTCATATTGGAGGAACCCTATATCAATTTCCCTCTCTGGTATGGGATTCTTTGATGCCTTGTGACCAAAACGGTCCTAAGCCGCGTTGGAGACGAACTTGGTACTATTATACGGGCGAACATTAGTTGAAGCTCGTGGCCTGGATGATCCAGCGTGACCACTGGAGGAAGCACTAGTGGTTCTGCGTCTCTTGGAGGGCGTCATACTACCTGAAATAAATATCACCATCAGCGAAAAACAGGAGATGTGAACCAAGGGAGGTTACTCAGACTTCATCCGCACAATTGGTCACAAATTACATTCACGACTCACTGTGGTATTTAAACAAACACTTGATGTGCACAATTCACCGGAACTCCCAAATAACAATTTGAAACCCCGATTCAACCACAAATATACCAATGTCAACCTAACCCGTCAAGATAAAGTTCTACAACTACCCTTACATACCCACTAGTGTAACTAGAGCACAAGACTAGAAGAAATCTACTACAAAAATAAGAAGAAGACTACTACATAACTAAGAAATTCATATAACCCAACAAAAATTTAAACAAGGGCCCTTACCTGGTGGACTTGTGAGTATGTTGTGTGAGGAGAAGAAGTTAAAAGAGAGAAGAGTATAGAGTTGGGGGTCGATTTGATGGGGGTAGAAGGGTTGGGGTTCTTTTAGAAGAGAGAAGAGGATTGCTTGTTTTGATTTGTAAGAGAAGGGGTGGGGGATCGAGTATTTGGGTTAAGGTAAAAAGGGGTAGGGTATAAGAAGAGGGGGGGTTATTAGTAATAAGAATATTAAGAAAAGAAGAAAAAATAATAAAGAAAAAAAAATTAACTCTAACTAATCCTACAGACGGCGCCCAGTGCGCGGTTGGTCCGCGGTCCATGCGCGGCCGCACACGTGAGGCAGTACAAAGGGCATTCTGTGCAATCCAAGCATAGTCGCTTCGCAGCCGTAGACGTAGCAAGAATCTCAAGGCAGTGTGGGACACAATATGCGCGGTCTGAGCACGGCCGCAGACCTGGCCTCCGAAATTTTTCCTTTCTCGCCACTTTTTACCTATCTCCAGGTTAATCCCTTCACCCCGCGTCCTTCGGCGCTTGGTGTACTTATAACTCACCCAAACTCACCTGCAAACTTGTTAGTACCTAACAAAAAAAGAAAAATTCTAACTACACTAAAAAAATCAACTACTAATTGGATTGCCTCCCAACGAGCACCTTAATTAACATCGTGGCACGACGCATACAACAGTCCAATGGGTTGCCTCCCATGTAGCGCCTGATTTAACATCGCGGCACGATGCCGGTAAGTGCATTTAAGGTACGCTCAACATCGGAGGCTCGATTAAATGGGTCACTGACACTATCTTTACTTCATCCATGCCCACATAATATTTTAATTTGTGCCCATTGACTTTAAACGTGCGAGAGTCATTTTTTGCAGCAATCTCTACGACACCAGTGGGGTGAATTTAAATCACACGAAATGGCCCTGACCATCTTGACTTTAATTTGCCCAGAAATAATCTCAATCTTGAGTTATATAGCAATACCGTATCTCCGGGTTTAAAACTCCGCTCAATAATATTTTTATCATGTATCATCTTCTTTCTCTTTTTGTATAATCGTGTGCTCTCAAAAGTGTGATATCGGAACTCATCAAGCTCGTGCAACTCCGTGACTCTACTTGTTCCCGCAACTTCAATATTGAGATTCAGTTGCCTCAAAGCCCACCAAGCTCTATGCTCCAACTCCACCGGTAAGTGATATGCCTTTCCAAACACCAACTTGTATGGAGACATGTCGATTGGAGTTTTGAAAGCGGTTCGATAAGACCAAAGTGCATCATCTAACTTTCTCTCCCAATCTATTCTAGTAGCATTCACAGTCTTAGTCAACACACTCTTTATCTCTTTGTTCGAAACTTCCACTTGCCTACTCGTTTGTGGATGATATAGGGTGGCAACCTTGTGGCTTACATCATACTTCTCTAACAACTTTGCGAAGGCTCGATTAGAAAAATGAGTGCCTCTATCACTGATTATTGCCCTTGGAGTGCCAAATCGGGTGAATATGTTCTTTATCAAAAACCCAATTACCCCCTTTGCATCATTTGTAGGGAGCATTGCAGCCTCCACCCATTTGGACACGTAGTCCACAGCAACGAGTATGTACTTGTTGCCATATGAGCTGACGAAAGGCCCCATGAAATCGATTCCCCATACATGAAACACTTCTACCTCCTGGATTGGGTTCATAGGCATCTCATGTCGGCAGGAAATATTCCCGGTTCATTGACATTCATCACAACCTTTTATCCATAAATGAGCATCTTTGAACAATGTTGGCCAGCAGAAGCACGACTCCAAGACTTTTGCAGTTGTCCTTACTCCCCCGAAATTCCCACCATATGGTGATGCATGACATGCCTGCAAAATAAAAGACTGGTCTATCTCAGGGATACATCTCCAGATCATGTTATCAATACAAATCCTGAATAGATAAGGCTCATACCAATAATACATGCGACAATCACAAAAGAACTTTTTTCTTTTGGATAGAGGAGAGGTCATAAGGAACAATACCGCTCGCCAAGTAGTTTGCAATGTCTGCATACCATGGCGCTTCCTCAAGACTTGTGCTAATAGTTGTTCATCCGAGAAAGTTTCCACAATCTCTTCCATCTCAACCTTCTTCTCGGCTCCTTCCAGCCTACACAAGTGATCAACTACTTGGTTCTCCGTTCCCTTTCGGTCACGAATCTCCAAGTCAATTTCTTGCAGCAGTAGCACCCATCGAATCAGGCGTGGCTTTGACTCCTTCTTCTCAATTAAGTACCTGAGAGCAGCATGGTCAGTGTAAACAATTACCTTCGAGCCTATCAGGTATGACCTAAATTTGTCAAATGTAAACACCACTGCTAGCACCTCCTTCTCAGTCACTGTGTAATTTAGTTGGGCACCACTCAGAGTTCTACTTGTGTAGTATATTGGATGTATGACTTTGTCTTTTTTCTGCCCAAGAACTACTCCCATAGCATAATCACTCACATCACACTTTAGCTTGAATGGTTGCTCCTAGTCAGGTGCAACTATGATAGGTGTTGTTACCAACCTCTTCTTCAATTCCTCAAAAGCTACCCTACAGTCATCAGAGAACACAAAAGGGTGATATTTTTCAAGCGATTTACACAAGGGGTTAGCAATTTTGGAAAAATCTTTTATGAATCGCCTATGGAACCGGCGTGCCCGAGGAAGCTTCTTATTGCTTTAACGGATGTGGGTGGTGGAAGCTTTTCGATCACATCAACCTTTGCACGATCCACCACAATACCCTTACTCGACACTAGGTGCCCCAAGACTATACCTTCCTGTACCATGAAATGGCACTTTTCCCAGTTGAGTACCAGATTAGTCTCGATACACCTTTTCAATACTCTTCTTAAGATCACAAGGCAATCCTCGAATGAGTTTCCCACCATTGAGAAGTCATCCATGAAAACCTCCATTATTTCCTCTACTATATCTGTGAAGATGGCCATCATGCACCTTTGGAATGTGGTGGGTGCGTTGCATAGCCAAATGGCATTTCTCCGAAAGGCATAGATACCATAAGGGTAGGTGAACGACATTTTCTCTCTATCCTCCGGGGCAATAGAAATCTGATTATACCTCGAGTATCCATCTAGAAAGCAAAAGTGAGACCTCCCTCCCAATCTATCTAGCATCTAATCAATGAATGGCAGTGGGAAATGGTCCTTCTGAGTAGCCATGTTCAACTTTCTGATCCATATAGATTCGCTACCCTGTGACTGTACGTGTTGAGACCAACTCGTTTTTCTCATTTTTCACTACCGTCATACTGCCCTTCTTTGGCACACACTGGATTGGGCTGACCCAGTTACTGTTAGAGATGGGGAATATGATTCCCGCATCTAACCACTTAATCACTTCCTTCTTCACCACTTCTTTCATGTTGGGGTTCAGCCTTCTCTGGTGTTCTCAGGAAGGTTTGTGTCCATCTTCTAGTAGAATCTTATGCATACAAAATGTCGGGCTGATACCCTTGATATCTGCAATGGTCTAACAAATTACAGTCTTGCACTCCATCAATACTTGCAAAAGCTGTTCTGCCTGCACATCTAACAAACTAGATGAGATAATAACATGTAAAGTTGAGTTAGGTCCCAAGAAAGCATACCTGAGATGAGGTGGTAGGGGCTTCAATTCCAACTTTGGTGGCTCTTCTATCGATGGTTTGGCTGGAGGAGTTTTCCTTTCTTCTAAGTGCAAAGGCTCAAACTCAAGCTCCCTTCTCCAAAAACCTTAGCCTTCAAGAGAAAGTATCCATTCCGCCAAGTCCTCACCATTTGCTTTATCTAAGTTCATGAGACAGGCTGCTAGAGGGTCTTTGATGTTTAATGTCTCATCTTCCTCCTTCAAAATTACATCCACGACTTCTATTAGAGAGCAGTTAGCAAATTTGATAGGTCGCCGCATAGATTTATGCACGTTGAATGTTATTTCCTCATCATTTAATCTCATTTTGAGCTCTCCCATTTCACAGTCAATTAAAGCTCCCTCAGTGGCCAAGAATGGTCTTCCAAAAATTATGAAAATTTCCTCGTCAACCTGATAGTCAAGAATGACAAAATCTAATGGGAACACAAACTTCCCTAACTGTACTAATACATCATCAAGAATACCAAAAGGCCTCTTCACTGTCCGGTCAGCCAACTATAGTAACATGGATGTGGGTCTGGCTCTTCCAATGCCTAACCTTTTGTAGATAGCCGGGGGCATAACGTTTATGTTTGCCCCCAAGTCACACAGTGCCTTAGATAACACATAGTTACCTATTGTGCACGGGATTGTGAAACTCCCTGGGTCAGACAGCTTCTCAGCGATGGGTCTCATCATAACAGCACTGCAAGTCTAAGTCAGTGTAACCGTGGCCAAGTCTTGAAAGTCGAACTTGCGGGACATCAAGTCCTTCATCATTTTCACATAACCAGGTATTTTTTTAATGCATCGATCAATGGAATGTTTACCTGAATTTGCTTCAACATCTCTAGGAATTTCTTATACTGCTCATCTTTCTGATACTTGGCCAATCTTTGTAGGAATGGTGTTGGAGGTCGCTTCTTTCCTATGATTTGATTTTTGTCTTGTTTAGGGACTGCTTCTACTATCGGTTCCTGTGCTACCTCAGTCTCGTTCACAAACTTTTTTTCTTTGTTGGCGTTCTCTTGTGCCTGCTGCACTGTCACCTCAACTAACCCTGCTGAATCATCTATCTCAATAGGTATTGGCACTAGTGTCTCAATAGGTCTGCTTTCACGTGCAATTTCTTGCTCCAGATCTAGGTCTTTACCATTTCGGAGACTCACTACCATAAGTTGTTTCGGGCCCTGGTCTTTTAGATTGATTTGTGTGTCTGCAGGTAACGTCCCTTGGGTATGATTATTTAAAGCCATCGAAATCTATCCTAAATGGATCTCAATATTCTTTATTGCTAATTCATATGAGTCTATTCTTTCAGTTATTTTTCCAGTAGACCCAATCAATTGTTGAATCATTCCCTCAAGTTTAGCAAACCTATCTTCGTGTCTCATAGTCTGTTGTTGAGGTTGTTGATAAGCATGTGGCTGATTTTACTGGTTGTAACTATGTTGTCTTTGGTAAGGCACCATTTGACCCCGTAGTTGCATAGCCCCAAAATTGTTGTTATTGTACTGATGTTGAACTGGTGTAATGACCCGACCGGTCATTTTGAGCTTTTGCACTTTGCTCGCCAGTTCTCGGGCATGACTTGCTCCGTGTAATGTATTATGACTTATGTAAATCATTGGTTTTGGTTTTCAAGGTAATCAGAATGAATTTGGGAGAATAGTTCTCAGTTTGAAGCTTGAAATTTGAAAGATTTGACTTGTTTGTATATGATCTCGGATCGGAATTTTTATGATTTGGTTAGCTCTGTTAGGTGATTTGAGACTTAGGAGTGTTATCGGAATGCATTTTGGAAGTTCGTGGAAGGTTTAGGCTTGAATTGGTGAAATTGAGATTTTGGCGTTTTCCGGTTGATAGGTGAGATTTTGATATAGGGGTTGGAATGGAATTCCGGAAGATGCAGTAGCTCCGTTGTGTCATTTGTGATGTGTGTGCAAAATTTCAGGTCATTCGGACGTGGTTTGGTTGGGTTTTTGATCAAAAGCGTAATTCGGAAAATTTTGGAATTCTTAGGCTTGAATTCGATGCAAATTTTGGTGTTTTAATGTTGGTTTGAGCATTCCGAAGGTTGGAACAGGTTTAAATGATGTTATGGGATATGTTTGCATGTTTGGTTGAGGTCCCGAGGGCCTCAGGTGAGTTTCGGGTGGTCAATCGGACCATTTCATGTTGTGAAAAATTGTAGAATTGCTGCTGTTGGTGTTGCAGGTTTTTGACCTTCACGTTCGCGATGCATGTCCCGTGTTCGCGAAGGGTTAAGGTGCGAGGATGTGAAGTTGGCCTTCTCGTTCGTGAGAAGGGTTCCACGATCGCGAAGGTGTGAGGTCTTTGGTCATTCAGGTCGCGTTCTTATAGAGGAAGAAGGATAGTTGGGTCCTCAGTACATTCGTTCTACGTGTTCGCGTAGTTTGGGTCGCGATCGCGAAGTGTTGAGTGTGTTGTGCATCGTGTTCGTGAGAGCCTTCTCGCGTTTGCATAGAAGAGATCCCGGTCAGTGAAGCAGTGTGCTTCGCGAACGTGAGGGCTATGCCACGTTCGCGATGAAGAAATGTCTGGGCAGACAGTTTATATTTTTAAATCGGGGGTGTAAGTCCAATTTCATAAAAACTATTGGAGAGCTCGGGAGAAGGTGGAATTTGAGGAAATTTTTAGCGGAGCTATTGGGGTAAGTATTCTTCACTCATATTTGGTTTAATTCCATGATTTGGTCTTGAATTTCATCATTTAATTTGAGAAATTAGAGTGAAAATTGGGAAAAAATGGAAGAAAAGTCTGAGATTTCTTTTGGGGGATTTGAATGGGAAATTGAGATCGGATTTTGACGAATTTGATATGGGTGGACTCGTGAGTGAACGAGGATTTTATTGATGCAATTTTTATCGGATTCCGAGCCGTGGGCCCTGGGCCGGGTTTGAACAATTTCGTGATTTTTGCTGCAAATTGGATATTTTCGATTGGGCTTTGTTCCCTTAGCATATTTTAATAGTTATGTACTGATTGTGGCTACATTTGGAGCATCCGGAGGTCGATTCGTGAGGGAAAAGGCATTGCGGGCTAAAGTTTGTACCAGATCGAGGTAAGTAATGATTGTAAATGTTGTCATGAGGGTTTGAAACCCCGGATTTCACATCGTTGTGCTACTTTGAGGTGACACACACACTAGATGACGAGCGTGGAGTCGTGCACCATTGGGGATTGTGACTTGGTCCATCTCGTACGACTGTTAAGTCACGTATTTGATTTGAAATCTTATGATATTCCATATTTTAAAGATTGACATCATATTTTGGGTTGTATAGGGCCTTGTGCCGACCTGTTGAGACCTTTAGGGGCATTTTTACTATTTTTCCTCACCCTATTAGTTTTGAAAGCATATCCTCAGTCATGTTTTACCTATTTATTGTTTAAATCTGGTTTTATCACTTTACTTCTTAAAATGTGAAAATTGTTTGGGCTGAGTTCCCTGTTTTACTGATGTTGCGAGTGATCGTGAGGTTGATGACTGAGATAGACCGAGGGTCTGATTGTGAGGTTGATGACTGAGATAGACCGAGGGTCTGGTTGTGAGGTTGATGACTGAGATAGACCGAGGGTCTGGTTGTGAGTGATGACTGAGATAGACCGAGGGTCTTATTGTGAGGTTAATGACTGAGAGAGGTCGAGGGCCTAGTTATGAGGATTTTATATCTATGGATCAGGCAGCACGCCGCAGCAATATATATAAAGATATGTATATGGATCGGGTTGCACGTCGCAGCGAAATGTTGGATCGGGCTACACGCCGCAGCGGTATAGCGCTTGGGCTGTAGGAGCCCCTCCGGTGTCTGCACACCCCTAGTGAGCGCAGTCGACTATATATATGGATCGGGCTACGCGCCACAGTGGTTACTATATGGTACTATTGAGTGTGAGTGCTGAGTGTGAGCACTGACTGATGAGAGATGAGTCTCGAGTGACTGAGAGGCTTGCCCGAGGGGCTGTATACATATATGAGTGATGCTTTGCCCGAGGGGATTGTTTTTTATGTAATTGTTGTTTTCACTCCTCTTTATACTGAGTCTCTGTTGAAAATATTGAACAAATATTTTTAAACAACTTTTATTTAAGCTAGAGTTTTTATGATATATTCGGTATTTAGTCACTGATTTGGCCTTGTTATTTCCACTAAGATTTTTATGTTATGAGTTGTTTATTCCTGTTTTGCCCGAAAGGTTGTTTACGAACTATGTTTTTCCCGAGGGGCCGATTATGGTTTTCATCTCTTGTATTATAAATGGTATTGAACCCCTACTGAAATGTTGGAAGGTATTTTCAAATGATTTTTACCAAAAGCTAGATTTTAAATGAGATGATTGACTCGTATTCTAATTTGAAAGTCTGTTGTGCTTATTGAGTGTATCTTAAATGTGGATTTATTGTTTCCTACTGCTCAGTCTTTATTTACTCTTTATAATTACTGGGTTGGAGTACTCACATTACTCCCTGCACCTCGTGTGCAGATTCAGGTATTTCGGAACCCAGTAGCGGGTGTTGACTGCTCAGAGGCAGAGTCGTCGGAATTAGCAAGGTGGTTGCACGATGTTCATAGCACTGCTTTCCTTCCTCGTTTTTCATTACTGTATTTAGTTCATTTTTAGACTCTTGTTGTATTCAGAGCTTAGTAGATGCTCATGACGAGTGATACCCCGATGTCGGGCTTGTGTAATTATTTCGTACTTTTTAAAAAAAATTATTATGAGATTATTGGTTTATAAATGGTACAAAAATAACTTTTATTGGGAAACGGTTGATTCGGGAGTTGTGTTGGTTGGCCTAGTTTCACTATAGGCACCATCACGATCGGGTCAGTTTTGGGTCATGACAAGTTGGTATCAGAGCCTAGGTTACATAGGTCTCACGAGTCATGAGCAGGTTTAGTAGAGTCTCGCGGATCGGTACGGAGACGTCTGTACTTATCCTCGGGAGGCTGCAGAACCTTTAGGAAAAACTTCATATTCTTGAACTTTTATCGTGCGTCCTTGATTCAGCTTGAAAAGTAACTCTTTGAATTCCCTCCACGTGTTCGTATGCGCGCATGAGCTCTCCGTATCAGATGTGCATTGATGGCTTGTGATTCCCTGATCGAGGGGCGAGATGTGATCTTCTATGTGTTAATGTTGGGCCAGTCTGGAGGACTTGAGGCCGGATTTTTGCCTATAGCTTGAGCACCGAGGTGCTGATTGTGTGAGCAAGTGTTTTTGAACTTATACGTTCGGTAGTGCCCTATTGGTAGGAGTAATGACTAGATAGCTACGTGATGAGTATGTTATGACTGCGAGTTGTATTCATATGATTTGGAAACGACGAGAAGGGTCTACTGGAGGATAGAAGAACTATTAGGTACTTTATTTTCATCTCGATTGGAGGTATAGCCTCGAGTTATGAGTATGTGAAGAATCTTTCATGTGATCTAGTTGGGAGTGAAGTAAATTTTATGTTACGGTATGAGTTCAGACTCAGAAAGATTAAGTGACTGCATAATGTTTATGACGGTGGAAGGTATACAGAAATGTTAGTTTGAGGCAAAGCAGGTGGGGTTATCTCCAGCGGAGTGTTCTGAAGTTGTGTGATCCTTATGTTGTCTGTTAGAAGATCTCATTTACAAGTAAAATTATATGTGTTGGAATTTAAATTTGGGTCGCTTAAGAGAATGGGTTTAAGTGTTATGAAAGTGAATGTGAGATTGCAGAAGATTTAAAGTACCAGATGGTTTGTGTTTCACAAGATTATGAATAATTGAGTTTAAATCTCACTATGGCGTTATGGCAACAATAGAGTATATGTGTTACGAGTTATTGTGTGTGTTTTGGTCTATGGCTTCGAGCCAAGTGGGGGAGTCCACTATTGAATAGTTGATTGGACAGTTATGTGCTATGTTGGTTCCAGTTGAGGCGTGCGGGTGAATCAGTTATGGCTTACGGAGATTGAGACCGAGGATGGCTCGAGTAAAGGAAAATTTTGGCAAAGGTTATGTCATGCTTCATAACTGTATGAGAATCATAGAATGTCTTGAGTTGTTGTTGGTAATGGATGCTCGGTGCATAGAACAAGAAGTTGCTTGGTTGTTCTAGGATAAGGTTACACTCTACGGTGTCGGAGTGCTATTAAGGCACGGATGGTTCTGTTCGTTTGATCAAGATAATTGCAGTTTGAATAGAGTGAATGACTCTCGAGAATGGTTCTAATGTGTTTAAGATTTTACATGTAACAATTGGGTATTTTCAAGTTGTATATGTGGCCAGAAACTGAGTTTTCATTGGAAGATGTCAAGACTTGTGGTATTTTCTATATTAATTATGGGATTCTATGTATCAGTATCAGGAAGGTAAAGGTAACAGATTTAGATTCGCAGGAAGTCTCTTCAGAGTAAAGTATTTTGAATGTGGTGCTTTTGGGAATATTTAAGAGATTATTCAGCGGCTTATGAGTCTTAGACGGTGTGGTTTTGTGCTTGGGTCTCGTGTGGTGAGTCTGGGTTGAGGAATTATGGTGTTGTAGCAAGAAGAAGTGTCAAGCTGAAGGTAGATCAGAAGAAAACTCGGATAGATGGGATAGCTAGGTAGTAGGCTGGATCGGTATAGTAGGGATATGCTTAGTTCTTTAGATGCTTATGAGGTAATGAGTATATACAGGTGTTTCGCGACAATGCTCTTGGGTTTTAGTGGCCTGCATAGCTTGGTTGAGTTAGAAGGATTCAGTCCTGACGGTTTAGTTTTGTGCAAATGAAATTCGGAGAGCTCTAGATGGTTTCCACCATAGTCAGAGAGATATATTTTTCCTAATGGCATGAGGAGCATGGGATGTATAGTGATTTACTTCTAGATGGTCAATGGGAAGTTCTTGGCTGGTTGAGTAAGTAGTTGCTTATAGCTCGGAGTGGATTGCGAAGTTCTCATAATTTTCATTTAGGAGGTATAGTATATGCAGTATATTGTGTGGGGTTTAGATTTGCATGTGTAAGGTCACGGTTCAATTTTGAAAGAAAGGTCATAAATTATTAGATAGCATAGGTAGCTTCAGGTGACTAGATAAATGAGATCACTGATTGGTGTGGCTTGATGAGGGTATAACATTTTAAAAAGGGCGATGTGTTTGAGTTACGGATGCTTTATTGGTATTGCGGCACTATCTTGTTTGATCAATGGATGATATTCGAGTTTGCTTGGTGGCTCAGAAGAATTATAGGTATACCTCTCATAAGATGATTTAGTATTAGAGGTGTGTTGTATATTCGAGCGGCGAAATTGGGATCAGATATGGTAATTCATATGCTATATGGACTGAGAGACTGAAAGTTCTCATATACAGGTTAGCTCGTGGTTGTGGACGGCAAAGATGTGGGTAAGTTAGTCAGGTGATAGTATGTGCTATGATTCAGTCATTGTGAACCTTCGGAGGATTATTTATCTGTGTGTATGACTAGAGTTGATGTGTGGTTCATTGGTAGACCTATATGGATGTGTATTCTGCATCGAGACGGATTTGTTGAATTCGAGTTGCTATTGGTGAGGGATGTGTTGATTCGGTTGTTATGGAGCTGTTAGTAATCAGGGGGATCTATGAGTTATCTTCCGTGTTGCGAGACGTTAGGATTTGTTGGTTATAGGCACATGTGGTGCGGTGTTATTGGGGCCCCTCAGTGGAATTCCAGCGGAAAGAGCATTGGGTATTGCTCGGTGGATGGCGTATCGGTTATGTCCTTTCGATTTGTGTGGTATTATGTAATTGCCTGACGGTGGTTAGGATGATTGCTTTGGTTTTAGACATCATATTGCACACAGTTGTCGATTTTGATCAAAGTAACTTAAGGTGTCTCATGTGGACCAGTGTTTGGATGAGATCGTGCATTGGAGCGAAGCTATGTAGAAGTATGATCCTGCGGGTTAGATTCATATGTTCTGTTTCTACAATGTGTGGCGGGTTCTCCGCCTTATGTTTTGGTGGTACTAGTGAGCTTGCGGTACAACTCTTTCATTTGAGTCATTTTCATGATTTGAGTAAGTTCGGATTGTGGCTTATTGGTGCATGGATTGCACAAGTCGTGGCTTTAGTCTGTATTGATGTGTCAATGTCACAAGAGTAGTTGTGTTGGATTAGATGAGATCGTCGGGATCTTTAATGACTGCAAACGGATTTGATTTCAGCATGTTGGAAAGATATCATCGAGGTTCGGTGCAAAAATTTGCTATGGTCTTTGCCAAAAGAGAAGTGGCTTCATGATGGTTGATCTGCGAAAATGGTTATGGCTTACTGCGTGTTTCATTTATCATTGATAGTATATGAAAGTGTTGGAATGAGACTTTAGTTGATAAGAGGTTTCCTATCGATATTCGATTGTTGTGTGCAGCTATTGTGATTAGAAGTTATCGCTGCAAGCGTTTGAGTTATGTGGTATATCATGTAATTGCACCGAGGTTGTGGGTATGGGTTATTAAAACTTGCTCAGGCTTAGTCAGAGTATAGATGTGATATTTTGATCTTGTGGATGATTTCAGAAGTGGAAATGTGGTTCTAAGGTTCATGGGCTAGGTTGGACTGTGAAATTTCAGTTACATTGTGTTATCGGACCTATACGAGATAGGTTGACATGGGATCACCCCTGGGTATGTACATGGTAAGGTTATTCAACGATCGGTTGGCTTTTGGAACAACTCTAGGCACGTTCGAGGACGAACGTATGTTTAAGTGGGGGAGGATGTAACGACCCGACCGGTTGTTTTGAGATTCTGCACTTTGCTCGCCAGTTCTCGGGCATGACTTGCTCCGTGTGATGTATTATGACTTATGTAAATCGTTGGTTTTGGTTTTCAGGGTAATCGGAATGAATTTGGGAGAATAATTCTCAATTTGAAGCTTGAAATTTGAAAGGTTTGACCAAGATTTGACTTGTTTGTATATGATCTTGGATCGGAATTTTTATGATTTAGTTAGCTCCGTTAGGTGATTTGAGATATAGGAGCATGATCGGAATGCATTTTGGAAGTCCGTATAAGGTTTAGGCTTGAATTGGCGAAATTGAGATTTTGACGTTTTCCGTTTGATAGGTGAGGTTTCGATATAGGAGTCGGAATGGAAATCCGGAAGTTTCAGTAGCTCCATTGTGTCATTTGTGATGTGTGTGCAAAATTTCAGGTCATTCGGACGTGGTTTGGCTGGTTTTTTTTATCAAAAGCGTAATTCGAAAGATTTTGGAATTCTTAGGCTTGAATTCGATGCAAATTTAGTGTTTTAATGTTGTTTTCAGCGTTCCGAAAGTTGGAACAAATTTGAATGATGTTATGGGATATGTTTTCATGTTTGGTTGAGATCCCGAGGGCCTCGGGTGAGTTTCGGGTGGTCAATCGGACCATTTCATGTTGTGAAAAATTGCAGAGGTCTTTGGTCATCGCGTTCGCGAGGTTCAGGTCGTGTTCGCATAACGGAAGAAGGATAGCTGAGTCCTTAGTACATTTGTTCTACGAGTTCGCGTAGTTTGGGTCGCGATCGCGAAGTGTTGAGGGTCTTGTGCATCGCGTTCGTGAGAGCCTTCTCGCATTCGCATAGAAGATATCCCGGTCAGTAAAGCAGTATGCTTCGCGAACGCGAGGGCTATGCCGCGTTCGCGATGAAGAAATGTCTGGGCAGACAGTTTATATTTTTAAATCGAGGGTTTAAGTCCAATTTCATAAAACCCATTGGAGAGCTCGGGAGAAGGTGGAATTTGAGGAAATTTTTAGCGGAGCTATTGGGGTAAGTATTCTTCACTCATATTTGATTTAGTTCCATGATTTGGTCTTGAATTTCATCATTTAATTTGAGAAATTAGAGTGAAAATTGGGAAAAAATGGAAGAAAAGTTTGAGATTTCATTTGGGGGAAATGAATAGGCAATTGAGATCGGATTTTGACAAATTTGATATGGGTGGACTCGTGAGTGAACGAGGATTTTATTGATGTGATTTTTATCAGATTCCGAGACGTGGGCCCGGGGGGCGAGTTTGAACAATTTCGTGATTTTTTATGCAAATTGGATATTTTCGAGTGGACTTTGTTTCCTTAGCATATTTAATAGTTATGTACTGATTATAGCTTGATTTGGAGAATCTGGAGGTTGATTCGTTAGGGAAAAGGTACCGCGGACTAAAGTTTGGACCGGATCGAGGTAAGTAATGATTGTAAATGCTATCCTGAGGGTTTGAAACCCCGGGCTTACATTGTTGTGCTACTTTGAGGTGAAACACACACTAGATGACGAGCGTGGAGTCGTGCACCGTTGGGGATTGTGACTTGGTCCGTCCCGTACGACTGTTAAGTCGCGTATTTGATTTGAAATCTTATGATATTCCATATTTTAAAGATTGACATTATATTTTGGGTTGTATGCCATGTTTGGGGCCTTGTGCGGACCTGTTGAAACCCTTAGGGGCATTTTTACTATTTTTCCTCACCCTATTAGTTTTGAAAGCATATCCTCAGTCATGTTTTACCTGTTTATTGTTTAAATTTGGTTTTATCACTTTACTTCTTAAAATGTGAAAACTGTTTGGGCTGAGTTCCCTGTTTTACTGATGGTCCGAGTGATCGTGAGGTTGATGACTGAGATAGACCGAGGGTCTGATTGTGAGGTTGATGACTGAGATAGACCAATGGTCTGATTGTGAGGTTGATGACTGAGATAGACCGAGGGTCTGATTGTGAGGTTAATGACTGAGAGAGGCTGAGGATGCCATCACGACTGGGTCGGTTTTAGGTCGTGATAGCTGGTCTATATTGTTGATTCCGCTGACCCCAATTCTGACCACATTGCCTATGTCCCCCGTAGTTGGCCACATAGTTCATATTTTCCTGATATTGCTGGTTATCACCTTCAGCACTCCACGAGCAAACATATGGTTGATTAATGCATGATATACATAAGCCCCCCATTAGTTGCATCAACTATGTGTACCTGCTACTTCTGGCCTGATTCATCAACTTTTTTGGTGAGGATACTCATTTGTGTCATCTAGGTGGCCATATTTACACCTATGGAGTTATTTGGGTCTAAAGCCACTAAGTGAACTACATGAGTGATTGGAGCGTTTCTTGTCGTCCATCCTAAGTTTTGGGCCATCTTCAAGTAGGATCTTGCTTTCTCTGAATGTTTTGCTAAAAAATGCTCCACCTGCTAAAGCATCAACATTGGCCTTCAAGTTATCTGCCAATCCCATGTAGAACCTCTGCCCCAACATTTGCTCCGGAATACCATGATGTGGACACGTAACCAGCATACCGTTAAACCTCTCCCACGTTTCTTGTAATGTCTTTGTTGGTTTCTGTCTGAAGCTCAATATCTCATCAATTTGTTGAGGAGTCTTATTTGGCGGGTAGAATTTGTCCACAAATTGCTTGACTAATTCCTCCCAAGTAGTGATGAAGTTTATGTGGAGAGAATTAAGCAAAGTCTGAGCCGCTCCTATCACTGAGAATGGAAACAAAAACGGCCGTATTGCTTCCGGTGTCACATTATGTTGCCTTTGCGTGGCACAGATTAACAGAAAATTCTTCAAATGATGCTGAGGATCTTCAACATATGACCCTGAGAATAGTCCCTTGTTCTGCAACAAATGTAGCATGTTATTTGTGATTTGGAATGATTCTGCTTGTATCTGAGGGACTGCAATCGCGGTTGCTAGGTTGTCAGCGGTAGGTTGCGCCCAATCAAACAATGTTACTTCTGGTACAAGAGGCACCACCCTCTGATTGTTCGAGTCATTCACGTTGTTGCTATTGTTTAGATTATCGTCTTCCATGTCTGGTTCGATTTGTTCTATTGAGTTCAATTGCGGGTTGCCCTTCTTGTTTGCACGATTCAATGCCTTGAAAACTTTCTTAGAATCTGATAATGCTTCGAACAATTCACCAGTTCTTGAGGAGTTTCTAGGCATGCACCTGTAACACCCAAGACTACAAATGTTAAAATTTTAATGTATTCAGTTTAAATTGAAGAAAATTGACTATACTAAATTTTTTAGCACTTCTTTTAACTGCAATTAATAACACCGTTAATTTTCCGGCAACGACGCCAAAATTTTGATCACGCTCAACTATGCCTTATAAAAAGGACAAAGCGGTCGTTGGAAATATATTTCGGTTAACAAGTCCGGAGTCGAATCCCACAGAGAATTAACCTATCAATCACAACTATTGGACTTACACAAATTCACGTATTCAATCTTCGAAAATATTTGAGTAATAGATTGGATGTTTACTAACTAAATATTATGTAATGACAATGCAATAATTAAGAACTAACTGTGAATGAGTTGTAGACAAGAGTTGGAATGATCTAAGGTTCTGATTTCCCCTATTGTCGGAATCCTTTCCGCTATTTTTGCTATAAATTTTCTCAAGTCTTCTCTATCGATCATGAGCACTCAGACTGTCGTAACTCTCTCCCGAGTAATTACAACAATATACTAGACATATTCTCCCGAATTATGCTAGCTAGCCTTAAATACAACTCACTTAGATCGCACCCAAGGTTTCGTTATCCCTAATCTCACCTTTAAACCCTTCGTATTGATCCCTCATATACGTTAGGAGTGGTGTTATTAAACAACTACCTAAATATGCACTCTCTCCTGAGTAATACATACTAAATATGCACAGTCGATCGAGGGCCCTTCAATCAACAACAATCACAATATAGTTGAATAAATAGAGAAAATACTATGGCAAATCTATATTAACATAACAAGAAAATCATCATCCAATAGGTTCCATCAAAACCCTAGATTAGGAGTTTAGCTATGCATAATTGTTTTCATAATCAACACAATAGAATTCATCATTAATGATAAAAACAAGAGGAAGAAAGATAAAAACTCTATGCCGAATCTTCCGTCTTGCTTCTTGCCTGTTCTTGCCTTCAAAATCCTTCGAAAAACCAAGATACCCTCTTTTTGGGCGAGCTGGGCTTCATATAGGTCAAGGAGAGTCGCCTATGAACTTATAAATTTACCCCCGAAATAAAAATCCTCGGAGAGACGTGCGCGGCCGCGGATCAACCGCGGATGGACCGCACATATTGCCTTTTGTTCTGCCTGACGAGCGCGGCCGGTGCACGGCCGCGGATCGACCGCGCACCTAGAGGATATTTCTGCCTTCATTTTTCTTTCTTCTTTTGCGCGCGCTCACCTCCGATTGGCTTACATTGCTCCATATTAACTCCAAAACACTCTTTAATGTCCCCATATCCCGAAATTGCTCCTACAAAGCATAAAGTTCTTAATTAGAACAAGTTATTATCATTAACATTCATATATCAATAAAGTGCAGCTAAGTTGGAACATAAATGGTAGATAAACTACACAATTATAGCCTACTATCATATATATGAAGGAAATAAACTAACTAAATAAATTTAAATATATTATTTGAGAGAAAATTTTAAATTAGGAGGACAATGGCAGATGTATTTTGTTTTTTCCTAATCAGTTGTCTTTGCCATTTTTTTGTTCTTTAAAATGAGTCTTAGTTAGAAGATACGCAATTGAAATCTAATAAATTTACTTCTTCTTCTTTTGTTTTTAGTTTTATGAGTATGTGTTACTAAAATTCCCGAAAAACATTAGAAAAATGTGCTTAAATGTAATTCACCTAGACTTTGACGCCTCAATTGATAGAGATCCCTGTGAAGTAATGGAAGAGCCAAGGGTTTAAGAGCAACACGAAGAATATATCACCTGTTGCAGTTAGGGGTGAGCGTAAAATCCGAAAAACTGAAAAATGGACCGTATCGAATTAATTTGATATTTCAGTATTGGTTCTTCAATTGTTTCGTACTAATTCAGTATAAATATTTCAAAAGTTTGATATTTCAATATGGTTCTTGGTATTGAGTTTTTGATACTTCGACAAATCGGAATACCGAAGTACCGAACTATTATCAATTCTGGAGTTTGGACTACGTTTTAAGGTCTTGACTTTAATTATTGAAATGAATGTTTGGTTGCTATTAAAATTGTATCGAAATCATACAGACAAGAAATATCGAATCGTACTGAATTACTTAAATATAATATTTAGTATGTATAATTAATGTACCGAATACTAAAGTACCAAACAACAATTCTTAAACATCATACGGAAGTATCAAACGCGGACCCCTAATTCCCGTAGATCGCTTTTACCCGGAAGGAAAATATTCCCTCTTTGTCCCCTTTTCCTAGAACCACTTGGCATTGTCACTCCTAGGGGTGTTCATGGTTCAGTTTGGATCGGTTTTTTCCTAAAAAGAAACCAAACCAAGTAAGTCAGTTTTTCAAATATTAGAACCAAATCAAACCAATTAAGTCGGTTTTTTCTTGATTCGGTTTATGTCGGTTTTGTCGTTTTTTCGGTTATTTGTCGTTTTTTCTTAAATATAAGACATACACTACCAAACACATATTCCGGCGACCATATTTTCAACGTAACACTATCAAATCAATTGCCCTTTGAGAAATCTATTATTTACTAAAATACATTGATAATAATTGAATCAAATAGTGACGAATAATTTAAGGACTCAATTAAAAATATATTTTTTTAACATGAAATGGATTCTTACACTTAACAAAAGAAAACTACCAATCAAACTAGAATATAAAAGTAAAAAACTTTACTAAAAGTGCAAATGATTAACATTCACCATAAAATTTTTGAAACTTTGTATAAAAATATAAGAATTATTACTCCTATATCGTGATAAAACAACAGAGAGATGAGTAGAGTCGTTTTGTCTGTATTAGAGTTGTCAATATGGTAGCCCACCATTTTGATGGGCTTTATAATGGTCAGCTCACCTCAACCCTATGTGGGTTACGGGCCCCATGGGCCGGTCCATCATTTTTAAAAATATAATTTTATATTTTTTCTTTAAGTTTTGACTTAAAAAAAGATACTCAATTATTTAAAGTTAAAAATATCTTATTGGAAAAAATTCGCAAAACTTACTAACTTTTTATATTGTTCAAATATATCATAATAAATACTAAAAAAAGTAAAAGATAGGACTATATTTCATTCACTAAAAGTCAAAACTTAAAACAAACTATTCAAGAGAACATTCATGATGCTTATGAGATATCCAACACATCATCTTCATCAAACACATTTGAATTCGCTTGTGACAAGGTTGTCTTAACATCTTCACTTTCATCTACAATTCATACGCAATATTAATTAGTTAAATATTAAAAAATAATTAAATTTTAATAATTAATAATATTTAAATTCACATAAAAAAATATTACCAGTTTGAGTTCGGGAAAACCTGTGCTGCCAATTTCGAGTAGTAACAAGTGTTTGGACATTTTCATAATAAATGCAACTTCTGTACTTTGTAAGAACACGACACCAATGCTAAATATTGATTCCGATGGTACAATGATAATAGCCTCAGTTAAGCCTCATGGGCCACGGGCTTACTCGGGCCGGGCTTAAAAGCCTTGTTTTTAAATGGGCTCCAAAACTTCTAGCCCAGCCCTGCTAAATCACAGGCTGAGCTGGGCTGGGCTGGGCCAACGGGCCAAACCCATATTGACGGCTCTAGTTTGTATACCTTCCGCCCACTCCTTTATTTTTTACCTTTTTTATTTTACTGTAAGAATTAAGATGCTTCAAATTTTTTATTTAAGTATTTAAATTTTAAAATTTAGTGTGATACTGTCTCTGACAAATTAAATTTTCGAAAATTTACCCTAATATTTTCTTCTACTATTAATAATATAAAATAATAATAATCAAATTAACATAAGAAAAAGTTAAACCTTCACAAAACCTTTATACTTAAGATAATATGAGTTCATTAAATATATTATTTTTATACATCAAATAGAAAAGGAAAATAAACTGGAGAAACATGATGAATTGTCCAGACTCCAGACTATAAGACATTGAGATATTTTTTGACAGTTGGTAAGTAAACATCCAAAAAAATGTACTACTTCATAACAGAATTTTCAATAAGCCTTTATCTCATCTTCATCTTCTCCCGTTTCACTGTCAACCGACAGCCCACAATTGAAAAAGTAAACAACAAAAAAATAAAAAAAATATAAGAAGAGAAGAAATGATGTAAGGAGTAGTTGAAAGATCAGGAAAAACTATAAAGAGAAATGGTGAAATAAAATAAAATGGAAATAATTGAAGATCTGAGTAAAACAAACCAACCCCATTTTCCCATATTTCTTTGTTTTGTATTTGTATTTGTATTTCTTTCTCTCTCTCTAGAGCTGTCGGTGGAGTGATTAGAAGGACAGTCCACAAAAACACACACTCTCTCTCTCTAAAACTCAGCTTCACTCATTCTCACTCACACTTTGGGTAGCAGCTCCTGTGTCGCTTTCGTCTCGTCTAAGTCAAGTAGCCAACTGTACTTTTATAATAATTTGTTTATACACAGACATACTAACAATATCTCCAGCTAATACACACACTCTTATAGACCAATACCCTTTTCTCATATATACTTATATATTTGGGTATTTATTGGCCCCCAAGAACACATATTTTGAAAGACAACCGGACTGTTAGAGAGAGAGATTTGTCGGCATTGCTGCTGATCTTTCACTTTCTTGCTATTTTGGTGGATCTCTCTCTAATCTGATTTGCTTTAGTGGATCGAACGATCTGGGGTTCGATTGATTGATTTAGTTTTTTTCTTCCCGTGGTGGTGATTGTAATAGCTGCCGGATCTTGAGGTACTCTTTTTGGAAATATTGTTGAATTTTCTCTATTCAAATTGATCAAATGAAATTGTTGAAACATTTTGATTTGTGGGTTTTTCAGTAGGATGGGCTAGCTTTGACTAGGGCTTTACTTTAATCAAAATACTTGTGATTGCTCTTCTTGAATTCTCCTTCTAACTGAACAATGAGCTAAATCTATTCTTTTTTCTTTTAATTCATAATTTCTGCTTTTATTTTCTTGGTGATTGAAACAGATCTGATCTGTAATTTGGGTAACTCTAGAAAATCAGATCCTCAGCTTTTGTTCAGTGTCTTCTGTAAGTTGGGCATGTTGGTCGGCAACCTATCTGGCTGAGGCTGTTATCTGATTGCAATTCGATTCAAGTAGAGTAATAATGGATCCAGAAGCTGATGTTAAGGTTAGTTCTTTATTAAAACAAATAAAGACTCTACCTTTACTTTGGTTTTGCACTTTTTGTATTCGGATTGATATGATAATATCACTTCTTGTCATTTTCCAATTTGGGTTTGGTATTTTGGTCAGTTAATTTGTCCGTGGTGTTCCATTACCCTGCGCTCTCTGTCACCATCAGGTTGAAATGTTTGTTGTAATTTGTCAAGAACGAAACTTTAATTTTGTGCTATTTTTCCAATTGACATTCAGAAGGTATTAGAATGTGTAGATCTTTGATTTGAAGCTTAATTTGGTGTTGTTCTACAAATGATAAGTAGAAGTAGTTTGTCTGATCTTGTATAATATTCGGTGAAGCTTGAACGATAATTTTAACAAGCTTATATAAAAACTAGGAAGTCCCTGATTGTGCTGATTTGTTTGCACAGGGAAAGTCCTTGAAGACCTTAGGTGGTCAAGTCTGTCAGATCTGTGGCGATGGTGTTGGCACTACTGTAGGGGGCGATCCATTTGTTGCTTGCGATGTATGTGCCTTCCCTGTTTGTAGGCCATGCTATGAATACGAGAGGAAGGACGGGAATCAATCTTGCCCTCAGTGCAAGACCAGATACAAGAGACATAAAGGTATGAATGATTCCGATTTGAGCAATTAAGTTGAATAGCTAATATATCAGTCAAGATTTGTTGGACAAGAGAAGTAAGACCTTAAGTTTTTGATTCTGGCGCATGATTGTACATGCTGATTGGCAACTTTTTATTTAAGATGGTAAAATGGTTTTGCTAAAATAATGATTTTCTATCAAGAGATTGTGGATGAAGTTAACTTGTTTTCATTCTAAGTGACAGAGGACAAACTAAAAGAGAAAGAAAAAAAGGTTTTGCTCCTTGCTAATCTGCTGAAAGACTTGAATGGCAGTTAATTAGAACAAGTCCTAGACTATTCTGATTTGAGATGTTGATGTGCTGTATAATTTGATTGTTATAGGAAGTCCTGTTAGGTAGAATAAGTCCTAGAATATTCTGATTTGAGATGTTGATGTGCTGTATTATTTGATTTGTTATAGGAAGTCCTGCTATTAGTGGTGAAAGTGTAGAAGATGGTGATGCTGACGATGGTGCTAGTGATCTTCACTACTCTTCTGAAAACCTGAATGAGAAGCAAAAAGCGGCTGACCGTATGTTGAGCTGGCATGCGACTTACGGACGGGGTGAGGAGACTGGTGCTCCAAAGTATGATAAAGAGGTCTCCCACAATCATATTCCTCTGCTTACAAATGGAACAGATGTATGATTCACAGTTGCTAGTTTTTCATGTTACTATCTTCCCCCTTTCCTTGGTTGTCTTGCCTGGTATAAATAATTGAATGAGTGACTGGATCCTTTTTGGCATCTTACCTTTAGGTTTCTGGGGAACTGTCTGCAGCATCACCCGAACGTTATTCAATGGCATCTCCTGGACCTAATGGTGGTGCAAAACACATCCATCCACTCACATATCCAACAGATGCTAACCAATCACGTATGTTCCTGTTTTATTCTACAAGTGCTTACTGAGTTATCTGTTCCTTCTAGATTTTTGAGGCTTTACTTCCAATTATTTTGGCAGCTAACATTAGGGTTGTAGATCCGGTAAGGGAGTTTGGATCCCCTGGACTTGGCAATGTTGCTTGGAAAGAAAGAGTTGACGGCTGGAAGATGAAGCAGGATAAAAATGTTGTGCCACTGACCACTAGCCATCCTCGTTCCGCTCCTCCTTCGGAACGAGGAGTTGGAGATATTGATGCTAGTACTGATATTCTGGTGGATGACTCTTTATTGTGAGTTTTTTTGTCCTTGGGCTGTGTTTATGTATTTCCTTGTTTCTCAGTGATTGTTTTGATAGATCATCTCTGATATTTTCCTATTACAAAGAAAAAGAAGGAGAAGAAAACAAAGCATCTGTGTTCGCGATATGTGCTGAATCAGTGTTGTGATGGAATATTGAAGTGGTTGTTGAAGCATTCGAGTTTCTTGTTGTCTTTGAATATAGCGAATTTCCTCTAATGGTACGTCTTTGTTGGTGCAGGAATGATGAGGCTAGACAACCTCTTTCAAGGAAGGTGTCTATTCCATCGTCTAGGATAAATCCTTACAGGATGGTTATTGTCCTCCGGCTTGTGATTCTCTGTATTTTCTTGCACTATCGAATAACGAATCCAGTGCCGAATGCAATTCCTTTATGGTTGTTATCTGTAATATGTGAGATTTGGTTTGCAATATCCTGGATTTTGGATCAGTTCCCCAAGTGGCTTCCAGTTAACCGTGAGACATATCTTGATAGGCTTGCACTTAGGTTAGAGCTTGTTCTTTTCTCTTCATTTTTTTTTTGGTTTTTTTCCTTTTTTGTTTTTGCTTGTTTCCATTTTTGATCTTTTATACTCAGTTTTAATCATGATGTATGATAGATATGATCGTGAAGGAGAGCCATCGCAATTAGCTGCTGTTGACATATTTGTCAGTACTGTTGATCCTTTAAAGGAGCCGCCACTTGTTACAGCAAATACTGTCCTGTCCATTCTTGCAGTTGACTATCCTGTTGATAAGGTATCTTGTTATGTGTCTGACGATGGTGCTGCCATGTTGACATTTGAAGCCCTATCCGAAACGGCAGAGTTTGCAAGGAAATGGGTTCCTTTCTCTAAAAAGTACGCTATAGAACCACGAGCTCCAGAGTGGTACTTTTCTCAGAAGGTTGATTACTTGAAGGATAAAGTTCAACCATCATTTGTAAAAGACCGAAGGGCGATGAAGGTCAGTTAAAGTTTTTGCACAGCCTTTTTTATTTTCTGATTGTTGTGTGCTCATAATGTTTCTTGGAATCATAATACAGAGGGAGTATGAAGAGTTCAAAATTCGCATCAATGCCCTTGTTGCAAAAGCTCAAAAGGTCCCTGAAGAAGGATGGATAATGCAAGATGGTACACCATGGCCTGGAAATAACACCAGGGATCATCCTGGGATGATTCAGGTAACTTTTAGTTCTTCTTTGTTGGCTGTGCTTTTTAGAACAAACGATATCAGTGTTGCTCAATTAAGCTACACGTGTTTGACATTGGTCTTGCGTACTTCTAATTAGCTTTTCGCTGAAAATTCTTAAATTTGCCAGGGCATTTTCTGTTTCAAGTTCACTCCTTAGCAGGACTGAACTTAGTTCTGGGAATAACTGTATTATCTCTGTTGCTTACAGGTTTTCTTGGGCCAAAGTGGAGGGCTTGACAGTGATGGAAATGAGTTGCCTCGATTAGTATATGTTTCTCGTGAGAAACGTCCAGGCTTCCAACATCACAAAAAGGCTGGTGCCATGAATGCACTGGTAAGTTGTTAAATATTAGTATTTTTTCTTTTCTTTTCGGACAATCTTGATTATAAATGGGACATCTTTTGTCATATAAAATGATCGTGCAGGTTCGAGTGTCAGCAGTTCTTACTAATGGACCTTTTATGCTGAATCTTGATTGTGATCACTACATAAACAACAGCAAGGCATTGCGAGAAGCGATGTGCTTTTTAATGGATCCTAACCTTGGAAAATATGTCTGCTATGTTCAATTCCCTCAGAGATTCGATGGTATTGATAGGAACGATCGATATGCCAACCGTAATACAGTTTTCTTCGATGTAAGTTTGAACTTCAGTCACAGCTACTGACTTATACTCTGTGAGAGGCTAGAATAATATGCAGCTCATGCACTTTTATACTCAGATTAATTCATGTGGATCTTGGTTTGAAATTACTGTTCTTTGTTGAACCAGATTAACTTGAGAGGTTTGGATGGAATTCAAGGCCCAGTGTATGTGGGTACCGGATGTGTCTTTAATAGAACAGCTTTGTATGGTTATGAACCTCCTATTAAGCCAAAGCATAAGAAAGCAGGGTTGTTCTCTTCCTGCTTCGGTGGATCAAGAAAGAAGAGTTCTAAATCAAGTAAAAAGGGCTCTGACAAGAAGAAATCTAGTAAGAATGTTGATCCCACTGTGCCAATATTCAATCTGGAGGATATAGAGGAGGGAGTTGAAGGTATAGTTCAAACTACTAGATTTTTTCACTTCATCCTTATCGATGTTATCTTCGTTTGAGTAGTTCACCAATCCCAGAATGATTATTCTGGTGCTTGTCCTGCTACACCTTGCTGAGCAACTCCCTTTTTTGTAAGTTAATTGGCAAAGCTGTTCCATCGGAAAAATTGCAAGTTTCTAATGTCTCTTCAATCTAGATACCAATAATTTTCAATAGTCACTTCCTTCTCCATCATATAGACTTCATCTACCTTGTAGTTCATTACTTTTGATAACCTCAAATATTGTTCATGTAATTACTTCTGAACTAAAAATAGAAGATAACCTTTATGCTGTTGACTAGCTTGTAGAATATCAATCAACCTATTGTTTGTCAATCCAAAATTGTTTTGGGTGTTGCTATAGGAATTCTTCATATCCATTACTTCGCTTTATTGATTAGCTTGTTGAATATGGTTTTGTAAAATTTGTAACTGCTAATTCATACACATACTGCAAGAAGTATTCTAGGTATGCGTATACTTATGTGTGTTCTGTTGCTTGCCCACACTTCTTTCGTAAAAACAGAAAAATCAAATTGTAGGCATGTAACCTATCTTCTTAAAGAAAATGCTTGTGAAGAATTGAGAATTGATTAGGATGCTAAAATTATAAGCAAGGAATGCAACTCATCCCTGCGTATAGACACCACTTTTGTGTTTTATCCAGTTTGAGGATTAAAGGACTTTTTGTCCTCGTTATGTTCCTGTGCACTCATTATTTACAGGATTATCCTATTTATTTATGCTTGAAGACCCTTAAGTCTATGTTGTGGTTCAATATATTCTTGAAGTGATGCTAACTTCTCACATGCACCGTCTCCTCTCTCTCAATCATGAAATCAGGTGCTGGATTTGATGATGAGAAGTCACTTCTCATGTCACAAATGAGTCTGGAGAAGAGATTTGGGCAATCAGCTGTTTTTGTTGCTTCGACACTCATGGAGAATGGCGGCGTTCCTCAATCTGCTACACCAGAGACCCTTTTGAAAGAGGCTATTCATGTTATCAGTTGTGGTTATGAAGATAAATCAGAATGGGGGAGTGAGGTAATGCTGTGTTCTGGAATTATTTTCCATAAAGTCTAGGATTGGTAGGTTTCCAAGGGGATGATTGAGTGGTTGAGTTATATGAGTAACAACTTGTAGATTCCAAATTCAAATTCTAGCTACAACACTCAATATGAGCTCATCTCCGCATTTGTACTTATGAGCCATAGCAGGTTGCTCGGTGGATTAATCGAGATACACACAAGCTGGACCAAAGACCACCATTAAAAAAATGTTCTAGGATGGGTAGGAAATTATAGATGGATAACTTCGTTGCGAGGGGAAGTGGGAACTTTATTGACCGCACTTGAGATGACTTGTTGCATAGTGTTTGACCTTCTGACAGTAAAGAAACCAAAAAGAGATCCAGTGTTAATGTTTTTAACAAAAATCATACTCCAATTCTTTCAATCTAGTGAAAGGAAAATGGGGGAAAAAAAAACTCGTCTTTCCCCTTTATAAAGAAAAGCTTGTCTATCCCTGCAATGAATATTAACTGCTTGGATAATACGATAAATGGATTACTGGAACTGAAACATGCTGCAACCATGCATAGACCCTTCAAGAAAATGATGAGCTACTTCTAGATCACTAAATTCCCAGATGCATAGGTTTTGTTACGTTATAAACATGTGAATTTCTTTTGTGGTACTAGTTGTAGGCTCTATCTGGACCATGATGGTTGTTACTTCTATGAAAGAAGCGTGTTTGAATACTTAATTTTCTTTGTATATGTGCAGATTGGATGGATCTATGGTTCTGTCACAGAGGATATTCTTACTGGATTTAAGATGCATGCCCGTGGTTGGCGATCTATATACTGCATGCCCAAGAGACCTGCCTTCAAAGGGTCAGCTCCTATCAATCTTTCAGATCGTCTGAACCAAGTGCTTCGATGGGCTTTAGGATCAGTGGAAATTCTTTTCAGTAGGCATTGTCCCATATGGTATGGATACAGTGGAAGGTTGAAGTGGCTGGAGAGATTTGCATATGTCAACACCACCATTTATCCAATCACTTCCATTCCACTACTTATATACTGCATGCTTCCAGCTATCTGTCTACTTACTGGGAAATTCATTATCCCTCAGGTTAGCTTTTGGATCTATAAATTCTTTTCAACTTGAAAAGCATGCTTGTTATATCTTTTCTTCTTTATTCAAGGTAATTTAATACTCATGTTCCATTTATCTGGCACACTTTCTTTTTTCTTTATTTGTTCCAAAAGGATGACGCTTCTCTATATTTAGAAACAATTTAACTTAAAACTTTCCATTTTACCCTTAATGTCATGATTTTATAGCCACAGAAATGTCATGGCATGTAAAGTCTTTCATTCTTTCTTAAACTTTGTGTCCAGACAAACACCTCCACATTCTTATATGATAAGAGGTCAAAACACTTTCACATGAAATGAAATAGACGGAGTAGAGTATTGTATTTGCTAAACCTATGGTTTCCTATTTAATTCGGCTGATGACTGATACTTCTGTTCAAGCAAACTGTCAGTTGGCCTTAAACTGTGTATAGTATCTAAACTTGGAAAAGAATCTGAATACAAACATAACTGCATAGCATTTCATTAAATCACATTTAGCATACGTTTGCCAAGATATTGTTTAACAGGGTTTATGGAATCTTAATTCTTGCTTTGCAGATTAGTAACCTTGCTAGCATCTGGTTTATATCCCTCTTTCTTTCCATTTTCGCAACTGGTATTCTGGAGATGAGATGGAGTGGTGTTGGAATTGATGAATGGTGGAGAAATGAACAGTTTTGGGTCATTGGTGGTGTGTCAGCTCACTTGTTTGCTGTCTTCCAAGGGTTGCTCAAAGTGCTTGCTGGTATTGATACCAACTTTACTGTCACATCCAAGGCATCAGATGAAGATGGTGACTTTGCCGAACTCTACTTGTTCAAGTGGACTACTCTTCTTATACCCCCTACTACTCTCCTCATTGTAAACCTGGTAGGAGTTGTGGCCGGCATCTCATACGCTGTTAACAGTGGTTACCAATCATGGGGTCCACTCTTTGGTAAATTATTCTTTGCTTTCTGGGTGATTGTTCACCTTTACCCCTTCCTCAAAGGTCTCATGGGTCGTCAGAACCGGACACCCACTATTGTGGTCGTATGGTCTATTCTTCTGGCCTCCATTTTCTCTTTGTTATGGGTGCGGATTGATCCCTTCACCACAAGAGTTACTGGACCAGATGTTCAGGAGTGTGGTATCAATTGCTAGAAAAAAAACTTCCAAGTTTGCATGCAAAGCAAAGAACTAGCCTGAAGGTCATTGAAGTACGATTTACTCAACAATGCAAGCAAACAAACTCAGATGCTCTCTAGCTGCATAATCTATCATCGTTTTCATCCGAACTTGGGTGTGTACCTGTTTTTTGTCCATGTTAAGTTTACTGTATTTGTGCAGAATTTAGCCATGTAAAAGTTCCTTGTCGGTCCAAGATCAAACAACAAACACCAAGATCAAAATTTGCTCTGTTTTAGGTTTCATTCCCAGATAGAAACTCTGCTTGATGTATACGTATTTTATATTGCCTCATATTGGTGGATGCAATGTTGTAACTTATAGTGCCCTTAATGCTCTAGTGTATTTATTTATTCATTCAAATTTTGTTGCAATGTCAGGACTTCAAAGATTATTACTTATATGGTAAAAATAGTTTGTTTTCCTTTTCTGAACTCTCTTTCAGCGTTGAGTATCTTGTTTTAACTATGGTAGTAATTTCTTTATCCAATCCGAAAATTATCTTGACAGAGATCAGAAAACTTTTGAATTCCAAATACGAGGATACAATATTAGCCACATTTATATTCGTTTAATTTTTAAAACAACGTCAAATTTCTTATATTGCGCATTTTTTTCTCTTTTCGGATCTTATATATCTCCTAAATGACAGTGTTCTCCGTAAAACGACTTAAGTTAAAAGGGTGTGTTTGGTACAAATCTAATTTTTCCATGTTTGGTTAGCTTAAATGGTTTGGAAAATATTTTCCTCATGAACTCATTTCCCTACAATTGGAGGAAAATGTTTTCCCGATCAAGAGAAGGGAAAACATTTTCCAAAACTCTTTTTCAATCTTCCTCACCCTATTCCCCATCCTTACCAACCCACCCTCACACTCCCCACCTACCAACCCCACTTTCTCCACCCTATTCCCCATCCCCACCAACCAACCCCCACCCTCACCCTAAATAAAAATATTATTAATAGTACTTTTTTTATGTTATAGATATATATTTTTTTTCATTTCAACAAATGAGTATTTTCTTTTCATGATATAAAGGTATTTTTTTCATTTTAATAAAAAAATTACTTTTTTTCATGATGTAGACTAATAGCCCGTTTGGCCAAGCTGCAAAAATCAACTTATTTTGAAAAGTGTTTTTTTTCAAAAGTATTTTTGATGAGAAGCAGTTTGTGTTTGGCTAATTAGTTTGAAAAACACTTCTGAGCAGCAATTAGTGTTTGGCCAAGCTTTAAAAAACTACTTCTAAGTGTATTTTTCTCAAAAGTGCTTCTCAAAAAAGTGCTTTTGGAGAGAAGCTACTTTTTTCTGCTTCTCCAAAACTGCTTCTGCTTCTCCTCAAAAGTACTTTTTTTCTTTCCAGAAGCTTGGTCAAACACCTCAATTTTTGGCCAAAAGTGCTTTTGGCCCAAAAAAGCACTTTTGGCCAAACAGGCTATAAGTATTTTCTTTCAAAAAAATGAATATTTTCTTTTCATGATATAGAAAAAGTATTTTCTTTTATTTCAATAAAATGAGTACTTTATTTTCATGTTGTAGAAAGCGAACTTTTTTCAACAAAAAAAAGAGTATTATCTTTTTAGCTATGAAGTACAAATTTCAACGTTGTTTTTGCACAAAAAAAGTAAGGCATCACATCAGTTCCTTTGGGTTTGTGTGAATTTTTAGAAGAATAATTAAATTCTTGAAGAAAATAGAGTTCTGAAAACGTTGGGTATTTGGGGGGGGGGGGGGGGGGAGCAAGGGTGAGGAGAGTAGCATAAAAATATATTTCCTAAAAATATATTTTCTACTCTCTAACCAAACACTAGAAAATATTTTTCGGAAATTTTTTTTCGCTACTAACCAAATAATGGAAAATAAGTAATAAAACTAGGGGTGGACATTCGGTATTTCGGTATTCGGTTTATCAATTATGTATACCAAATACCGTACCAAAATATTTCGGTACAGTTCGGTATTTCTTATTTTGGTTCGGTACGATTTCAGTATGGTTTCGGTTTAAACCAAATCTTCACTGTCTAGAGCTCCCAGCTGAAACATAATAGAGGATCATTTAGATACAATTTCAGCGTTTTCCTACTCATTACTACATAAACATCTCAGTAGGAGAATTCCAGGAATCGCATCAACAGATTGCAATCATAAGAGAACGTTTCCAATTCATTGTTGATTAATGTATCAGAATCAGTATTGACCGTATAATTATTATCCAGCGGGACTTTAGACTCAGGGTTGATCGTAATATTATTACCCAGCGGGACGTTTTCGTTTGAAATAGTGTTAGGATTCAAGTCCGGATTATCAGCAGGGATTGATGATTTGGATCGAGAGGTACGTTGAGCAAAGTCGATGGCAACGAATATGGGAGATTTCTGGGAGTTTGAAATAAGGAGGAAAGTAACGAAGATTAGCAAAAGGAAAAAAGAGAGGATGAATGGGTATTTGCGTTGCTTCAAGATATCTTGCATGGACGATGAAGATGATGATATAGCCATTTTTTTGGATTGAATATTCTGTGTCTGTTCTTTTGTGATCTCTCTGGCCAGAGAGATGAGGGAAAAAAACGATGACGTGAAAAAATGCAGAATACACACTATTTCGGTATTTCGGTATACCGAAATACCGAAATATCAAAAATTCAATACCGTATACCGAACTGAATTACCGAAATTTTTGTACCGAAATACCGAAAAAAATCGAAACCGAAATACCAAATTAATTCGGTTCGGTTCGGAATTCGATTTTTCGGATTTTATGCCCACCCCTAGATAAAACTCCTCATTTTCCATAGAAAACATTTGAATTTTTAGCCAAAATTATCCCTTATCTTTAGGGGTAAGCTTAACTTTGTCCTCTAAATATAACCCTTAGCACTATTTGTCCTTTAAGTTTACAAAACTTGAGCACTTTTAGTCTCACTAACGGAAAATACTCACTCATGTTAAAAACCTAACAGAGATATGACTCGTGTTAAAACCCTAACAGAGACATAAGACGTGATTTGCACGTGATGCTTAAGGGAAAGAAATACCCGCTTTTTCACCCCCAATTCAGTCAATTTTCCTCCTTTTTCAAGAGACCCTTTTCCAATTCACTCATTTTTATTTCTATTGCAGTAGGTAAAAAAACTCTAGCATTCTTGATTACACTTAAAGTCTTTACTACTTGCGATCTCAGCAATGATTATTAGGAGCAATGGTGAAATAAACCCAAGTTATGGTAAGTATTCTTGCTACTTGTATTTTGTAAATATTCCTTCTTAATTTATTTTCGAAATCTTCACCTTTTTTACAATACTTTACTTTCTTTGAAGTTCTATAATATGTGGCCTTTATCTCGAATTCATATAGTATGCCTAAATAAACTTTTAATTTTTTTAAATGCAGATCCTTTGTACGAGGTAGATTATTTTACCATTAAAATAACACACGGTGGTTTAATGAAACTCAAGCCTACAAGGCATTATGTTGGGGGCAGAATGAACTTTATTGACTATGTCAATGGGGATGAACTAAAGTTGTCGATATTCAAATCTATGGCTGAATTATGCGGTTATGGGAATGACTCGGTAACTTTTTGGCACAAGCCCGAGAGGCTAAGTGACAAAATGAGGCTAGTTTCAACTGATAAGGAAGCCGCCGTTGTTGCAAAAAATTAGGGTAGTTGATGTGTACTTTGAACATTTGGATTCGTATATAGAAATGGGTATTGAGAATGCTATATATGAGGGACAAAGCAATTCAAGGAATGATAATCATGTTATTGTTGAAGAATATCAAAAAGAAGTTGGAGGTGAAAATTCTTCAAGTAGTGAAGATTTTGAAGATTCAGAAAATGACTTGTTAGATGAAAATAATTTATCAGAAAAAATTAGAAATGAAAAGCATAGATATGAGGTTAGTGAATAGCTACAGAGAAAGTTGAATGTTGAAGATGGGGAGTCGGACTGCTGCAAGTCTGATGACACGTTGAGCTTACAAAGTGATTCGGATACCGAAAGTTTAAACTTTCCAAAGTTCAACCCCAAAACAGAAAGTCCATTGTTAGATAAACAAAAAGATTTGATTGAAGCATTTAATGAGGTGTTGCTATTTGTTAGTCACAGATTTTGTATGAGACATTTGCATAATAACTTTAAGAGGGCGGGATTTAGTGGTATCTCGTTGAAGAATGCACTTTGGAAAGCCGCAAGGGCATCAACAGATAAGTGGTTTAATACTTGCATGGTTGAGATTTTTGATTTAGACTCTGAAGCTGCTAATTGGTTCCGAGACAAATTACCAAGTGAATGGTCTAGATCTCACTTTTCTGAAAATGCAAAATCTGATATCCTACTTAATAACATGTGTGAAAGTTTTAATGGAATGATCCTCGAAGCTAGAGACAAGCCAATAATGACTCTATTGGAAAAGATAAGGTATTTACTTATGGCTAGAATGGAGGCAAATAGAGATAAGGCTGCCAGGTGGGATATTGGTGATATATGTCCTAGGATTAAGGATATATTGCATAAAAATCAAGCGGGTGCTGCGGAGTTCATTCCTAGAAAATCTAATGAGTGAAACTACGAGATTATAGGGGCAAGCATACATGATAAGTGGGCTGTGGACTTGCTAAACAAAATATGCAGTTGTAGGAAATGAGATCTGACAGGAATTCCTTGCAAGCATGTCATTGCTGCAATTTAGGCTAAAAAAGATGACATTAATTCCTATGTTCATGATTCCTACAAGGTGGAAACATATAGAAGGGTCTATGACTTTGCTATTCTTCCTATGAATGGTCAGCATATGTGGCCTAAGTCCAGCAACGTGCCTCCTTTGCCTCCACAACTAGTAAGAACAAGCACAAAAAGAAGAAAGCAAAAACTAAGGAGAAAAGAACAAGATGAAGTACGAGCAAGTAGAACTAAAATGAAAAGAAAGCAGAATTCCTTGCTTTGTAGCTTATGTCATAATGCTGGTCACAATAAAAGAACATGCAAATTTAATATTGTTCAGCCAGATTCCCAAGTTGATGAGTCTTCATCTTATGCTCCTGCCTCGTCAACTCGTGCAAAGCTTCCGGTATCAATAACTTACAATTGAATTCTGTTTATTAAGTTATTATAATATGAACGAGTAATAGTACCATATATTTTGTTTGCATGTAAGAAGAGGACATGTGGCGCATGAACATATGCAATGTGCTCAAGAATTTGATTCTTAACATGACTGAAGTTCTGATATTGTTGCTGCTGAAATATTGGTATTTTGTTGCTGAAACGGTGATATTTTGCTGTTGAAATGCTGGAATGAGTACTTTTGCCGCTGAAATGCCGAATTTTTGCTGTTGACATGCTGATTTTCGCTGCTGAAATGCTGATATTTTTGCTGTTGAAATGCTGGAATGCTGTATTTTTCCCGCTGAAATACTGATTTTTGTTGCTGAAATGCTGATTTTGCTGCTGAAATGCTGTTTTTTGCTGCTGAAATGCTGATTTTGCTGCGGAAAAGCAGATTTTGGCTGCTGAAATGCTGATAGCTTTGCACTTTGAATGCTTTTTTACTGCTAGAATGTTGGTTTTGTAGTTGAAATGCTGATTTTGGGTGCTAAAATGCTGATAGCTTTGAACTTTGAATGTTTTTTTACTTATAGAATGCTGATTTTAGCTGTTGGAGTGCTGATTTTTGCTGCTGAAGTGCTGATACCTTTGCAGTTTGAAGGCTTTTTTATCATTGAAATGTTGTCCATGATAAAGATTATTTTTGTTGTTGCAAAAAATTATTTTTCTTCTGTTAAATACTCCAATTCTGCTGAATCTGTTTCTTTTCTTCCTTTTTTTATAAAGAACATTCTGTTAGTTTTTTAACTAAAGTTATTTTAGGTTTCTGTTAGTGAGAATTTTTAACTGAAGTTATAATTTTCTGTTAGTGAGAGTAAAAGTGCTCAAGTTTTGTAAACTTAAAGGACAAATAGTGCTAAGGGTTATATTAAGAGGACAAAGTTAAGCCTACCCCTAAAAATAAGGGATAATTTTGGCTAAAAACTAGAAAACATTTTCCTTGGCACCAAACACACCCAAAGTGAGGAATAGTAACTAGTAAGATGTGATACTGGAAGTACAGTGTCAAGATAAAATCGAGACCCATCATTGTTTAAGAAGTTAGTAATATGAACTTGAGGATTCCATTGTTTTTTGCCTACATCAAGATTGTCATAAAAGAGGACGACTTAGCTACATCTGAGTTTATACTAGTAGTACTACTGTTACTAACGTTTTGCCTTTTTTTTTTGACCTCTCTCTGCGTATGAGTCACGAAAAATTACCAGACTTTTCACTTCAATCATAACTATCCCAGGCCCCAGCATTTAACTAAGCAACAAGGTTCACATACTAGTTGCTTCTCAATAATTTCATGCATTATTCCCTTTCAGCATTGAAGTGCTCTTTGGTTTTCTCCACTCCATTTCTTCTTGATCTGGGAATTCAATAAAGGAGCTTTCTTGGAATAATTGAATCTACAAATCCTTTTTGTTATTGCTCAATTAATGGCTTATGCTTCCGTTGTTTCTCTTGCTCAAACTGCAGACCAACTCAGTTCCAGAATCCCAGGTTTGCTTTCTGACCCAACAATAGAATCGCTAGCCGGATCTCTTGAATATTTCAAAGGCTTTCTTGATGATAGTAGCAAGAGAAGTTATCACCAAGAAAAAGTCACTTTTTGGTTAGAAAGTTTAAACATGTACTAAATGAAGCTGAAGATATTATTGAACTAAATATTTGTGAAATTCATGAAAGGGGAAGTTTGAGTGGTATTGAAAAAGCAAGTGAAGATTTACTAGCAAGTTTACTACCAGTAGTACAGCAAATTGAGTAATAAGGAAAGAGTTGGTGCTGAGTCTTGAGACTTGCACTAGCCATGGCCATGGCATTGAACCTGCTGATGATCATTTCAAGACTCGGGAATCCATGCTTGGAAGTCCGTCTAGAAGTAGTTTTAAGACAAATGCTGTTGTGGGTCTTGATGATGATTTGGAAAAGATCATAGAAAGACTACTTGGGTCCTCATCCGAGAGAGAAGTTATTGCAATTACAGGTAAGGTTAATTTGATGTATGATCATTGAACTTTACCCACTATAATAGTAAAGTCACAAAACTAAATTTTGGTCATGATAAAATTATTATTTTACCCACTATAATAACAGTCACTAAACTATTTTTTGTCACATTAAAGTAACTACATTTAGCCACTGTAACAGTAAAGTTACCTTGACGGCTAGGTTTTGTTCTTATAGTAGGTAAAATTTAGTGATTATGTTCAATTATTTTAATGTGACAAAAGCATTGGCGAAGCCGGGAATTTTCCCAAGCCTATTCAAACTTTAAAAAGGTGGACAAAAATTCCCCGATAAAGGGTGTTTAATATATGTTATATACCTCTAAAACTTAATATTTTACCTATATATACAATATAATTTTTCTGCGAATTGACCACCCTTGATAGGCTGTAGCTTCGCCCGTACAAAAGTAGTTTTGTGACTATTGTTATAGTGAGTAAAGATAAGTGACTTTACTTTTAGTGGGTAAAGTTCAACTATTTTATTTTTGAAATGGACAAAGTTTAGCAACCATCTGTGAACCCTTACAGGTATGGGTGGTATTGGCAAAACGACACTTGCTAAAAAAGCTTATGATCATCTTCAAGTTAGGTCTCGCTTTGACATTCATGCGTGGGTTACAGTATCTCGAGAGTATGAAATGAGAAGATTGTTGTTAAGTCTCGTCTGTTGCATTCCAGGCATGGCCGATAAATTTCTAGAGAAGACTGAGGATGAATTAGCAGAGTTGTTATATAGAAAACTAAAGGATCGAAGATATCTGATTGTCGTTGATGATATTTGGAGTACCAAAGTTTGGGATAATGTAACAAGATGTTTTCCAGATGACAACAATGGGAGTCAAATCATATTAACAAGTATGCTTAAGGATGTGGCTGCTTATGCTAATCCTGATAGCCCTTTGCATGAGATGGGGGTATTAAGTTTAGATGATAGTTGGAAATTACTTTCTATTAAGGTTTTTGGGGCAAATGATGTTTGTCCTTCTGAATTGGAGGATAATGGGAAGCAAATAGCAGAAAAATGTGGTGGACTTCCTTTGGCAATTCTTGTGGTTGCAGGATATCTTTCTGAAACTGCTAGGAGAAGAGAAAGTTGGATTATTGTTGCCAAAACTGTAAGTTCAGTTGTTGCTAATGATCCTGATAAATGCCTAAGAGTGCTTGGTATGAGTTACAATTACCTACCAAACCACCTCAAGCCATGCTTCCTCTCTATGGGAGCTTTTCCCGAAGACTTTGAAATAAAAACTCGGACTTTGATCCAAGTTTGGGTTGCTGAAGGGTTTCTAAAAGCCGAAAGGCTCAAGAGCTTGGAAAAAGTTGCAGAAGAGTGTTTGGAGGATCTTAGTAGTAGAAATCTGATAATGATAAGAAAGAGGAGGTTTAACAGCGAGATCAGAAGTTGTGGCATACATGATTTGTTGAGGAACTTGAGCTTAAGAGAAGCTGAAAAAGAGAAGTCTCTGCATGTGACATCAATTCATTATGTCTCAAACTTTCTAGCTCAAAGGCATGAGCGTCGTGGCTTTAACTTTCTTTCCGACATTTCTCTGGATGATTCTAGTGAGTTATCATCTCAAGTTGTTCGATTGATGTTTTTCTGGGGTAAACTATTAATACATGCTCCGCCTCATAGGAAAATGTCCTTATTCACAAGCTTCAAACTTATCAGAGTGCTGTCTATTTTTTCTCATTTGTTTTCTTCGTTCCCAGTTGAGATAACACGGCTAATTCATCTGAGGTACCTTTGGATTCGATCAAATGGTAATCTTCCTGCATCAGTGTCTCAGCTTTATCATCTGCAAACATTGGTGCTTCAACAGACGGAATTATTTTATATGTACAAAACTTTAATTTTGCCTCGGGAGATCTGGAACATGACACAGCTGAGGCGTCTGCGTCTACTGAGTAGAAACTATTTGTCTAAGCCTAAAAGAACTGATGAGGGAGCAACAGAGAGTGTTTTGGGGCTAAGAAATCTAGAGGAACTTTCTCATTTATGTTTAGCTAGTTGTACAGAGGAAGTCTTTTCATGCCTGTGAGCACGTGATTTTTGCCTTACGAAAAACTACTCCAAAATAAATCAAAATAAATTTCTTTTACTGTGTAATTTCTGAATTTGCGTGATGATAAAATTTGTTTATGTACGTAAAATGTTTGCTTTGTCATAATAAATCAAAAAATAAAATAAAATACATATTGCATGCATATAGGATTTAATTATACATTTAAGAGATAATTTAATTAAAATCACAAAAATATGCGTTTGTTCTAATTTTAATGTTTCATTGTGTGATTGATGTTTTGACTATGTGTTAAATAATTGTTATGAAGTAATTAATATTTTTGTGTAAGGTTAAAAAATTGTTTTATAATTTTTATTAGGATTTTTTTTATTAGAAAATATATGTAATTGTGAAAGAATATTGGACCTGGATTAAAATCCAGGCCCAAGTGAACTAATTACCCCAACAGCCTAAACCAAATTACCCCCTTTTTAGCCCAGGTCCGGTCCAGTCCGAAGAGAGTCAATACGACAGCGTTTAGTCATGGCTCAGCATGGACCGTTTGATCAAATCCAATCAACGGACGAGATCTTCTACCCTTACCCGAAACCCGTAACCCGACCCTTTGACCCAATACAGGCCGACCCTGAACTTAGACCAAACGATGTCGTTCGGATTAGTGGATTAATCCTGGCCCTTAATCTTACTTGATCGGACGGATAACATCAGTCCACCCCAACCCTATATAAATCCCAAACCCTTACCCCGACCCCTAACTAAACACCCCCCCATCCTCTCCTGTTCATCATCTTCTCAAACAGACCCCTAACCCTAGCCGCCCCTATTCCCCTTCGCCTGAAACCCGGCGGCATCAACGCCGCCGGTCACCAAAGTAACACCCCAGAACCCCCTGAGCCTCCTCTATCCAAATATGTTATCTGCTTGGTTCGAATCTCCCTGAAGGTTCTCGAATCTTCATTTGAAGATTCAAGCCAAGTTCAGATCTAAACCAAACAACACCTAGTTAACACCATAGCTTCCCCTAGTCATCCTGAGTATGGATCTGTTGGTTGTTTGGATCGAATCAGTTCTGAACTTCTCGAATCTTCTTTTGAAGATTCGGACCAAACAAGGACGAACTCAGATCCATTTCAAACTAACACCAAATGACCCCTAGGCTACCCTCACCCTTATATCATGTTTGATTCCTTTCGAATCTAACCAGAAATGATTAGGTCCCAAATCGAACCTTCAGGAAACCTAGAAATACCAAACTTCTGGATTTTTATCCAAATTGATTAAAGGATTGAGGTTTAATCGACCTTAGTCGAAGTATTTTCAGTGGAAAATACTTCGACTAAGGTCTGTTTGATTTCAAACAAAAAGTCCAAATCCAAGTTGAGTTCGAGTCGGAATAAAATTGAAGATTCGAAGGTATTTTTCTATTTATTTTTTTGTATTATACGTGTATTTTTGTGTTTGTTCTAGTCTGTGTCAATAGCTTTTTAATTTTTCATATTTGTTTTGATCAATTCTGTCATTTCTGTCTACTTAATCCGAATGTGAATTGTTTCTGTTGGTTGTGATTGTTTACAATGTGTGTAATCGACTCGATTAGGTTCGTCGATTAGTTATATTACGAATTTTTCATTTCTGAAAATGTTAACTAAAACAGTCTGCTTCTATTGTTTTAGACTAATTATTGACAAATGTTGTAAATAGTCAATTGATTAATGCTCGTCAATTAAATCATGATTGTTTGTGAATCAGTGAATTCAAATGTATGTTGTATATGTTATTGTCTGAACATTAAAGTTTCAGGGCATTGTCAGTATTGACAATGATCCTGTGTGTGTTTGATCTTGGTTTAATGTTAAGTCCAGTCTGAATTGTTATGATAATTTCAGAAATATGCTGTTATGATGTTAGTTCTGAATTCAGTATAATATTGCTGTAATATCAAGTTTGAATTCAAGTTTACAAAAGTTGTTCAAATACAATTGTGTTAGGAGGTTAATAGGATTGGTTATAGCTGTAAATCAGAAAGATAATTAAGTTTATACAGATTTTAGAATCTGTTTTACAGAAGGTTCTGATTTTTCAGTAATGACATCAGGATTTCAGGGGCATTTCTGGGAATGAAACAGTAAAAACAGGGTGTTAGTGCTAGTGTATTATAATGTAATGTTAGTGACTATTAGTTAATGATACTAATGGGGAACAAGGGATAATGGAATGCTGGAAATCAGGAAAAGTTCACTTAATGGGATTTAAAGTAGTAAAAGCAGATTTTAATAGAATTTTTCTGTTTTTAAAAGATATAAGGGGTCCAAGAAGCACTTAAATTGCTTAGGACCAGCCCTGTATAAATACAGGAGCTGGACAAACAGTTAAGGGGGAGAGTTTCTTTTCAGAAAATAAAGGCAGTTTTTCAGAGAAAGAGAGTTAGAGAAGATTTTAAGAAAGAAAAAGAAAAGGAGAAGGAAGAGATTTTTAGGATTAAGATTCTAAAAAAAAAGAAAAAAAAAGAACTCAGATTCTGTTTAAAAAGGAAAGAGAGGAAGAAAACAGAAAGAGAAATAGAAAAGAGAACATTCGCACACACACACACAATCTGAAACAGAAAAAATCAGAAATAAGGAATCCACAACAGAAAGAAACTAAAATCTGAAATGCATTCTTTCTGGAATCTGTCCGTTGTTTGCCTGTGAATGTTATTCAGAAAATCTGAAATTTCCTTAAGTCTCTGTCACTGTTCATCTGGGTCAACGGGTCTTGTTCAGGCTTGTTGTGTTATTGGTATATTCTACTGATTTTGTTATTGCTGCTACTGCTGAAATTTACTCCTCCTACCTTCATTTTCAGGTACATGTCTTTTAAATTTTATGTTGGAAAGAGATTCAACATGACAAATAAATAGAGTTTGAATTGTAATACTGTCTTCTACTCATTTGAGTTCTTTAGTTGAAAATTTCAGCTTTGGTTTCATGTTGGTTAACCAGTAGTGAGTTCGACTCGATGGCTACAAGTTAACTGTTTTATTTTTGAAATTCATATAAAACTTTGTAATAATGTTATTCATGTCAAATTTCATTAGTTTAGTTATCTATGAGTTGTGTAAATAGGAAGCCTGCAGAAAGTTGGCTTTATTTACATTTTTTGCGGTATTGTTAGATAGGTATAGCATAATATGGAAATATCAAGGAAAATATGCTATCAGTTTATTTTGTTAGATAATTAATTGTTGTTTAAAGCTAGATAATGATTGATTGCAATTAGCTATCTTTTGGCATAACATTGGTTGTGTTCATAATCCACAGTTGAAAGACGAGTTAGTATAGTCCATTATGTTTATGATGTCAAATATGGTAAGTAATATTGTATGCAATATTCATTTTTATTTAGTCAATTAGACTTGTTCTCTTTCTTAATAATAAAAGGGTTTATGAACTTATACGATGTAAAAGTTAATGGTTGTAATAATTCATATAGATCTAGAATCAAATGGGTTTGAATTATATATATAACTCAATCATAGGCATAATTAATTAAGTTAATTAGGCCTATTAGATTAAAAGCAAGCATATAAGAATGAAAAGAGATGTATAAGCATAAATTGCCACACTTCATATCAATGATAATTAGAAGTAGAATTTGCATTAAGTAAATAATGAAAATTCTCGGAAAATATTTCCTTCCTTTATGAATCATTTATTTTCAGTTTCATATGCAATTTATTCTTTGGCATATATATATATATGTCATATTTGTTTAAAAATAGTATTAATCATATTTTTATTCTGTTCTTTGAATTTGAATAGTCTTGGATAAACATGTTATATACGGAAATTATAATCAATGGGCAACATTCAAAAATTGTGAATTCTTTTTCAAGAATTAAGGATATCTAAAAATGAAGATTTCTCATAATGTAATAAAACAATTTATGGAAAAATCCCTAATATCATTACAAAAATGTCGCGCAATTAGGGATACGTTCGCGTACCCTGATTATATTTTTAAAAGCTAAATTCGAATTATGCGTACGCGCAATTTCGAACGAATATTTAATAAAAAGGATTTTTCCCGAGGACGTTAAATTAATTTCATAAAAACCCGAGATGTGCGGTTCACTATTTAAGAAAAACAAATATTCTTGATTCGACACAATTTCGAAAAAATGATTGTTTAATAAATATATTATCAAAAGTTATCGTGTACACGTACGCGTGACACAATTCCGCATTTTTAAATTTATAACACGAATATACGTACGCGTAATTCGATTCAAAGAAGGGTCCTCAATCACAATAAGTATAAGCGGTAGTAAAATCATGTAACATCAATATATTTAATAAAATCAAGATAATTAAGCCAATAATAAAAACAGTTAAGCGACCGTGCTAGAACCACGGAATTCGGAAATGCCTAACACCTTCTTCCGGATTAACAGAATTCCTTACTCAGGATTTCTGGTTCGCAGAATAATAAACAGAGTCATATTCTCCTCGATTCAGGGATTGAAATTGGTGACTTGGGACGCCTTAAAATTCCCAGGTGGCGACTCTGAAAATAATTAAATAAATCCCGTTTCGACTGTCCTTTAATTGGAGAAAACTCCCCACGCGCCCCCGCGGGCGCGGCAAAAAGGAGGTGCGACAGCTCTGGCGACTCTGCTGGGGATAAAGTGTTATTGTAACCCAGAACCATTGGTTCAGGGTTTAAAGAATTCGAGCTTAAAATATCTGTTTTTATTGGCTTTACTTACTATATAATTTTCAACTGTTTATATGCTAATATGCTAAATGTTTTTTTTACCGCTTTAATATTATTTGAATTGTGAATATATACAACTGCTACGAAACCCCCTTCTTTCTGAGTCTTCTGAATTTATGGTGTACACGTGCGCGTGACCCACCTTTCTGTTAAAGTCATACCAAATAAGACGGAGTTGGGACAAGTAACTAGGCCGGGCAGACTTTCGTGCTCCCGGTACGTTGCCCCCGCTTCGGCTCAAACTGTCTGTTTGGGTAAGCCAGGTTTAGAACAATCAACCTCAGGTTTTACACTTAGAATAACTCAGCCATGTACCGGATCCCTAGTAGGAACGAATATTTGCATCATATGCATTTGGCCTTGGAGACTCAACACAGGGGTTGGGTCTGTCTAGGACAGGTGAACCAAAAAATTAAAAGACCATCATGATGCATCCTACTTGTTACTTGTGCATTCATTTGCCTCGAACATGCTTGTTGACCAGCTTAAATAAAATCATGGTAAGAAGCAAGGAATAAAATGGGTTGCTTTAAAATTTTCGAAAAAATATAGTTCTAAATTTTGAAATAAAAGTATTTAATAAAAAAAAATATTCGAAAATGATTTTTAGTATAAATTTTGACTTTATTAAAATTAAATTTCAGATACAAAATGAGCACTACACAAAGCCCCTCATCCACAAGTACGGAGGAATTTCTATGTCAGCTTCAAATGTGGTGGTATGATTTAGGCGAAGACGGTCAAAAATGGGTCGTCAAGCATTTGGGAAATCTCACGGACATTATGAAAGTTGAGCCTCGGGATGATCTGATTAAGGCATTAGTAACTTTCTGGGACCCTGTTCACAATGTTTTTCGTTTCTCTGACTTCGAGCTTACTCCTACATTAGAGGAGGTAGCTGGCTATGTTGGTTTTGACGGAAGTTTAAGAAATCAAAGCTTGATATTCACAAAGGCTCCTTCAATACATCGATTCTTCGGTCTTCTGAACATCAGCAGTCAAATCAGGAAAAGCAATGTCATCAATGGATGTTGTTCCTTCAACTTTTTGTATTCCAGGTTTGGAAAGTCAGATGGGTTCGAAATTCATGAGAAAGGCCTTACTAATAAGCAAAACAAAGACACTTGGCAGATGCACCGTCGATTTGCTTTCATGGTGGCTTTTCTAGGAGTCATGGTCTTCCCAAATAAAGAGCGAACAATTGATATTCGCACCGCAAAAATTGTGCAAATCCTCACCACTAAAGAAAATCACACCCTTGTCCCCATCATTCTATCAGATATTTATCGGGCTTTGACTTTATGCAAATCAGGAGCGAAAGTTTTCGAAGGATGCAAAATTTTGTTGCAAATGTGGGTGATTGAACATCTCCAACAACAACCCAAGATCATACAGTATGGGTCGAACAAAGCTAATTGCATCGAGAGCTATGAGGAAAGAACAAAAAATTATCAAGCTCCAGAAGGGATAGAAGCATGGGTATCTCATCTAAAGGCTTTAACGGCAAATCAAATTGAATGGACTCTGGGATGGCTCCCGATGAGAGAAGTAATACATATGTCAACCTCAAATAGTTATCTACTACTATTGGGATTGAGAAGCATTCAGCCGTATGCACCACTAAGAGTCCTAAGGCAACTAGGGAGATATCAAATAGTTCCTGATGAGGAAGATTTGAGTATGCAAGTAATCGAGTTACACCCAGAAGCCACTATTCCCGAAGCTTCACTTCAGCAAATGTGGAATGGGTGCCGATACTTGAAAAGTGATACTCAAGTCCTAGACACTACCAAGGGTGAGATAAATCCTGGATATGCGAGGTGGTTCGAAAAGCGGTCTCGCGTGGATGATGTACCAGAACCTGAGCTAAAAAGGCCAACAAAAAGACCCCATGTTCAAAACTTCAATGATAAAATCCAAGAACGGTTAATCTGGGGAGAAAAAGAAAAAGGGTACAAAGCCACTATCCATGCCCTAAAAGAAAATCTAAGAAGCCTCAGTTTGGAGAAAGATTTGCAAGAACAAGAAGCCAAAGGCGAGAAAAAGAGTCTAGCTTGTGAGAATGAAAATCTTCATGCTCGATTCCTAAAAATGAAAAGAGTCTCTGAAACGCCAAAGAGAAGCTGGAAGGATCAAAAAATCATCGCCAATCTCTTCGAAAAAATGCAAGATTATGATTCCATTCTTGCGGAAAACGAAAGGGCATTGAGCAAAGCAAAAGAAAGGATCCAACAATTAAACGAAGAAGCCAGATCTAACAAGGAACGCCAAGATAGGCAATCCGAAAAAGACAAGGCTCAATTCAAGAAGGAAAAAGACTATTGGATGCGATCAGAAGACCAGCTTCGTGCACAACTAGAAGAGGCAAGAAGATGCAACAGAGAATACCAACAAGCAGACCTCGACAGGGAAAGATCGCAAGCAAGATTAGAGCAGGCCAGACTCCGAGCTCTATTAGAATCAGCTTTAGATCGTGAAAACCGTGTCAGAGACATAGCCACCACTCGTCAGCAGCAATTGCAAGACCAAGACCAACGTCTCCAAGGTTTCAGGGCACAAATCCACGACTTGGCAGTCTTCACATCTCAAAGTTATGTAAACTGCCAAGGAATGGATTATGAAAGGTTTACAGAGCATGCGCCCACTTTTGCTCGTCATCTAGCAATGGAGTTGGAAAGGATGTATCGTACGCTGGGAGGCCATCCAGGTCAAGCCCCACATTGAGCAGATAATCCAATATTAGAGAACAAAAGTGGAAAGTGGGGCATTTTGTGAGATGTTATGAATTGTATCTTTTATTTTGATTTAAGTGTGTGTGTTTCAAGCTATTTTCTTAAAGTTTTCAAATGTAATTCCATCTTTGTGTAATAAATAAACATGATTGACTTTGGTCCGAACTACGCAAGGTCTAATTCATATTTGACATGATACGATTCGACCACCACGATCAAGATATATATAGTAAATAAATGCAAATGACAATTTTTCAATTTCAAGAAAGCTGGGACGACACAAGCAACCGAGCGAATGCATAATAGAAAGGGATTATTTGTCTAGGAGCATTGCATCTCAACGTGTGATTATATATGTGTTAAACTCTCAAAACTAACAAGTTTGTCCATTTTCAGAATTCAACCAGTTAGTTTCTCTAAAGAGTATACTGGCATATTATCACTATCATACAAGATCAAAAGGACCAATACCCGAAAGTATGTCTATCCCAGATGTTGACACAGGTATGGAGATAGAAGAGATGGATGTCGGGAAAATGAAAGAAGAAATGCTTAAGCTCAAGCAGCAAATGGCTGAAATGTACCAAGCTTGGTCTACAGGACAGTTACCCCCATCTTACCCAAATAACCCTGCTCCATCAATGATCCAAACTCAGGATAATATCACCACTGAATTATCCCCAAGTTTCCCCATTTATCAGCACTACCGAGGCACCACCTCTCAGACACCGCAGTCTCCACCTCCAAAACCAGTTCCGTACCTTCCTCCACCTATGACTCCTGTTTTTGTAGCACCTCCCCCTGCTACATTTCACAAATCTCCTAGTGAGCCTACATTTCAGGCCCAAGACAACCAATATTACCCCCCGGAGCCCACCTTCAAAGCCTCCGAAATCAATTCACCTGCTCCTCGGTTTGATCTCCCAACCGAAATTGACAAGCCAGCCAAAAATGCTGAACAAGAAGAGATGTTCAGGAAGGTCAAAAGTCTAGAACAGTCGTTCCGAGACATGCGGGGATTAGGTGGGCAAGTCAGTGTAGCCTACAAAGATTTATGCTTATTCCCTAATGTACAATTGCCATTTGGCTTCAAGATGCCCAAATTTGACCTATACAGCGGGCACGGCGACCCAGTAGCCCACTTAAGGGGTTTCTGTAGCAAGATGCGAGGAGCTGGGGGAAAGGATGAATTATTGATGGCTTACTTCAGTCAAAGTCTAAGCGGATCAGCTTTGGAGTGGTATACACGCCAAGACCATGGAAGATGGTACACCTGGGATGACCTGGCACAGGCATTCGCATACCATTTCCAATACAATCTGGAAATCATCCCAGATCGATTATCTTTGACCAAATTTGAGAAGAAACACAATGAAAGTTTCAGAGAGTATGGTTTTCGGTGGAGAGAACAGGCAGCAAGAGTGGATCCTCCTATGAAGGAGAGCGAAATGGTAGACTACTTCCTCCAAGCCTTGGAACCAACTTACTACGCCCACTTGGTTTCAGCGGTTGGAAAATCATTCAACGAGGTAGTGAAGATGGGAGGTATGGTGGAAGAAGGCCTCAAGACAAATAAAATTATGAGCTATTCAGCAATTAAGGCAACTACTCAAGCTATTCAAGGCGAGGTAGGAGGAATCGGAAGAAAGAAAAGGGAGGAAGCAACCGTAGTTGATTCAGGAATTTGGCCGGGACCCAGGGGTTCACCGCTTTACTATAATCAGCAACGACCTCGCCAATCAGCTTACCACCATGATTCATCCCAACATTACTATCACCCTTCAGAGCCTCATTTCGCCATTAACCACGCTCAAGCATACAATCAGCCACCTGTTCACACCAATTGGCGTGCTCCTGTCACACCAAATACCTACCCCCGAGCTTATCCCGGACCAGGTTTCAGGCCTAGGCCAGCATTCAGGGGAGAAAGGGAACAGAAAAAGAAAACTTACACTCCATTGGGAGAGTCTTACACTAGTCTGTTCCACAGGCTGAGACAGTTAGACATGTTGAGACCAATACAATCCAAGCTACCCAATCCTCCACCAAAGAATCTGGATTACACCATTAGCTGTGAATATTGCTCCGGTGCACCAGGCCATGATACGGAGAAATGTTGGCATTTGAAAAATGCAATACAAGAGCTGATTGATACTAATAAAATCGAGGTTCAAACCCCCGAAGCTCCAAATATCAATAGAAATCCAATGCCAGCCCATCAAGAGGCTAATATGATAGAAATCATACAAGCTGATGGGGAGACAAAGAAGCCGTCACAAACTGTCATGATGATCAAGTCTCATGAAACCAAGCCAGATAAGCAGTTAATGGAGGAGAAGCCGGTGTCTAAGCATAACAAGAATGGTGGTGAACCGTCTATGATAGTCGATGAGGGATCATCAAACAAAGTTGCCACAAGACAAGAGAGGCCGAAGGTGATAGTACCAGGGGTTGCTAACAAACCCGTTGTATTCGTAGAAGGAGCACGTACAGATCGGGTTATTATTGCACCTGTAATCCAGCTGCCAATCATCAACAACAAAGCCATCCCATGGAACTATGAACGGGTGATCGTAATGTACAAGGGCAAAGAAATCAAGGAAGAAGTGTGTGAGGTACAAGGCTTGACTCGTTCGGGAAGATGTTTTACTCCCGAAGAGCTGAGAAAAACTAAAAACAATCCAATGCCAACAAAGAAAGCTGTGACGGAAGAAGAGGCGGAGGAGTTTTTAAGAAAAATGAAGCTCCATGATTATTCTGTTGTGGATCAATTAAAGAAGACCCCCGCTCAAATTTCATTGTTGTCATTACTGATCCATTCAGAGGAACACCGTCTGGCGTTGATGAAAATCCTGAATGAAGCTCATGTTCCTGAAAAGATCTCTGTAAATCATTTGGGCAAAATAGCCAACAGAATCTTTGAGACAAACAGGATTACATTTGCTGATGATGAATTACCTGTGGAGGGTACCGAGCACAACAGAGCTCTTTACCTCACCGTGAAATGTGAAAACTCCGTAGTAACCCGGGTATTGGTCGACAATGGGTCCAGTGCAAACATATGCCCTCTCTCCACTTTAAACAAATTAAAAATTAAAGAGGAGAGGATCCAGAAAAATAGCATCTGCGTACGAGGATTTGACGGGGGAAGCAGAGATTCATTTGGCGACATAGTGTTGGAGCTAACTATAGGGCCAGTTGAATTCACAATGGAATTCCAAGTGTTGGACATATCTGTTTCCTACAACTTGTTATTGGGTCGACCATGGATCCATGCTGCTAAAGCAGTCCCGTCAACACTACATCAGGCTGTCAAGTTTGAATGGGACCATCAAGAAATAGTCGTGCATGGAGAAGAAAGTTTAAATGCTCACAACAGCACCATTGTACCAGTCGAGGGAGCAGAAATTGACCAAGGACCATGGGTGTACCAAGTGTCCGACACAGTGTCAGTAGAGAAAATTCCAGAAGGGAAATACCTTCCGAATCCAAAGATATCTTCTGCATCAGTCATGGTAGCTTACGAAATGTTAAAGAATGGCTTTATACCCGGCAAAGGTCTGGGCTTATCTCTGCAAGGAATTGTACAACCAGTATCTCTCCCCGAGAACTGGGGAACATTCGGTTTAGGGTTCATACCCACTGCCAATGACGTGATAAGGGCCAGGAAGCTGAAACACCAAACATGGGTTCTTCCAAAACCAGTCCCACATCTGTCAAAGTCTTTTGTCAAGACCGGCGCTAAAAATCGCCCGGTAACAACAATTCCTAAATCCCAGGTCAATCCTGAGGAAGAATTAATTGAAAGGTTCGAGAAATTGTTTAGTGATGTGAATATGTTGGAAGACGGAGAAGGGTGTAGCAACGCAGAAGTTCAATTCGTTGGACCGAAAACAAAGCTCAATAATTGGATAGCCACTCCTCTCCCAATTCGAAAGGAGTCTTGGTAGTTTATTTTGATTTTTCTTTCAGTTTGTTTGGGTTATTTCAAGGTTGTAATCCCAAAGTTTATCTTACAGTTGGTTTGAAATGTGCAAAACCTTGTTATCTTTCATCATCCAATAAAAAGCAATTTCCTTTTTATTTTCATTCCTAATAGCTTTCTTTTCTTTTTCTTCTTTTCTATACAGTTCCTTTTACGCTGGCTCTAGTGATATGGCATGCATGAGGAATCCTCAGCCCAGTCTTAAAAATCAATCTGGTTCCGAAGTAATAATTCAAGAAATATATTGTGATTATGAATCAGAATATGATGAAGATGAGGTTTTTGAAGAGATTAGTAAAGAGTTAATTCACTTTGAGGAAAAAATCAAACCTAACTTGAGTGATACCGAGGACGTCAATATAGGGGACACGAGTAATGTCCGGGAAACTAAAATAAGTGTCCATCTCGAACCAAAGATCCGAGAAGAGTTAATTAAAGCACTCATAGAATTCAAAGATGTTTTTGCATGGTCGTATGACGACATGCCGGGCTTGAGCACTGATTTAGTGGTCCACAAATTGCCCACCGATCCAACGGTGCCTCCTGTCAAGCAGAGGCTGAGAAAATTCAAGCCTGATATGAGTATGAGAATTAAGGAAGAAATCACCAAACAATTGGAAGCAAAGGTCATTCGAGTCACTCGATATCCTGTTTGGTTGGCTAATGTCGTTCCTGTGCCAAAGAAAGACGGCAAAATTAGAGTATGCGTCGACTATCGCAATCTCAACAAAGCAAGTCCAAAGGATAATTTCCCATTACCCAATATCCATATTTTGATCGACAATTGTGCCAAGCATGATATAGGGTCTTTCGTGGATTGTTATGCCGGGTATCATCAAATTCTAATGGATGAAGAAGATGCAGAAAAGACGGCATTCATCACACCATGGGGAACTTATTGCTACCGGGTAATGCCATTCGGTTTAAAGAACGCCGGAGCAACCTATATGAGAGCAATGACCACAGTGTTTCATGATATGATACATAAGGAGATTGAGGTATACGTGGACGATGTGATCATAAAATCAAAGCATCAGGCCGACCACGTTGGAGATTTGAGGAAGTTCTTCTTAAGACTTCGCAGGTACAACCTCAAGCTTAACCCTGCCAAGTGCGCATTTGGAGTTCCATCCGGAATTCATAGTCAGTCGACGAGGCATCGAGCTAGATCCATCAAAGATCAAAGCCATCCAAGAACTACCACCCCCAAGAAACAAAACTGAAGTAATGAGTTTGTTGGGAAGGTTAAATTATATTAGCAGGTTTATTGCTCAGCTCACAACAACTTGTGAACCAATTTTCAAATTGTTGAAAAAGGATGTTGCGGTCAAATGGACTGATGAGTGTCAAGAAGCGTTCGATAAGATAAAAGGGTACTTGTCGAAACCACCCGTGTTAGTCCCGCCAGAGCCAGGAAGACCTTTGATTCTTTACTTAACGGTTTTGGAAAATTCATTTGGTTGTGTATTGGGGCAACATGACCTCACTGGCAGAAAGGAACAGGCCATCTACTACCTTAGCAAGAAGTTCACAGCTTATGAGGTTAAGTATACTCATCTGGAAAAGACATGTTGCGCCCTAACATGGGTAGCTCAAAAATTGAAACACTACTTATCATCCTACACTACTTACCTCATTTCTCGGTTGGATCCATTGAAATACATTTTTCAAAAGCCTATGCCAACGGGAAGACTTGCAAAGTGGCAGATATTGCTCACGGAATTCGACATCATCTATGTGACTCGAACTGCAATGAAGGCTCAAGCACTGGCCGATCATTTAGCCGAAAACCCGGTCGATGAGGAATATGAGCCGTTGAAGACTTATTTTCCTGATGAAGAAACAATGCATATCGACGAGGTGGAACAAATTGAAAAACCTGGCTGGAAACTTTTCTTTGATGGGGCCGCCAACATGAAAGGAGTCGAAATAGGAGCTGTAATCATTTCTGAAACAGGGCATCACTATCCTGTTACGGCTCAATTACGATTTTATTGCACCAATAATATGGCTGAATACGAAGCTTGCATTTTGGGGTTAAGGCTAGCTGCAGACATGGGTATCCGAGAAATCTTAGTCATGGGAGATTCGGATCTTTTGGTACATCAAATTCAAGGAGAATGGGAGACCCGAGACTTAAAGCTCATCCCGTACCGGCAATGTCTACATGATCTTTGTCAGCGGTTTCAATCAGTGGAATTCCAACATATTCCAAGAATCCATAATGAGGTAGCCGATGCATTGGCTACTTTGGCATCAATGTTGCACCATCCGGATAAAGCTTATGTAGATCCAATACATATTCAAGTCCATGATCAGCACGCTTATTGCAATATGGTTGAAGAAGAATTTGATGGCGAACCATGGTTCCACGACATCAAGGAGTATATCAGAATGGGGATATATCCCGCACAAGCCACAGGAGACCAAAAGAGGACCATTAGGCGATTGGCAAATGGATTCTTCTTAAGCGGAGGAGTTTTGTATAAAAGAACACCAGATCTTGGATTATTAAGATGCATAGATGCCAGACAAGCTACAGCTGTCATGTCTGAAGTACATTCAGGAGTTTGCGGACCCCACATGAGTGGATATGTGTTGGCAAAGAAAATCCTCCGAGCTGGTTACTATTGGCTTACCATGGAGCGAGATTGTATCAGTTTTGTGCGCAAGTGTCATCAATGCCAAATACACGGAGATTTGATTCATTCTCCACCATCCGAATTGCACACAATGTCGGCACCATGGCCATTCGTCGCTTGGGGCATGGATGTGATCGGACCAATTGAACCGGCAGCATCCAATGGACACAGATTCATTCTGGTAGCTATTGATTATTTTACCAAATGGGTTGAGGCCAAGACATTCAAATCAGTGACCAAGAAAGCTGTGGTCGATTTTGTCCACTCAAATATCATATGTCGATTCGGAATCCCGAAGGTGATCATCACAGATAACGGTGCTAATCTTAACAGCAACTTAATGAAAGAAGTATGTCAACAGTTTAAGATTACACATCGTAACTCTACCCCATATCGGCCCAAGGCGAATGGAGCAGTAGAAGCAGCCAACAAAAACATAAAGAAGATACTTCGGAAGATGGTAGAAGGTTCAAAACAATGGCATAAAAAATTACCATTTGCATTATTGGGATACCGCACTACTGTTCGCACTTCAGTAGGAGCAACTCCTTATTTGTTGGTATATGGCACCGAAGCAGTAATCCCTGCAGAAATTGAGATTCCTTCCCTTCGGATCATCGCCGAAGCAAAGATTGATGATGATGAATGGGTCAAAACCAGTCTGGAACAGTTGAACTTGATTGACGAAAAACGATTGACCGCAGTATGTCATGGTCAATTATAGCAAAGAAGAATAGAAAGAGCATACAACAAAAAGGTGCGTCCCCGGAAGTTTGAAGTAGGTCAGCATGTGCTGAAACGCATTCTTCCACATCAGGTCGAAGCAAAAGGCAAATTTGCTCCGAATTGGCAAGGGCCATTCATTGTGACCAGAGTATTATCGAATGGTGCACTATGTTTAACAGATATTGAAGGCAAATGCATAGATATGGCGATTAATTCTGACGCGATAAAGAGATATTATGCATAACTTTTTGAATGTTTATATTTAGCACTATTTCGAAGATTGAAATGACAAAGGCAATTTATTCTGCTATCCAAACACTATAACATTTGCTTCCCCTTTGAGCCATACTTGTTTATTTCCTACCCTCTCTTGGAATCAATAAGAAAAAAAAAATCAAAATCTTCACTATTATATGGTGAACTACGTTTGACCTGATTCCTCAAAGAAGGATACGTAGGCGCTTCACGGCTCGGTCATAGGGTGCACAATATACGTAAAATGTGCACAAAAAGAAACATCGAGCGACCCCAATCAAGGAACTGGGGCAAGAATTGTATTGGAAATAAGAAAAGATTCCAAGAGTTGTAATTTTAAACACATACCAAAATTATTTAGCTTTTCCATTTCTAACCCCATACCAGAAAGACCTTTCGACCAATCTTAGAAAAATGCTAAGTCAAGCAAAAGAAGATGGTTCATAATATTCTGGTACAAACAAGAAAAGAAAGTAAAAACGAGAGAGTCTTATAGGTGAAAACCCAAACGGGCACCATAAGGCGACGGAAGTTGAGAGAAAAGTAAAAATGAGAGAGTCTTATAGGTAAAAACCCACACGGGCACCATAAGGCGAAAAGGAAGTGAAGAAGTGAAAAACGAGAAAATTTATCGATGAAAACTCCTTGAGATAATTGAGAGGAGATTGATTAAAAGACTGGGTTGATTAATCCGAAATGCATACCCTGATCATTGGTGCCAGTAATTCCAATCAGATAAGTCCTTTATTCCTTTTCCAACAGTCATCCAAAAATTGGATTTTTCTTTTCATTCTATAATTGTCGAAATCAGCGTATTTCGTTACTAATAATCTTACTTTCTCCAAGCTTTGAGATAAGTTTTATTCCAAACAAATAAGAAGGAATGTCAAGGTATACTACCAAGATTCAAGGTTACAAAATACAGCCACGAAAGGTGGGAGATAAAATACGGGTGTAAGAAAAATGAAATCAAAAGTGGATCAGCAAAGTCAATAGAGGCACATGATTACAGTTGAAAGGTTTTGAAGGAAAACACACAGAAGGGAATCCTATAGTCAAGGATCAATTACAAAGACAAAACAGTCTTTTCAATCATTCCAAGGCAATAAAGAGAGACGAAGAGAAACATCACCATCTGCAAGAATACCACAGCCAACCACCCTGCTTTAAACTAACGAAGTTTTCTTTGATTTAAAACAGGGGCAAAAACAATATTTGTGTTAGGAAATACCTGGCAAAAGAATTAAAGAATTCAGGCGTCCACCTGGAGAATGAGGATGAAAATTAAAGAAATCAGGCGTCCACCTGGAGAATGAGGATGAGAAAAGAAGAAATCAGGCGTCCACCTGAAGAATGAGGATGAAAATTAAAGAAGTCAGGCGTCCACCTGGAGAATGAGGATGAAAGAAATCAGGCGTCCACCTGATGAATGAGGATGAAAATTAAAGAAGTCAGGCGTCCACCTGGAGAATGAGGATGAGAATTAAAGAAATCAGGCGTCCACCTGGAGAATGAGGATGAGAAAAGAAGAAATCAGGCGTCCACCTGGAGAATGAGGATGAAAATTAAAGAAATCAGGCGTCCACCTGGAGAATGAGGATGAGAATTAAAGAAGTCAGGCGTCCACCTGGAGAATGAGGATGAGAATTAAAGAAATCAGGCGTCCACCTAGAGAATGAGGATGAGAAGTCAGGCGTCCACCTGGAGAATGAGGATGAGAATTAAAGAAGTAAGGCGTCCACCTGGAGAATGAGGATGAGAAAAGAAGTCAGGCACCCACCTGGAGAATGAGGATGAGAAAAAAGAAGTCAGGCGTCCACCTGGAGAATGAGGATGAGAATTAAAGAAATCAGGCGTCCACCTGGAGAATGAGGATGAGAAAAAGAAGAAGTCAGGCGTCCACCTGGAGAATGAGGATGACAAAAGAAAAGAAGCAGTCAAGGCACCCACCTGAAGAACGAGGGAATGAAATTGAAGTGTTGAAATCAAAAAGCCCGCTCATATGAGAAAGGAGCACACTTAAAATCAATAAAGCAGAGGAGTCCAATAGAATCCCCAGCAAGAAACAACAAGAGCTTCAAGAAAAATACGAAATAAGCCAAATGCCCAAGATTCACCAAGATATCAAAACAACAAGAAACGCAAGGGCATGATCTAGATAAGATTTTATAATTCATGTACCATAGTCTAGTTTAATTTTGTATTTCCTTTAAAGTAAGGTGTAATAAGGAGGTCAGCGAGCAGTAAAAACAGCACGAAGCAGCAGTAACATCACAGTCCCGTGGTAGTCCCAGCTACCCAAAATTCCCGAACTACATTGACCTGATTCCTTTATAGCCAAGGATATGTAGGAAACCTTTGAAGCAGAGGTTCGGTCAAATATTTCCAAAAAATGCTTCCCACGGAGTATTCGAACGGGCAGAAATCGCTCGTGTCCGCTCACTTTATCTTTGTACGAAAACTCTTCGAGTTTCCGCACAAAGAGGGGCAGCTGTGAGCACGTGATTTTTGCCTTACGAAAAACTACTCCAAAATAAATCAAAATAAATTTCTTTTACTGTGTAATTTCTGAATTTGTGTGATGATAAAATTTGTTTATGTCCGTAAAATGTTTGCTTTGTCATAATAAATCAAAAAATAAAATAAAATACACATTGCATGCATATAGGATTTAATTATGCATTTAAGAGATAATTTAATTAAAATCACAAAAATATGCGTTTGTTCTAATTTTAATGTTTCATTGTGTGATTGATGTTTTGACTATGTGTTAAATAATTGTTATGAAGTAATTAATATTTTTGTGTAAGGTTAAAAAATTGTTTTATAATTTTTATTAGGATTTTTTTTATTAGAAAATATATGTAATTGTGAAAGAATATTGGACCTGGATTAAAATCCAGGCCCAAGTGAACTAATTACCCCAACAGCCCAAACCAAATTACCCCCTTTTTAGCCCAGGTCCGGTCCAGTCCGAAGAGAGTCAATACGACAGCGTTTAGTCATGGCTCAGCATGGACCGTTTGATCAAATCCAATCAACGGACGAGATCTTCTACCCTTACCCGAAACCCGTAACCCGACCCTTTGACCCAATACAGGCCGACCCTGAACTTAGACCAAACGATGTCGTTCGGATTAGTGGATTAATCCTGGCCCTTAATCTTACTTGATCGGACGGATAACATCAGTCCACCCCAACCCTATATAAATCCCAAACCCTTACCCCGGCCCCTAACTAAACACCCCCCCCCATCCTCTCCTGTTCATCATCTTCTCAAACAGACCCCTAACCCTAGCCGCCCCTATTCCCCTTCGCCTGAAACCCGGCGGCATCAACGCCGCCGGTCACCAAAGTAACACCCCAGAACCCCCTGAGCCTCCTCTATCCAAATATGTTATCTGCTTGGTTCGAATCTCCCTGAAGGTTCTCGAATCTTCATTTGAAGATTCGAGCCAAGTTCAGATCTAAACCAAACAACACCTAGTTAACACCATAGCTTCCCCTAGTCATCCTGAGTATGGATCTGTTGGTTGTTTGGCTCGAATCAGTTCTGAACTTCTCGAATCTTCTTTTGAAGATTCGGACCAAACAAGGACGAACTCAGATCCATTTCAAACTAACACCAAATGACCCCTAGGCTACCCTCACCCTTATATCATGTTTGATTCCTTTCGAATCTAACCAGAAATGATTAGGTCCCAAATCGAACCTTCAGGAAACCTAGAAATACCAAACTTCTGGATTTTTATCCAAATTGATTAAAGGATTGAGGTTTAATCGACCTTAGTCGAAGTATTTTCAGTGGAAAATACTTCGACTAAGGTCTGTTTGATTTCAAACAAAAAGTCCAAATCCAAGTTGAGTTCGAGTCGGAATAAAATTGAAGATTCGAAGGTATTTTTCTATTTATTTTTTTGTATTATACGTGTATTTTTGTGTTTGTTCTAGTCTGTGTCAATAGCTTTTTAATTTTTCATATTTGTTTTGATCAATTCTGTCATTTCTGTCTACTTAATCCGAATGTGAATTGTTTCTGTTGGTTGTGATTGTTTACAATGTGTGTAATCGACTCGATTAGGTTCGTCGATTAGTTATATTACGAATTTTTCATTTCTGAAAATGTTAACTAAAACAGTCTGCTTCTATTGTTTTAGACTAATTATTGACAAATGTTGTAAATAGTCAATTGATTAATGCTCGTCAATTAAATCATGATTGTTTGTGAATCAGTGAATTCAAATGTATGTTGTATATGTTATTGTCTGAACATTAAAGTTTCAGGGCATTGTCAGTATTGACAATGATCCTGTGTGTGTTTGATCTTGGTTTAATGTTAAGTCCAGTCTGAATTGTTATGATAATTTCAGAAATATGTTGTTATGATGTTAGTTCTAAATTCAGTATAATATTGCTGTAATATCAAGTTTGAATTCAAGTTTACAAAAGTTGTTCAAATACAATTGTGTTAGGAGGTTAATAGGATTGGTTATAGCTGTAAATCAGAAAGATAATTAAGTTTATACAGATTTTAGAATCTGTTTTACAGAAGGTTCTGATTTTTCAGTAATGACATCAGGATTTTAGGGGCATTTATGGGAATGAAACAGTAAAAACAGGGTGTTAGTGCTAGTGTATTATAATGTAATGTTAGTGACTATTAGTTAATGATACTAATGGGGAACAAGGGATAATGGAATGCTGGAAATCAGGAAAAGTTCACTTAATGGGATTTAAAGTAGTAAAAGCAGATTTTAATAGAATTTTTCTGTTTTTAAAAGATATAAGGGGTCCAAGAAGCACTTAAATTGCTTAGGACCAGCCCTGTATAAATACAGGAGCTGGACAGACAGTTAAGGGGGAGAGTTTCTTTTCAGAAAATAAAGGCAGTTTTTCAGAGAAAGAGAGTTAGAGAAGATTTTAAGAAAGAAAAAGAAAAGGAGAAGGAAGAGATTTTTAGGATTAAGATTCTAAAAAAAAAAGAAAAAGAAAAGAACTCAGATTCTGTTTAAAAAGGAAAGAGAGGAAGAAAACAGAAAGAGAAATAGAAAAGAGAACATTCGCACACACACACACAATCTGAAACAGAAAAAATCAGAAATAAGGAATCCACAACAGAAAGAAACTGAAATCTGAAATGCATTCTTTCTGGAATCTGTCCGTTGTTTGCCTGTGAATGTTATTCAGAAAATCTGAAATTTCCTTAAGTCTCTGTCACTGTTCATCTGGGTCAACGGGTCTTGTTCAGGCTTGTTGTGTTATTGGTATATTCTACTGATTTTGTTATTGCTGCTACTGCTGAAATTTACTCCTCCTACCTTCATTTTCAGGTACATGTCTTTTAAATTTTATGTTGGAAAGAGATTCAACATGACAAATAAATAGAGTTTGAATTGTAATACTGTCTTCTACTCATTTGAGTTCTTTAGTTGAAAATTTCAGCTTTGGTTTCATGTTGGTTAACCAGTAGTGAGTTCGACTCGATGGCTACAAGTTAACTGTTTTATTTTTGAAATTCATATAAAACTTTGTAATAATGTTATTCATGTCAAATTTCATTAGTTTAGTTATCTATGAGTTGTGTAAATAGGAAGCCTGCAGAAAGTTGGCTTTATTTACATTTTTGCGGTATTGTTAGATAGGTATAGCATAATATGGAAATATCAAGGAAAATATGCTATCAGTTTATTTTGTTAGATAATTAATTGTTGTTTAAAGCTAGATAATGATTGATTGCAATTAACTATCTTTTGGCATAACATTGGTTGTGTTCATAATCCACAGTTGAAAGACGAGTTAGTATAGTCCATTATGTTTATGATGTCAAATATGGTAAGTAATATTGTATGCAATATTCATTTTTATTTAGTCAATTAGACTTGTTCTCTTTCTTAATAATAAAAGGGTTTATGAACTTATACGATGTAAAAGTTAATGGTTGTAATAATTCATATAGATCTAGAATCAAATGGGTTTGAATTATATATATAACTCAATCATAGGCATAATTAATTAAGTTAATTAGGCCTATTAGATTAAAAGCAAGCATATAAGAATGAAAAGAGATGTATAAGCATAAATTGCCACACTTCATATCAATGATAATTAGAAGTAGAATTTGCATTAAGTAAATAATGAAAATTCTCGGAAAATATTTCCTTCCTTTATGAATCATTTATTTTCAGTTTCATATGCAATTTATTCTTTGGCATATATATATATATATATATATATATATATATATATATATATATATATATATATATTATATTTGTTTAAAAATAGTATTAATCATATTTTTATTCTGTTCTTTGAATTTGAATAGTCTTGGATAAACATGTTATATGCGAAAATTATAATCAATGGGCAACATTCAAAAATTGTGAATTCTTTTTCAAGAATTAAGGATATCTAAAAATGAAGATTTCTCATAATGTAATAAAACAATTTATGGAAAAATCCCTAATATCATTACAAAAATGTCGCGCAATTAGGGATACGTTCGCGTACCCTGATTATATTTTTAAAAGCTAAATTCGAATTATGCGTACGCGCAATTTCGAACGAATATTTAATAAAAAGGATTTTTCCAAAGGCGTTAAATCAATTTCATAAAAAACCGAGATGTACAGTTCACTATTCAGAAAAACAAATATTCTTGATTCGACACAACTTCGAAAAATGATTGCTCAGTAATTATATTATCGAAAGTTATTGTGTACACGTACGCGTGACACAATTCCGTATTTTTAATTTATAACACGAATATACGTACGCGTAATTCGATTTAAAGAAGGGTTCTCAATCACAATAAGTATAAGCGGTAGTAAAAACAGATAACATCTATATATATTTAATAAAATCAAGATAATTAAGCCAATAATAAAAACAGTTAAGCGACCGTGCTAGAACCACGGAATTCGGAAATGCCTAACACCTTCTTCCGGATTAACAGAATTCCTTACTCAGGATTTCTGGTTCGCAGAATAATAAACAGAGTCATATTCTCCTCGATTCAGGGATTGAAATTGGTGACTTGGGACGCCTTAAAATTCCCAGGTGGCGACTCTGAAAATAATTAAATAAATCCCGTTTCGACTGTTCTTTAATTGGAGAAAACTCCCCACGCGCCCCCGCGGGCGCGGCAAAAAGGAGGTGCGACAGCGCCTTCCCAATATACGTAAATTGAGTATTCTCGATGCTGCTTCAGATGATGCATCTGAATACTTAAAATATCTCCTTTTGGAGAAACTTGAAACGTTGAAGTGCGTCTGCTATGGTCAAAAGCGGCTCTCCTTGTCAAACTGGTGTGCTTCCCTAACATATGTTAAGAGGTTAATATTATCTGGTTGTCTTCTGCTTTCCGAAGACATGGCAAATCTTGCTACATTGCCAAACTTGAAGTGCTTAAACTTAGAGATAACGAGTTTGTAGGTCAAGAATGTAGACTAAGTGATGAAGATGAGTTCAACCAGCTAAAGTTCCTACTACTTGCTGAGCCACGTCTCGTGAAGTGGGAAGCTGGTAGTGTTAACTTTCCAACTCTTCAAAAGTTAGTTTTGAGGAAATGCATCCGTCTTGAGGAAATTCCGATTGATATTGGGGAGATATGTACATTGGAGGCAATTGAATTGATCTGCTGCAGCGCTTCTGCACAGAATTCAGCAACAGAAATTCAAGATGAACAAGAGAGCATGGGAAATTCTTGTCTTGATGTTCGTGCTTATGGTAAGTTTGTAGAAATATCAGCTCAATATTAAGCATTAGTTTCAAATTCTGACTGCTCTTGATATGAAGTATTTCATGAAATCACTCCTTGAGATGCTCAAAATTCTACAAACTAATCATGATTAGATTATGCCCCTAATCCTTGAGTAGGCTGTTGCTACCTTCGGATCTTCTATTTTGCCCCTCTCCTCATGCTATAATAGGCTTTTCTACTTTTTGGATCTTCCATTACTTGCTGTTTACTGACTGATGAGTTTCTCTCTTGCAGCTAATGATGAATCTTCGTCGTTGTTCGACTTCTGGAGAGCTGTACTAGATTGAGCTTGAGAAATATATATATATATATATATATATATATATATATATATATATATATATACTAAAGATTGAATGCACCATCTTGAAAGGGAGTCTTGGAGCAACGTAAAGTTGTCTCCCTGTGACCTATAAGTCACGGGTTCGAGCCGTGGAAGATTGTCTACATCACACCCGTGCGGCCCTATCCTGGACCCTGAGTGCACATTTTCTTATCCTAATCATAGGATGTGCCTATAGGATGCGTCTGTTGTGCTACATACTTAGTTATGTGCATTGCAATGGTTGAAATATTGTAAATGACTGGATGTTGTTATTGTCTATGTTTTGGATACTTAATTAGTCAAGGATCAATAAATTCCTCAATCCAATAATCAGTGAAATCTTTAAGGAAAATAAATCACACATTACAATTCGAATCAACATATACATAACACATAGTAGTAGTTATATCTATCTGAAACTCTTCGATTCAAATTATTAATATCCATAAAATTATTAATTTACTCGAGATTGAACAATTGGTATTGAATACATAGCTGTATATAGATATAAAAGTGTATATGTGTATTGTATAATAAGAGTTGGTTAAGTGGTTAGTGGGACAGCTGTCAACCACTAACCAACAATATAAACGACCCCCTACTGTAACAGATCAATAGAATAGTAACATTTTCTTTTCTTCTTCCTCTCGTTCAGCTTCTTCTCTCCATCAACTTCTTCTCTCATTTGCATGTGATTTACAGTAGAAGCTAGGATGAATTTCTTCATGGTATCAGAGCTCCGATCTTAAGATCTACAGCTCAGATCTAATCGCCACCAGAAATCAGTAACAAAACAGTCCAGATCTAAGCTCATTTGAGCATCCATGGCCGGAAACGATGTTGCTTTGCTTGGCCACAGTCATCCGCTATTTTTACAAGCTGGAGATGCTCCTGGACTCGTGTTGATACCGCTCACGCTCACAGGGCCAGAAGATTATGCCCTTTGGAGTAGAGCGATGAAATTAGCACTATGAGGAAAGAGCAAGCTTGGTTTTGTAGACGACACTTGTGTGAAACGCAGTTACAAAGGAGAATTAGCAGAGCAATGGGAAAAATGCAATGCTATTGTATTGTCATGGATTGGGAGCATTGTGTCGAGTGAATTGATGTCAAGTATTGTATACGCATCAAATGCAAAGAAAGTTGGAGCGATTTCCAGGAGAGATTTGATAGATCTAATCTCACCAGGATTTATCACCTATGGAGTGCAATTGCGAGTCTTAGGCAAGGTATGGATTCTGTCACTAGTAATTACACGAAAATGAAAGATTTATGGGATGAACTTAATGTATTAGCTCCTATTTCTTCTTGTGATTGTGAGGAATCTAGACCTTTTGTTGATTATCTGAGAAACATAAGGCTATTGCAATTTCTTATGGGACTAAATGAAAGTTATAGCAATATACGCAGTAATGTGTTGGCAAAAAGGTCAGTTGTGACTGTTAATGAGGCTTACGCCATAGTTAGTCAAGAGGAGAGTCAGAGAACCTTAGGTGTCACAGATACCCACAGAGATCCACTCACAATGCTAGCAGGGAAAGGTCAAGACTTTAGGCCTAGGAAGCCTGGTTTAATATGTGATTATTGTGGATATAAAGGACATCAAAAAGAGAATTGTTTTAAGGTAATTGGATATCGACCTGATTTCAAAAGCAAAAGGAAGAATCAAACAACTGCAACTAGAGGGAAAGCATATGCCAATAATGCAAGTGCAAATGCAGTTGCTGTTAAGGAAGATAAAACATTGCCAAAAATGCAAGCACCAGGACAATTTTTCACAGAGGAGCAGTACAATCAGTTGGTAAATCTGTTGTCAAAATCTAATGCAGGGGAGTGTTCTGCAAACATGACAGGTATAATTTCTCTACTGTCTAGTGCAGATAAGTGTGATTGGGTAATAGATTCAGGAGCAACCCATCATGTTACTTACTGTAAGGATGTTCTAAGGGACATTAAAAATGCTGATAGCCAAGGAATACAGGTACCTACAGGAAACAAATCTAACATCACTCACACAGGAAATACGACCATATTGGAAAATAAGACAGTGAAGAATGTATTGTATGTGCTAGATTTCAAATTCAATCTGCTGTCAGTGTCTAAGCTCACCAAAGAATTGTGGTGTTGTGTCATTTTTTTCCCTGTTTTTTGTATATTTCAGGATCTTTACAGTGGCAGGGTGATGTGGATTGGTAAAGAGCACAATCGGTTATATCTGCTAAAGGAGAACATAACACTAGCAGCTGCAGGATTTTTTGTGCAGCAAGGAGTCAGCAGTGAACTTTGGCACCTGAGACTAGGGCATGCTTCAATAAAGACAATGGAAAACATACTAGCTCTTAGGAATAAAGTTGATTCTCAGACTCAACAAGATTGTGTAGTTTGTCCATTGGCTAAACAATGTAGGTTGAAGTTTCTTATTAGCAATAGTAAATCTACTAGTTGTTTCCAATTAGTCCATCTAGATGTTTGAGGGCCTCACAAGGTTACTACATATGACGTAAAGCATTACTTTGTCACCATTATGGATGACTACAGTAGGTACACTTGGGTATGCTTGATTCAGTCCAAATGTGAAGTAGCTCTTGTAATAAGAAACTTTGTTGCAATGATAAGAAATCAATTTGATATTGGAATCAAGGTGCTCAGGATAGACAATGGTACTGAATTTTTTAACTCTCAATGTGATGAACTATTGGCTTCTCTTGGAATCATAAACCAGAGTAGTTGTCCTTACACTCCACAGCAAAATAGAACTGTGGAAAGAAAACACAGACACATTCTGCAAGTTGCAAGGGCCCTGAAGTTTCAGAGTGCAATACCTATTAGATTCTGAGGTGACTGCATTACAACTGCCGTGTATTTGATTAACAAGTTTCCCACTAAGGTCTTAGAGAAGAAATGTCCTTATGAGATGTTGCACAACAAACCTGCCAAGCTGGATCACTTAAGAGTTTTTGGTTGTTTATGTTTTGCAAGCAACCTACCTGTAGGGGATAAATTTACAGCCAGGGCAAGGAAATGTATTCTTGTAGGATACTCAAAGACTCAAAAGGGGTACAGGTTGTATGACCTTGACTCCAGAAAAGTGATAGTGAGTAGAGATTTCACATTCAGAGAACATCTTTTCCTTTTAAGGAAGTCACAGATGCAAATGAAGACTTGTTCCCTTGTGAGCCAGTGGGTGCTAATTTTGAAGAGACAACTTCATCTGTTGACCATAGCAACAATACTGATACTGCTAACCCTACAGAAGCTCATGCTCCTGCAGAAACTCCTGAGCAAGTTACACCAGCCTCACCAGTGGAACCTTCTTCATCACCAGTCTTGCAGGCACCAGATGCAGTAGAACCTTCTTCATTACCAGCAGAATCAACAGTTTTCTCAGAAGAAACACTGGCTGAAGAGCCAATACATCAAGACCATCCTTTGCCTACAGTGTCTACTAAAAAGTCTAGTAGACCTTCCAAACCTTCTATTTGGCTTAAAGATTATGTGACTGCAGTCAAATCAACCAAAGATACACCTTACCTTATATCAAATTTCATCACCTATGATCTTCTTTCTGAGAATTACAAATCCTTTCTAGGATCCTTCTCAGAACCTACTGAACCTAGATCATTTAAGGAAGCTTGTCTTGATAAGGCTTGGGTGGAAGCAATGGAAGCAGAAATTAAAGCACCTAAAGATAATGCAACCTGGGAGGTGGTAGATCTTCCTCCATGGAAGAAAGTTATAGGCTCAAAATGGGTGTTCAAAATAAAATATAAAGCAAATGGGGAGGTGGAAATGTTCAAAGCAAGGTTGGTAGCAAAGGGATACACACAACAAGAAGGATTGGATTATCATGAGACCTTTTCTCCTGTTGCAAAAATGGTCATTGTCAGGATCATCATTAGTATGGCAGCTTCAAAGGGCTGGAACCTATTCCAAATAGATGTTAATAATGCCTTTCTATAGGGTGATCTTTATGAAGAGGTCTACATGTGCTTGCCTCAAGGGTTCCACAAGCAGGGGGAGCATAAGGTGTGCATGCTGCTAAAATCTTTGTATAGGTTGAAGCAAGCATCGAGGCAGTGGAATATTAAACTGACTGAGGCACTTCTAGCAGGTGATTACACACAAAGTCCCTATGATCATTCATTGTTCACCAAAAGAGTAGGTCCAGATATTGTCATTATTCTAGTCTATGTAGATAACTTACTCATTACTGGAAGCAATTCTGTTCTTGTAGAGGCAGCTAAACAAACACTACATAGTTCATTCAAGGTAAAAGATCTAGAAGAGCTTAGGTATTTCCTTGGGATTGAAGTCCTAAGATCTAACAAAGGGGTGCTTCTTACTCAAAGGAAATATGCATTGCAGTTAATATCAGATGTTGGATTGGCAGTTGCCAAACCCATCAACACACCTATTGAGTTCAATCAAAAGTTAACAACCATTGATTATGACACACATGTTGGACACACTCGTGATGCAGAGTTGCAGGATGCAGGTAGCTACCAAAGACTCATTAGAAAGCTTCTCTACCTAACAGTTACCAGGCCAGATTTGTATTTTGCAGTCCAAGTACTGAGTCAATTCATGCAGCATCCCAAACAGTCCCATTGGGATGCAGCTCTGCGAGTGGTTAGATATGTTAAAGGTACTCCTGGCTTGGTATTCTTCTACATAGTTCTCCCATAAGACATCTTTCCGTATATTGTGACTCAGACTGGGCAAGGTGTCCAAATACCAGGAGATCAATAACTAGTTATATTGTCAAACTTGGGGATTCATTGCTCTCATGAAAGTTAAAGAAACAACCTACAGTTAGCAGGAGTTCAGCAGAGGCAGAATATCGTAGTCTTGCAGCAGCAGCTGCAGAAATCACCTGGGTTCTAGGATTACTCAAGGAGTTACAAGTTGATGTAGATGTTCCAGTCAACTTATATTGTAATAGCAAGGCAGCTTTGCAAATAGCTGTCAATCCAATATTCCACGAGCGAACCAAACACATCAAGATTGATTGTCATTTTGTTCGTGAAAAGATCAAGGCAGGGTTAATTGGTCCTCTATACATCCCTACAAATTTACAGCTAGCTGATTTGATGACAAAAGGCCTTGGTTCTGCACAATACCAATTCCTTTTATCCAAGCTTGGAATGTTTGATCCTTTTCACCCTCCAGCTTGAGGGAAGTATTGAATACATAGTTGTATATAGATATAGAAGTGTATATGTGTATTGTATAATGAGAGTTGGTTAAGTGGTTAGTGGGACAACTGTCAATCACTAACCAACAATATAAACGACCCCCTACTGTAACAGATCAATAGAATAGTAACATTTTCTTTTCTTCTTCTTCCTCTCGTTCAGCTTCTTCTCTCCATCAACTTCTTCTCTCATTTGCATGTGATTTACAGTAGAAGTTAGGATGAATTTCTTCAATTGGTTTTGTGAAAGTATAGTTATAAAGTCTAGCTTCCAACAAATCAAACCGTTCTTGATTTGGATATATGTGATCATTTACCTCGAGGCATACAATGTTATCGTTGGTCGGGGCGGAGTATGATATGTAACATATATTCCTACCAAACTCTAAATTAACATATATATAAGTTGTAAACTTTGGTGAGGTTATATCGTTAAGACTACTTTCCAATAAATTAAGCAAGGCACGATTTATACATTCTTAGTTCCCTTCATGTGAGCAAAATTAGCAAAGATCAGAAGAAAATGTGATCGCTAAACATATATTCTACCTAACTCTGGGTTAATCTAGAATGAGTATGTGGTCGTTTAATATTTAGATTGTCTTTGCAGCAAATTAAAATGTTCACCCTTTGAAAACTTGCACTTCACTATACAGAACGGTTAAGAAATGTCAAAAAATGAACTTTCCACGCCACGATGTCGGTACTCTAATTGATTTTTCATTTCATAATCAAATTCATGGAAACATTGGAGCAACGATAAAGTAATTTTTATGTTATTTATAGGTCACAAGTTCAATCTGGAATTAGATTTTCTTTGAACGTTGTGTCAACATTAGATGCTTTATCCACAGGGATTTTTTTTTTTTTTTTAATAAGTAAATTCATCCATCACTTAAAATATACCTGATGGTCAATGTTTAGGATGATCATTTTAAAATGGAAAGCAATTGTCAACTAAGATTTGCTTATGTCTCGAATAATTCTGAAAAACTCCTCCTTCCAAAAATAAGTAAACAAAGTTACCTTTTTGGGCAAGAAGTCCAATTCATAGCAAAGGTTGGCCCGTGTTTTTCTAAACGATTGACATAAAAGAGAGAGTAATAAGCTCGACCACCTGGTACATTGTTTCTTGATTGTAAAAAATCTCCAGTCAAACAATTTTGGACCTCAGAAAAAACTACATAAAAATCCCAAAATACGCTTTCAAGAATCTACATCAGAAGATTCAGCCAGCTCCGCCACTGCCCACTGCTCTCCACCCCATCGATTTCCCATATTTTCAACCCCCAAAACAAAGACCAAAAGAACACAATGGTGGGAACTATATATGGGACTGGAAGGTCATTGCCTGAAACTCACTCTTCTCCATGTTTATGCTTGAATCCTATTCTTAACTCAGGCAGCTTTAATTTCAAGACTAATGGGGAATTATCATTGGGTTTGTGGAGAAGCTTAAAGAGGAGGAAACAGTTGAATTTAAGCAGCAGTTTTTTGGAAGCATGGTGTGATTGGAAATTATCTGCAAAGATGATATCTTTGGCTGTAAATAGGGTTTCAAGAAAGAGACAGAAGCTTGGGAAATTCACCGTTGTTGGTGGGTTGGAAGTGGAGGATGATGATTCAGGCGAAGATGTTAAAAATGTGAGAGCTTTGTTGTAAATTGTTTACTTTTATTCACGTTTATTACTACTACTATTACTACTGCTCAAAACATGACAATGTCTATATTGATGAAAAATAGCTTCTCTTGTCACTGATATTAATAGATTGTATAAAGAACAATCTTGTCTAAATGTTGAAAATTTCCTGGTTTTCTGGTTGCTTATACATCCTAGGAATAAATGTGAACAGATAGAATGTAGATATAAGTGAAGTAAGGGGTATGGTCAAACGGGAAATTTATTGTTAAGGGGCAGCCCGGTGCACGAGCATCCCGCGTTCACACAGGGTCGGGGAAGGGCTGCACCCCAAGAGGTGTGATGTAGACAACCTAGCCTGATGCAAGCATCAATGACTGATTCCACGGCTCGAACCCGTGACCTATAGGTCACATTGAGATAAACTTTATCATTGCTCCAAGCTTCCCTTCGAGAAATTTATGGTTGTGTTGTGTAAATTGAAGGTTTTTACATTTGATTTTAGATTGCTCTCATTGGGCTTTTGCGAAAAAAATTGCCAATTTATACTTTATAACATCAGTTTGAAGAATGTTTTAAATGATTAGGGGATAAGGTAGCTCAATCTTTTGTATGGCCAGACTGATGGAAGCTCAATAAGATAACTTCATTGCTTAAATTGTCTTCTGGCCTTTTTTTCAAATGGTTTTCACTACTCCTTTTGTTGCAGAGCCAATCGATTCCTCTACAGGTGTAGTTAGCTATAATTGGGAAAAAGTTAATCTTCTTTAAAGTAAAAGATATCAACTGGAATTATGTCAGTAGTTATCCTGAACATTGACTAATTACTACGGTGCTCTCTTTGTTGAATCTATCACTTGAATTTTTGGTTATCCATTAAATAAAAACTGTTGAAACTGTTTTGTCCTCATTTTGCTGTAACTATAAGACATCAAGGTGAACTGTGTCCAAATTTTTTTGTAGTTTCGTTTTCTTTTGATTCATATTCAACTCCTTAAGTGATTGGCGTTTGCAGGAAATAATCAATGTTATCACTTACAAAGCTGTACGGACTGTTCTTCAACAACTCTATGAAATGAACCCGCCACAGTACACATGGTTTTACAAGTAAGTTTAGATCTCTTTTCCTCTTAAAGGTATCCACTATCCAGATAAGATGATCCTCTGGTTTTAGCTCAATGATTCAAGTTAGCACTTAGGCTGTTGATGTTATAAAAACTGACAATTTAATCCTATTTAATCTAAATTATACGAGGAGAAATAGATGCAAAGGCCAGGACTGCAGCTGAGGCAGTTGTATGCTTCTCTCGTTTTCCTTTGCTTTTCTATTTATTTATTTATAATTCTAGGAGCATTTTATCTCTGAGCTTTTCTATTTTTCCCCTTTGCATTTTATTTTTCATTTAACATTCTTCGGTTGTCTTGAAACTGTTTTCTTCTCTTCTCTTTCTTCCTTTGCCAAGATATCTATTGATCTTGATTTCAATGGAAATTTGAAAATCTTGTCCGAGTTTGCTTTTCCACTTGAAACTAACACTAAATTCTCCTGAAAACTCGTATTTTAAATCAGTCATTCCCTTGAGAATACCTTTTTAACTTGGATTATACTACCACTTTTGCCAATGTAAAACTTAGTATGCTCTGATTTGGAGCCACCAAAGGGGGTGACTTAGTGGTCGAAGAAGTGGAGTAACAACCTTGGGAAGCTTGATTCAAATCACAGTAGAGGCGATACTAGGTAAATTATTTTCGTTTGTCCAAGCCCTGATGGACAAAGTTGAGTTACCCAATATATACCTGCTGGTGGGATTAGTCAAGGTGCACACAAGCCTAGACACCACTGTTAAAAGAAAAGAAAAACAAAGCTCCAAACGGGAAGCACAGGGTCTAGTGTGTATCACCTTATAAAAGGTAGCAAAACTGCTCTTTCTTGAAAACATTTTAAGTCTTTGTCGAAGAATCTTGTTTGTTCAACGACATTGAGAGATATGAGTCTTTTGATAGTTTTGTTCACTAGTTGTTTCACTAATTTCTCTGCCCTTTTTTTTTTAACAGTTTTATAGTAAACCACGTGCCTAACACCGGGAAAGATTTCCTTCAACAACTTTTCAAGGTAACAGTAGATAGTGATAAATCTTCTTTCTATATGGAAATTGGCAAAGGTGATATGTGGCAAGGATTTCCCCACATGTCTTCCGCATCCAATAAAAATATGTTTCGAGGAAATAGCACCATAATAATGTCCCTTTAGGATTAAGGATAACTAGTCTCATATTAGCTGAGTTTTGCCTTTTGTCTTTATTGTTCTATGTGTCTGATAGTTTCTAAAAGTTTTGCAGGAAAAGCGGGAACTTGCTGAGAGGGTGATGATAACGCGTCTTAACCTTTACAGCATATGGATGCAGGTATGCCACCTTCATTTTAGCTGCTGCTCGATTTAAATGTTTTCGCTCCTTCAGAAGTACGGCATTCATGAATTATTATATCTTTGTTCAAAAGCACTCTATTGACAATCACCATGCACCGCTTAGTTGGAGTTAGTTCTTTATGACAAGCTAATGGTTTAAGTCATGGCAAAAGGAGTACTAATCCCTATTTTCTATCTATCATTTGTCTATGTTGTGTCGTGGACAAGTGGAGATTTACTATGTCTAAAAAGTGAAACCCGGTACATTTTCAACTGCAATGATGTAGAGAAAAGCTAATGAATATTCTCGGTTGGATGTAGAAATGTGATCATGCTGAATTATACAATAGAATATCTGATCAGAACGTGGAACTGATGCGTGAACGCCTCGCTCAAACTGTTATATGGCTATCTGAAGATGATGAGATTGCTGGAAGTTTGGATTGATTAATGGGAGTAGCTCTCTTTGGTGGTTTTGCCCTTCCTTAATCCTTTAGTCTTGATAGGCAAAACTGTTGTCGATCGGTGGTTGTCATTGGTTTAAAGTACTAATTCAGCTCCGGATGTGTAACCATATTCTCGATAGAAGGTTGTTGCGAGTGGGCGGAGAGGAATGGAGGATGTGCAGTGCGTCCTGTTGAGAAATATATCATGCTTTGATCTATACATCATCCATGTATGACCTGAACTTTTATTGTTCTAATAGGGATGTTATGTACACCTAGCCTTTCTCAAATACTTCCCTTTTTAGCCTCTATGTATACTTAATAGTGTTAGTATGTATTACAAAATATGTTATCAGCAGTCTTTACATTGCTTTAAATATTGATTTGCATAGTGCATTGGTAAAACCTGCTTACACAAACTCTGTTGAAAGAATATACAAATGATATGAAGCATACATACTTTTGTTAAGTCGATCTTGTTCTACAGTTCCATTGTCCTATATATAGACTAGATTTAAATGCAAACCAGAACAAATAGAAACTGACAAAGAAAGAAGTAGCTGTTGTTACATGTATGCTTGAGGTAAGCAAGTGATAATTACCGGTTTACTCCTTGAAGGCTAAGAGAGAGGAGGAAGCTAAGGGAAGGGTTTTGCTGTTTTTCTTTTTTCCTTGAAATTATGTTTCATAAAAAAAAAAATTGACACATGTCATTCCTTGATTTGTTCATCTCGGCGATTATTCATGTACCCAATTGTAAAAGAAAGTAGTTTGCTGCAGCTAACACTTCCACAACGTAACAGTTCAATTTTGACGTTGCTTAAAACCAATTCGTCATGGACAAGCACTGAAAGGCCAACTGGGGATGTTCTTATTTACATATATGTGTTATATATACCATGGTTTAGGTCTAAAAGCGTCAATGCGAAGTCGAGATTTACATCTGTTTATTTCGTAAAAGAAGTCATCATCAGTTTACTCACTTCCTAGTTTTAGTACATACTTAAGAGAGAAATCAACTTGCGAATTGCCTAGCTCAAAGGAGTTTAGAAAGAAAAGTTTATTGAAAAACTTTGTACTATGATTTCTCACCGACGACAACAAAAAAAAATAGCTCTATGTGTGTACAAGACCGTCAAGACGTAAAACGGACCAAGTATACTATCGACTAGTCCGGATTCTTGTACTATGATCCTAAAAAATAAAAATAAATTTAGTTACGAACTTCTTTGCTAATATATCATTAAATTGTTCTAGCTATCAGAATTTTTTAATAATATATTATTAATTATTCACTAAATAAAACTAACGACAAATTTTTCTATTTAACTATAAAATTTATCCGTCGCAAATTCTTATTTGTGAGTAGTATAAAGCATATAACAAGGAAAAAAAACAATATTTATTCTTGGCCGCCTGGTTTGTTACGTGATAAGAACAATGTTCGTCCTATAACGCTGATTTGGCTCACGTAAACAAACCAATGAGCGCATGGTTGTTGATTTAGAACCTTCAGGGGGTACTCTTGGGAATCCAATGGCACGAGTGGATAACCTGACACAAAAACGTGAGTTTCATCCATATCTACTGCATGCAACCTCAAACGTGTCAACACAACATAGATACCAAAACATCATCATATCCCTCATTAAAACATATTAGAAGTTGTAACGTGTCAAGTGCCAGTTGCTCTTCTTGCATCCTCCCACGTATCCCCTCCCCCACTTTGCTCTCGCCGCCTAAAACAAATACTAAAACCCCTTTCGCTCCCGCGAGTTCTTAACACACAACACAAAGAAGACAAGGAAAAAGAAAGCAGGAGTTAAAAGAAACGAAGAAGAACATGGCAACTGTGGAAGAACCAATACTCTCTAGACTAGACAGACTTGACAATATTGTGAGTATACAGCTTACATTTACTTCTATATATTTTCTGTGTCAGCTTCTGGCTAGGCTGTACTACTTGTTGAGATTTTTTGGTTTTAGGCATTTTTGGTATTGATTATAAGGGGATGCAATTTAATTTTTGCAGTATTTCTACGCTTGCCTAATTAAGGCAAGTTATTAGAAGTAGCAAGGCCATGAATCGTTGTTTTCATTTAATTTCCTGCCTCTAAGGTGGTAGATAACCTGTGTTCCGTAATTCTTCTAGGCTGATTTCAGAAAAAAGAGTGGAACGTCTTTGAATTAAAATTATTAATATAAAGAATAACTTAGTACTTAAAAGTACCAAACCGTGGCAAAAACGTGAGGGATAAACTAAGATTTGGTTGGCTTCCGATATACTTAAACTGGTGTGTTATGTAATTTGATAATCTCTATGATTCCTCTAAGTACAACATGTAAGTAAATCTTTATCTACGAAAAAAACTTTTCGACATACCAAACATCAACTTGTTAACGTGCCCTTATAAATTATTCTAAATTCACGATTGAATATATATAAGTTATATACACATCAACAGTGTAAATATTTTACTTTTATCAGTGAATTTTAATAGAGTATATAGATAATAAGTTACTCCTATTTTAATAATATCGATTAATGCTTAACTATGAACGAGAAGTGTGAACTTTTATACGCGAGTATACGAAACTTGGAAGAAGGGAGGGGGGGTTACAATTTGAATAGAAAAAGATGATCCCTCGATTTATGATATATTTATATATGCATTCAGCTCAAGAAATTGGAGGAAGTTAGAGGAGGTGACCATTCCCCGAAGACTTCAACAGCGTCAAGCGAGACACTAACGAGCGACGGGCAAGCTTCGTCCCTCGATTTCTCACCAAGAAGCATGGAGAAGCATTGCCGGCCCATAGACGACGTGATTACAGAGACAGAGCACAAGGGGACACTCATCGAGAGGCTGGTGAATGTAGAAAACAGGGTGTTGAATATGTGTTTGCAGTTAGAAGCAGAGTTGGAGATTATGAAGAAGAAAAGAGAAGAGAATCTTGTTTCAGAGGAGAAAAAAGAGGAAAATGTTGCTGTAGAGGAGAAGAACAAGTCACCTTATAAGAAGGGTCTCAAAAGCTTTGTTAAATCTTGTGTTAAGGGGAAAGGAATAGGGAAACATAAACATAACAAGGAGTGAGATAATCTTCGTGGAATTCCAATGATGTTTTTTTTCTCTACAAATTTCTTTGTTGTGGTTTTTTTTTACTCCAAAATAGTTGGACAATTTTGGCTGTTTGACGCACGATCGATGGTTTTGTAAAATTCTCAAGTTCTGCTGTTATAAGTTTGAATGAGCGTATTTATATTTAATTTGATGCGCTTTATTGATTCCTAATTATTTATATATATAAAAACATATGGTGGCTATTTTTAGTTTGTTGGGCTGCTATTTGCAGGGGCGATTTTATAAGGTACTTTATGGGATACGCTAAAACTCATGGTCTTTGCTTTTTTTTTTAAAAAAAAAAAATATTAATTTAATATTATTCGTTGGCACCTAGTTCTATAAAAAATTGGATGATATATTTGGTTGACTACGAGTTACTTGCTTAAAGGAACATGAAATAATTTTTATTTAATATTTTATTTTAGTGGTGCGTCAATATTTTAGAAAATTTAGATGCTATTTGAGTTAATTATAATGTTTAATTTGGGGTTGGGTAAAGCTACTATGTCAGATACCAAAGTATGGGCGAACGGCACAAATAGCCAATAAAAGCTGTGGCTTTTATTTTAAAGCCACTGTTTTTAAAGTATTTAGACTTTAGCCACTCCTTTTAAAAATTTATACCTGATTGGACGAAAATACCCTTCTGGTATAACTTATACCTACGCTATCAACACAAGCAGCAGTTACACAAAGAGAAGAAGCGAGCAACAACAACAGCGGCGATCAATTGAGGACGAACCACCATTTCTCTTTCCGATTTCAAAAATTCAGCAAACTAATCCAAAAAAACAATATAGATAAACAGTAAGTTGTAATTTCATGTGTTTCTATCAATTTTTATTTCGCTATAGTTATACTTTTTTAGATCTGTATTGACTTGATTATATATTAGATAAGAATTTGATTTTTTTTGAATTTCTGGATTGATAAATTTATAGACACTGCCTCCTATGATAATTCTGTATTCCGGACATAGTGTCTTCATTTTGGAAATTGAATTCAAAAAAATAAGAACACTATGTCCTTAACTTTGATTCTACTGGCCTCATTTTGCAAATTGAATAAAAAAAACTTAAGGACAAAATGTCCTTCACTTTGTTGTTATTCTTCTGTATACAAAGTCCTGTAGCTTGAGTTTCAAATTGTATGTTTTAATTTCTGGTTCAAATGTTAAGGACTGACAGTCCTTAACTCTTAAATACATGTTTAAATGTTAAGGAGTAGCAGTCCTTAACTTTTAATTCCATGTTTAAATGTTAAAAGACAGGCAGTCCTTAGCTTTTAATTTCTGGTTTAAAAGTTAAGGAATGGTAGTCCTTAACTTTTAATTCCATGTTTAAAACTTAAGGACTGGCAGTCCTTAACTTTTAATTTTAATTCCATGTTTAAATGTTAAGGACTGACAGTCCTTAACTTTTAATTCCATGTTTAAATGTTAAAGGACAGGCAATCCTTAGCTTTTAATTTCTGGTTCAAAAGTTAAGGACTAGAAATCCTTAAGTTTTAATTCCATGTTTAAATGTTAAGGACTGACAGTCCTTAACTTTTAATTCCATGTTTAAATGTTAAAGGACAGACAGTCCTTAACTTTTAATTTCTGGTTCAAAAGTTAAGGACTAGCAATCCTTAAGTTTTAATTCCATGTTTAAAACTTAAGGACTAGCAGTCCTTAACTTTTAATTCCATGTTTAAATGTTAAAGGACAGACAATCCTTAGCTTTTAATTTCTGGTTCAAAAGTTAAGGACTGACAGTCCTTAACTTTTAATTCCATGTTTAAATGTTAAGGACTGGCAGTCCTTAACTTTTAATTTCTTGTTCAAAAGTTAAGGACTGACAGTCCTTAACTTTTAATTTCATGTTTAAAACTTAAGGACTGACAGTCCTTAACTTTTAATTCCATGTTTAAAACTTAAGGACTGGCAGTCCTTAACATTTAATTCCATGTTTAAATGTTAAGGACTGGCAGTTCTTAACTTTAATTACATGTTTAAATGTTAAAGGACTGATAGTTCTTAACTTTAATTACATGTTTAAATGTTAAGGACTGGCAGTCCTTATCTTGGTCTTGCACTTACAGTACACCTGTTCTTAATTCTACAAGGATTGTTTTATAACGTATGTCCTTTGTTTCCCATTCTCTTGACTTGTAGGATGGAAACAATATGCATAATAGTTGCTTTTAATGGTAGATGGACTGATGACTATAAATATCTTGATCATCAAACAAAGCTTTTCCTAGCACCTGAGTCAATTCAGTTTGAAGATTTCGTTAAACAGATTTTTGAGCTTATTGAATTGGATAGTGAAAAGTTTGAAATAGTGATATGGTTTGATATTAACCTTGGAACAAGCAAAGGAATGCTTGTATCCAAAGATTTAGATCTTCACACATGTATAGAGTTGCTAAAAACTCATTCACTCTTCAAGAGCTGTCGTTTCATAGTTGATATTTCGGAAAGAGTTTTTGCATCAACAAGCAATGAACATGCCAACACAAAAACTCAACATGACAATCAAGAGCGATGCCAACAGATAGTTGAAGTAGATATGGTTGAAGCTCAACCATTAAATGAAGAGGTGCATCAAACATTTGATTCTATTCAAGTAGAAGGACAAAGCATTATAGAGATTGACAACGAACAAGCTTTGGGTATTCAAGTCTTAGAGAGTGCACCGGTAATCGAAGTAGTTGCTGACAAAACCTGCACTCAAATAACTAAACGAAGATCAAATTTGAAACAAAAAGAATCCCCAACTACGATATTAAGAGAAAATGCTTCTTTGGATCAAATAAAAGTCGGATCAGTATTTGACAAGAAGAAGAGCATAATTAATTGTTTTTCTAATGTAGCAATCAAAGGACATTTTGAATTCAAAGTTGTTAGATCAAGCTCAACAAGATATTCGTTGACATGCAATGATGATAGGTGTCGTTGGTGTGTGCGTGCTTTCAGAATTAAAGACTCAACATTATTCAAGATAGTAAAGCTTGAGAAAAAGCATGACTGCTCTGTTAACACTAGGAAAGCAGATCAAAGGCATGCTACTTCAAAGTTGATTAGTGGTTACATTATCGATAATCTTCGGGACCCAAGATTTGAAGTTACACCAGCTTTTGTCATGGCAGAGATGCAAAAATTGCATGGACTAGACATTGGATATCACAAGGCGTGGCGTGCTATTCAACATGCTTCCGCTTTAATAAGAGGAAGTCCCGAAGAAAATTATGAATTATTGTGTTCATACTTGTATATGATGACAAGTAAAAACCCGGGAACTTATACTAACATAAAGATAGACGACAACAACAGGTAAACAATTTAGGACATGCTGTCTTTAGCCTTGTTAACTTTTGAGTTATAACCAGAAGTTGAGGACTGCCTATCCTTAAGTTTTGAACTTGTAATTAAAAGTTAAGGACTTCCAGTCCTTAAGTTTTGAACTTTGAAATAAAAGTTAAGGACAACATGTCCTTAACTTTATAACTTGTAAATGTAAGTTAAGGACTGACTGTCCTAAACTTCGGGTATTTTAACCTTGTTTTATATTGTATTTTCAGGTTTCTTTATATGTTTTACGCATATGGATCATCGATAGCTGGTTGGAATCATTGTAGACCAGTGATTGCTATTGATGCGACTTTTTTGAAGTCAAAATATCGTGGTGTTTTAATGATTTCAGTTTCAAAAGATGCAAATAACCAAATTTTCCCATTAGCCTTTGGAATAGCAGAATCTGAAAACAACAATTCCTATGAGTGGTACTTTAGTCAGCTTCGCAATGCAATTGGGAGCCGTGAGAATTTGATTTTTTTATCAGACAGGCATCAAGCTATTGCAAATGGCATTGTAAAGGTATATCCTGAAAGCCATCATGGGATTTGCATCTATCATTTGGAGCAGAACCTAAAGCGAAGAAAGGTGAAAAGTGAGGTCATAAAACTTTTCCAAAGTGCTGCAAGAGTATACAAGCGTAAAGAATTTGACATATACATGTCAGATATTGCAAATGTAGATAAGAAAACTTATGACTACTTGATGGAAGAACCACCGGAAAGATGGGCACGTTCTTGTAGTCCACAACGAAGATATGACATGCTCTCAACAAATATAGTTGAGTCGATGAATTCAGTGCTATTAGAAGCAAGGGAGCTTCCTATACTAAGAATGATGGATTTCATTCAAGTGAAGCTACAACATTGGTTTTATGAAAGAAGAAATAAAGCAGAAGGAACATTTTATGATGTTTCTTGTTGGGTAGAGGAGGAATTGAAGAACAGAATAGATTTAGCATTTACTTTGAACGTAAGTATTATGTTTTATGTTTATATTATGATTTTGACATTTTTTAACATAATGTACTCACTTATAATTTTTCAACATTGAAGGTCTTCCCTGTTGATTCATGGCGTTCTAGAGTTGAAGAAGAAGGAATAACTTTCTTGGTGGACTTAAACAAAAGAACATGTGATTGTTTTCAATTTCAACTTGATGAATTACCATGCATACATGCAATTGCAGCTATCGAGAAGAGAAACATCAAGAAGTCTGACTTTTGTTCGCACTGGTACTTAAAGGAATCTTGGCTGAAAACATATGAAAGACAAATACATCCTGTAGGACATACTGATTCATGGATTGTACCAGAGAGTGTTAAGTCACAAATTGTTAAACCTCCAGATTTCAAAGTGCCACCAGGTAGAAGGCAAAAGAAAAGGCATATTCCTGCTACCGAGCCATCAAAAATAAAATTCAAATGTGGTCGTTGCAGAAGAATTGGTCATAATAGAACAGCTTGTATATATTCTCCGGCACTCCATCCATTTTCAAGAAAGCATAGAGAAGAGTAGAAATATACACTTATGTTTATCGACTCTTTTAAGTTTTTGCTATAGATTGTATTCATTATTATTCTAATTTGAGCGGATGCCTAGATTTTCAATATTTATATCTTGTTACGTTCTTTTAATTTCTTTTGAGTTCAACAATTAAAAGTTATTAACAGGAGTCAGTAAGTTCAACTTGCAATTTTGAAAACGTAATGACTGTTTGTCCTTAACTTTGAATTTCAAGTTCAAAAGTTAAGGACATGAGGTCCTTAAGTTATAGTCTCATGTTAAAAACTTAAGGACTGTCTGTCCTTAACTTTGAATTTTAAGTTCAAACGTTAAGGACATGAGGTCCTTAAGTTATAGTCCCATATTAAAAACGTAATGACTGTCTGTCCTTAACTTTGAATTTCAAGTTCAAAAGTTAAGGACATGAGGTCCTTAAGTTATAGTCCCATGTTAAAAACTTAAGGACTGTCTGTCCTTAACTTTGAATTTTAAGTTCAAACGTTAAGGACATAGGTCATTAAGTTATAGTCTCATGTTAAAAACTTGAGGACTGTTTGTCATTAACTACAAGAGTCCTTAAGTTTGAAATACAAGTTAAATACTTAAGGACTGTCTGTCCTTAACTTTGAATTTTAAGTTCAAACGTTAAGGACATAGGTCCTTAAGTTATAGTCCCATGTTAAAAACTTGAGGACTGTTTGTCATTAACTACAGGAGTCCTTAAGTTTGAAATACAAGTTAAAAACTTAAGGACTGTCTGTCCTTAACTTTAAATTTTAAGTTCAAACGTTAAGGACATGAGGTCCTTAAGTTATAGTCCCATGTTAAAAACTTGAGGACTGTCTGTCCTTAACTTTGAATTTTAAGTTCAAACGTTAAGGACATAGGTCCTTAAGTTATAGTCCCATGTTAAAAACTTGAGGACTGTTTGTCATTAACTACAGGAGTCCTTAAGTTTGAAATACAAGTTAAAAACTTAAGGACTGTCTGTCCTTAACTTTAAATTTTAAGTTCAAACGTTAAGGACATGAGGTCCTTAAGTTATAGTCCCATGTTAAAAACTTGAGGACTGTCTGTCCTTAACTTTGAATTTTAAGTTCAAACGTTAAGGACATAGGTCCTTAAGTTATAGTCCCATGTTAAAAACTTGAGGACTATTTGTCATTAACTACAGGAGTCCTTAAGTTTGAAATACAAGTTAAAAACTTAAGGACTGTCTGTCCTTAACTTTAAATTTTAAGTTCAAACGTTAAGGACATGAGGTCCTTAAGTTATAGTCCCATGTTAAAAACTTGAGGACTGTTTGTCATTAACTACAGGAGTCCTTAAGTTTGAAATACAAGTTAAAAAGTTAAGGACATGAGGTCCTTAAGTTATAGTCCCATGTTCAAAACTTAAGGACTGTCGGTCCTTAACTTTGAATTTCAAGTTCAAAAGTTAAGGACATTTGGTCATTAACTTTGAATTTGAAGTTCACTTACACTTAGTCATGAACAAATACTAACAAACTCAATGGACAAATCAACAGTTGAGAGAAACAACGAAATAAATAACAAAATGCCTTGACATAACTTTTGAAATTGTAATTTTGCATAGCTGTTACAAAAAATTACGCTATGCCAACAAAACAAAATATAAGTGCCTTTTCACAAATTTACAGAATATTTCAGAACTATCCTAAACTGGCATAATTCAGATGTCACCTTTACAGCAATTTTATACAAAAATAACACCACAATTTCTTTACAACTCCTTTGGACAGAATGTTTCATTTTCACTCTCATAATCATCACCAACATTTTCTGGTGGAGTATCATAACCAGAATTTCTTTTCCATTCACCATGTGCCCAAAGATTTGCAGCAAGTTCTTTTCGAAAGTCTTTTATGTCTTCGGGTTGGAATTGCTGCACGTCCTTTCCAATCATCAGCAACTCGGCAAATTTGATCAGGAATGCACCACAATCAGTCCTAAGAGAAATGTAAGATATGCAGTGAATTAAACAATAAATCTTAAGTACATATAAATAATATAACAAATAATAACACGTACGATCCAGTTTGGTGTGGTGATCTTTGCCACTGTATATCAAATTTGTTGAAGACATTCCCAAAAGACTTGTGATTTTTGTCAAACTGTGAGAACTTTAGCAAATGGGGGATCATGCGTGCATACATTTGCATGTAGTTCATTCCTGCTTCATATGGCTCACTGTATATGGAATCATATACATCAATCTTTTTTTGATTCAAGTCCAATACTCCCAACAAAAAGTGTGTCACAGCTTCATCATCTTCTGAAGGAAGCCGACATGGAAAAAAGATTTTGTCAACCTCAGTCCATGCAATTCCACATCTACGGTTGTCCCCCCACACATATGGTGTCAGAAATAACTGATTATCACCAGCACACCAAAACTCATCACTAGCATCTTCACTGAAATCTTTATACACAAGTTCCATATAATTATCAAAAAGAACATCAGTAGTTGTGCATCGAAAAGGATGATCGCGAGGGTGGTAGCATTCCTTCTTTCTCAGATAATAGAGAGCAATGTCAATATGCTTCATAAAAAGGCAAAAAATAAAACAAATCAATAACAAATCAGTCATAAAATAATGAAAAAATGATAAATTAATAATAGAAAAAATAAATGCCTTGTGAATTATCTAACCTTATCATCAAGAACAAATTTGCTATCTGAAAGCTCAAGGAAAAACATTTTGCTACTGATTTTTTGATGATACAATTTGTATGGTTTTTTCCTCAAACTATTATCATCAGCATATAAATCAATTTGTCCCCTGAAAATTTTGAAAATGTCAAGTTAGAATTTTGAAAACTTTAATCTATAACTTAAGGACCAAGTGTCCTTAGCTTTTGAATTTGATACTCAAACTTAAGGACTGCATGTCCTTAGCTTATGAATTTTGAATTCAAACTTAAGGACAAGAAGTCCTTAAGTTTTAAACTTGAATCTATAAGTTAAGGACAGTTAGTCCTAAAATTAGTCTTACAATCACAGAAGTTAAGGATGTAGTGAAACACATTAAGAGACTTACTCTTTTTTGCGACCTCTCCTTTTCTCCTTGCCCAACCACACAATGAATTTCTTCACTAATTTTTCATCTTCTTTGGCATAATGAAAAATACACCTACGAGTATAGGTTGATTTTATCCAACCTGAACTCTTCAGAGTATTTTGATTGTCTGCCTTGGAACTTACTGCTTTTCCTTCCTTATCAAAAGGAGATTTCAACTGCCAGCTTAACTTCTTGTTCCTTTTACCTCGACCAAGTTCTTCTTCAACATTTCCTTCACCCTCCATAGTCAAAGTCGCATCAATGTCCATTTGTATACTTCGAGGAGTAGGAGTAAGAAGAGAAAATGACGGACCATCATAACCAATACTGTCTCTCTTTCTTTTCCTTGTATATTGGTTAAGATTGTCATCATTGGTGTCCTGTTTGTTTTCCTCTGCTGGCGACACTATATATATATATATATATATATATATATACACATATTCATATTAGTTTTCTGCAACAGGTCAAATGAAGAGACAAAATTTCAATTGTACATATAATAATTAGGGCACAATCAGTACCTGTCTTCTCCACAGTACCTTCTTGTGTTTTTTCAAGAGATACAATATATAATGAAAATTTTATCTAACCTTGACTAGAACAAGTTTGAACTCCAAATTTTTCTTTGTATGACAGCGGTGTAGAGAGATCATACGTTCCTTCTAAGCATTTGCATACAATCTCGCTGACACTTGTCCCCAATGGACTTGTTAAATCCTCCTGTGATTGCAATCCACAAACTCTACAAATTTTCTCCGGCACTCCACAAACTTCTGCATGCACATGCATAGTTTATATGTATTAATCTATTGAATATACATTTCAACGAAAATCAAAATCAAAATCTATAACTAACCTTTCCCAATATCAGTAACATTTTCAGTTTCATCATCTAGATGTGCATCTCTAAATTCTCTTTCATACTGACCCTCTGCATGCACATCCATATAATCACGTTCAACACCACCTGCATCTTGGTTGAATATGCCAGTACGCTCAGTAGCACGACAATGATCATCAACTCCATATTTTCTAATTGGAACACTAGATTCTCTATCTGTGTTCATCTGATCAGCTTTCCCAAACATGTTCATCAAAGTATCAAGCTTTGATCCTAGAGTTTTCTTTAAATCCTGAGAAAGCAACTAAGTTACAAAGAGAAGGACATGTTTAAAACTTAAGGACAGGCAGTCCTTAAGTTTGAACTTAAAGTTCAAAACTTAAGGAAATGCAATCCTTAAGTTTGAACTCCAAGTTCAAAAGTTAAGGACAAGAAGTCCTTAACTTTGAATTCCAAGTTCAAAACTTAAGGACATGATGTCCTTAAGTTTCATTTCAAAGTTCAAAAGTTAAGGACAAGAAGTCCTTATCTTTCAATTCTAAGTTCAAAATTTAAGGACACAAAATCCTAAAGTTGGACTAACTGAAATTACCTTGATTTCGTTCTCAATCTTTTTTCTGATACAACAATTTTCTGATTAACTCTGGTAACTTCTGCTTGCAAATCCTTCTTAAAACTCTCTGATAATCTCTGAATCAAAAAACATAATATCAAAAAAAGGTGTTCGTAAGCAAGAAATAATCAAATAAAAAACTAATACTATTCAAAGGCAGAAACACATACTCTAACAATTTCCTTAAGTACGCCTTCGTCAAATTGTGTGGAAGAAGACCTTGAGCCTTGATCTTGTGAAACTGGCTCCTCCACACAAAGAGGTTGTGTATCTTCTTCTTCCACGGGAATAAAGGGTGACACCTCAATCAACTTAAACACCTATTATATAAGAAAAACTAAACATAAGTATACATAACTAAAACAAATAAACAAAAAAAGAGATAGTAATTACATTAACTTACTTTTTTATTATGGAAATATTTTCTACAAAGAGCATCAAATTGTGGAGACTTCATTTCAGAATAACATAACATTCGAGGATAACCAACTTCTTTGAAGTTCACAAATTGTTTCTCTTGGAAAATAGGAAGTACTTCCATAATCCAGACACAAAACGCAAAAGGAAAGCCAACTAAAGTGTAGCTATCAATATCTTTTTCTTTCTCTTTCTCCTTCTGAACATCATTCTCATTTGATTTCAAGCAACTCTTCAATGATTTTAATAGCGTCTCATAAGCAAGAGAGCCCCAGTTGAAGGAAGCGCAAAGTGCATCATCGTCAACAATTTTCATTATTTGCTCCGACACATTCCTATTTTTCCTCTTTCCCATCAAAACCGACTCAACAAAATAGAGTGTTGCCAACTTCAAAGCATCATCATCACTGCCAGCAAATGATGAAGTTGTACCATGTGGGCGACTAGAAATAAAACTATACAAATCAGCCAACTCAATTTTGTCCTTTCCAGGGAAATAGACTCTTAAAAGCCTATTCTCTTTCTCATTTAAACCTTTCATGTCAAGCGACGAATAAGACTTCAAACCAGTAATAATATGGAATGCATCACGAGTAAACTTAATATCGCGGTCAAATACCTTGAAGGTCATCGAATCAGGTTCATTACTAACAATTTCAGAAAGCAATACACAGTGCATAAGTTTACCCGAGAACTTCACACTTTGTAATCTGAAGAAGTTGCCAAAAATACTTTCCCTCAATTTCTTCCATTGGCCATTCGACAGAAAACTTTTAATTGTTTCCTTATATTGAAAATCTCCTTTCCAATATACCAGAAAATTACGCCAATCGTCAAAATCAAAAAAATGATCGCCTTCCATTATAACACTAGAAAAGAAGGAAAAACAAACAAAGATTAGGACTTAACTTAAAATTTCAAGTTTAAAAGTTAAGCAAATACAATCCTTAACTTTAAATTTTAAGTGCAAACGTTAAAGAAATACAGTCCTTAACTTATACTTTCAACTTCCAAAGTTAAGGACACTTAGTCCTTAACTTCAAGTTTCATGTGCAAAAGTTAAGGACAATAAGTCCTTAACTTTAAATTGTAAATGCAAAGGTTAAGGAAATACAGTCCTTAACTTATACTTTCAACATCCAAAGTTAAGGACACTTAGTCCTTAACTTCAAGTTTCATGTGCAAAAGTTAAGGACAATCAGTCCTTAACTTTAAATTGTAAGTGCATAGGTTAAGGAAATACAGTCCTTAACATATACTTTCAACATCCAAAGTTAAGGACATTTTGTCCTTAACTTCAAGTTTCATGTGCAAAAGTTAAGGACAATCAGTCCTTAACTTTGAATTCCAACTACAAAATTTAATGTCGTTTCTTCCTTACATTTAATGAACACAGTTAACTGAAAATTCATAATCACAGTAAGCTTATGAATTTCTACGACTATTTTTATGAAATATACCTACATAATCAAATATATTGAATCAACCACAAACACATTTCAAATTTCACACACTAAAAATTTATCAAAAACAGAATCACACAAAATATACTACACTGAATCAACATATAATGCTAATTTTTGAAATTTCACACATACTTCACACGGCATTGAACCAACTTACAAATAAAGAAAAACGAAGATGACGGAGAAGATGAAGGACAGAAGATGACGGAGAAGATGAAGATGAAGATGACGGAAGATGACGGAGAAGATGAAGGAGCAGAAGTTAATTGCATACGAGGAAGATGAAGAAACGCAGAACTCTGAACGAATGAAATAAGGGTTTTCGTCGATTTTGGGATTATACAAGAAATAGAGAAAGAGTAATTGTGTCTTTTCCCCCTTAGTAATGGCTATTTTTTATAAGCATTTTAAATAGTGGATAAAAATTAAATACACCCTTATTTAGTGGCTACTACACGCCATTTTCACCCAAAGTATGGCGATCTGGTCTTATGTGTTTGTTGAGCTTAGGTCCAATTGATAGGGCTTAGCCTGCAATCAACAATTCCAAATTTTTATGGATGTGGCAATCAGATCTACGGGCCAGGCCTGTGAGAGTAGTGGATTTTGCTTTCTTGGGCTCTTGCTGTTTTGGTGATTTTGCAAGGTTTCACGGATGTGGCAATCAGGTCTGGTCTTAGATCAAGAAAACTCTAGAAGTGAAGTGAAATAAGTCGCGCTAATTTGGTAAAAATTACACGGGCCCATTTAACTTATACATATTTTTTTTAAAGTTTTAACTTGTATCCACTTTTTAAACAACTTCAGCTTCCTTTCTCCTCCTTCGTTTTCTTCTTCTTCTTCTTCTTCGTCTTCTTCATCTTCTTCTTCTTCTGCTGTTGTTGGTGCTGCTATGAAACTTCAATTCATGGGATGATTGCCATAAATATGTTTATCAGATTATTTAAAAACAAATTATAAATAATTACGTAAGTTAGTGGACAACAATTTGTGAATATTTTCACGTACGTAAGTTAGTAGATAATGATAATTTTGTTCTTTTCACGTTTATTGTTTCCAAAATTTATGATTTAGATACTGTTGACAATCTGATTATTTATCTAGTATGTTAGAAAGCTTTTTCAAAAACTTCAGCTTATATAGTGCTGAAGTTTTTACAAATGAACTAAATAACTTCAGCATCTTATGATGAAGTTTTTGAAAAAGCTTTATGACAAAACTAATGAATCCATGACAAAAAAAACTTCACCTTTTAGTACTGAAATTTTTACAAATGAACTAAATAACTTCAGCATAAGTTTTTGAAAAAGCTTATTCGGGACAAAAAATTTCAGCTTATTTATTGCTGAAGTTTTTATAAATGAACTAAATAACTTCAGCATCTTCTGCTGAAGTTTTTGAAAAAGCTTAATGACAAAACTAATGAATCCAGGACAAAAAAACTTCAGCTTATTTAGTGCAATTACAAACAAAAACTTAGCAAATAGAAAACAAAACTTCAGCTATTATGCTTAAGTTCAGCAATTACAAACAAAAACTTCAGCACACTTGGGTAAGCATACTTGCTACTTCAGGTTCGTCTACTAGAATGCTGAAGTTTTGCGTGATTGTCTTTACTACTTCAGTCCCGTATGCTGAAGTTACGCGAAAAAGTGGGTACGTTTGCAATTTTTTTTTACAAAGCGGGCACAAGTTAAAACATGATTCAAAAAGCGGATATAAATGCAAATGCCCCGTGCGAGTGGGCTTGGTGTTTGTCCTTTCCTTTTCCATTATTCAAGTTGTCGGTGCAAATGAGGCAGTTACCAAAGTTTGAGGACTTAGAGTCTTGAGATGGAATTTAATATTGTAAAGCCGGAGATAAGATTTTAATTTTATGGCTTTTGGACTTTAAAATGTCGATTTTAAGAGCTATTAAATGGGTTCTAAATATAGTATATGCAAATATATAATAAATATTTTAATACAAATACATTGTTTGAGTAAGAGCTGGTGGGATAGACCGAACCCACACTTGGACTTCTAACTCCGCCGCTGCTCTTCAATTACGAGTTTATAGATTCATAACAAGTTCTATATTACTGCCAATTCAATACCAATATAGATGAGGTGAGTCAGGCTTAACCATTTAAATTACGTATAAGGTTTATATTAAGTTCACATGGAGGACTATTTCCTAGCATGCAGTACTATTGTGTTGCATTTGTGGCATACAAGTTATGGCTCTTTGTCTAAGGAGGTGTACGTTTAGCTCGAAAGTAATATTATCCTCGCCCTTCATTATACTCGAGTTTTGAATCTAAAAGTGAACATCACGAAACCAAACATGAAGAGACTAAGAGTGGTTCGTTCAATAGATATAAGTATATAAAAACGTATTTCTGTACATACTACAACAACAACTACTAACGCCTCAATCCTAAGCAAATTAGGGACGGCTATATAAATTATCATTCTTTTCATTTTTTTCAATTTATCATCTGTATGTATTATGAGGATTGATCACCATGAATTGATAAGTTTTACTCTAACTGTCACCCTATCGCAATTTTACTTCTTTATTCGGGCTTTAGACCGACAATATGAACAAGCTCACACTGACGAAATTAAACGTATTTCCGTACATCATGAGCGCAAATTCCAATCCACCTAACTCCTTGGCGCTGAACTATATATTACCAAGTCTTAGAAGGTCTTTGAAAACCTTGAACCTCTTACGAATTACTCCCTCCGGTCCAAAATAAGTGATTTTTTGGCTTTTTTTTGTGGTCCAAAATAAATGACTTTTTCAGATTTCAAGAAAGAATTAATTATTTTTTTCCTATATTGCCCTTGGAGTAAATAATGTTGAAGTATGTGTTAAGAGTATTTATATGAAGAGATAGTAAAAATTAATATGGTCAATTTCATAGCTAATTAATGTTAAAAGGTAGATTTTTTAATATGTGTGAAAACAGCTAAAAATCACTTATTTTGAACGGTGGGAGTATTGATTTTATAGCCTTGGAAGCAGAGGTAATTTAGGAATTGACCGTTACGAACTCTGGTTCGGAATTATAGCGTATTATATTTAATTTATTGAGTTTGAAATCTGTTATTTGTATTTCTTTAATTCAGTGATTTTTGATACATCCGGGTTTGAGCCACCACTGAAAAAACTCAGTCTAGTTGGTCATAAATACTGAGTATATTTTAGTTTTTGCGATAGAATATGGGTTTAAATGTGCATTTCAAGTGAAATGCTGGTTAATTTTCACTTGTAAATCCTTTCAACTTCAATTTCAAATGTTTTTTTCCCCTCAACTTCAACTCAAATATTGTCCAGATGCTTACTCTTCACAAACTTGTACGTAGTTGTTTTCAACCTCAAACGCCTGCGAATTTTCACTTTAGTTAAAAAGGTAATTTTAGCGCAGATAATCAGAATATTTAACAAGAAAGAGATGAACAAGAAGTGAATATATGATGGGAATTCTTGAGATTCTCCACCCAAAAATATGCTCTTCTTTTTTTTTTCTAAACCCAAAATATATATATTCTATGCCCCTTTTTTGGTCCCAAGAGCCAAATGCTGGCATTCAATTTTATTTTCCTTGAATATTCTCGTGGATTGTTTGAAGGGGAAAAAGAATGAAAGTGACAAACTGTTTTGTTTGACTTTAGAGATAGGTACCAAAATTCTTTACTCTTTATCTTTTTATCACTTAATTTGTGCACTTTCAAAGAACAACATTATTTCAGGTGTGGAATTTAGTGTTGAGGAGGTAAACATTTTTCTAAAACTGATTTTATATCAAATCAGCAAATCTTAGACCCTTGACCTATTGAATTATTGTGGTTTTGCATCATTAAAATATATGTATACCAAAACCATCAAAGCTTGGAAAATTCATGAATTCTTGCCCAACTAATTACTCTGTTTAAAAGGAGTACTATGCTTTCTGTCAGAGTAGGGAGGTATAGAAGATATTTTATTATTTATTTTGTTTAAAAAAACTGCTTTAAAAGGGTACTATATTTTTCCTTCTTTTTTGCCAGTTTTAATATTTTATATTAACATCGTAAAGACAAAAGATAGCAAGGAATGACCTATATTTTTTTTGTTTTTTTTTTGTTTAGTATGAACAAAGTAGCATCCACGTGTTAGATCACTGGTTTTATTATAGTTAATAGGGAAAAAAGTTATCTCAATTATAATATGGGTCTCATCGAGTAACTATTTTTCTAAAAAAATACTAGAAAACTTTAATTTCTTAAAGTTGCAATACTCTCCTCCCTTTCACGTTTTAACTAATTTCTGCGAAGACTATTTGAGAACTGAATCACCACGATTAGATTTAATTTCTATCTTAGCTTAACTCATACTATTAAGATATTTACTAACGCAATTGATTCGGCTTCTGGATCTCTAATGAAGACTGAACGAATTTCAAGCATCTCATTACACTCTTTCGTAATTAAGAAATTAATTTTAATCTGGGTTGCCATGAATATCACCACATACCAATACGTCATGCATTTTTTCTTTTTATTTATTTATGAAAGATCCTTTTTTTTCCTTTTCATTTTTGTATATGCTGGTTGTCATAAAGTCGGGCTAGTTCCACAGCATCACGTCAATATTGGGCGGCAATGTAAAGCACGAATAATGCTCTATCTTTCTATAATTCATCACCGTCCATAAAACAACATTCGTTCTGCTTCATCTTCTTCTTCTTTTCTTCTTTCTTTATCCTATTTTCATAATAATACCTTAAAAGACTTTGAGAAGTAGCACTTTCCCTTTCCAATTGGGCTATGCTGGTTAGGGGTGTACATAATTCGGGCTGGTTCAGATTTTATAATTATCAAAGCAAACTAATTATATCGGGTTATTAAATTTAAAGACCAAATCAAACCAATAAAAATTGGGTTTTTTAATCTCGATTTTTCTCAGTTTTTTCGGATTATTCCGTGTTATTTAATAAACATAATATAAAAGTACTAGTCATGCTAAAATAAGTATGACTAATAAGTACTATTAATTACATGATTAAACACTAAAGAAAAAAATAAAAATAAGTTATGCATTTTATCTAAACCATGGAAAAACTATTGTCATTCCTAGTATTGAATTAAGAGAAATTTTCATAAGCACTATCTTTTAGTGGTAATTAGCTATCTATAGATATCATTTGCTATATTACGGATTGTAGATACATTTTCTGTTGTTATAAGATGTATTAAATGTATTTAAGCTATTGTATTCATGAATACAGTAGCAAAAATAGGCGTGAATCAGGGAAGTCCATCTAATCAGTTGTTGTATTCGACTGTATTCATGGCGTGAAATATGGGATTACAGCTGGACAAATTATTGTATTCGACTGTATTCACGGCGTGAAACAGGGAGTTACACTGTTTTTTAAACGGAAGGTGAATCAATTAACATAATGGACTCCTAATATAACTCAACAAACTCAATTATAACACACAAATTTTGTATTTTTCAGTTATAAAAAAGATTCTCAACCGAATAATACCCCAAAAATATAGCAATCTTCAGAGAAATTATATAATATATCTGAATACATAAATTATATTAGTTAAAAAATATATGAATGCATTCATGGCATATAGCGAGACAGTAAATACAATAAAATACATAGAATACAGCGGGATACATTGAAATACAATAAAAAAAGACAGTGAATACAATGAAATACATGGAATACAACGAGATACATTGAATTACAATGAAAAAAAGACAATAAATACAATGAAATACATAAAAATATAGCTTGATACGTTAAAAATACATTGAAATACAGCATGATACGTTGAAAGAGTAAACGACAAAAATCTGTTGTGTTTACTTAGTTAAGAAGAAGAGATGATTGATTGAGAAAATCCATTTACAATTAACAACTCCACCTACCAATCTCCAAAAATAAACGACAAAACACCGTCGTTTTAACCTTCTCCGATCACTGTTACAGTGGTGAACGGTTACGTGCAATTACCAACTGGGTTGTTGAATAAACTCATTAAACAAAGTCTCTGTTTGAAAAGCTGAATTTTTCAACTGTTTGGTGAAAGCAAAAATCTTGAATAGCCGATCCTAACTAATTTTTGTCACACCTCCTTTTCACTACCGCAAGGGGTATAAGGGAGTTTTTCCAATTAAAGTGACAATCTAAACGGGATTATCTATTTATAATTCAGAGTCGTCATTTGGGATAATTTATGGTGTCCCGAGTCACCGGTTTAAATCCCGAATCGAGGAAAGATTGACTCTGTTTTACAGTCCACAAAACACAGAAATCCGGGTAAGGAATTTTATTAACCTGGGAGAAGGTGTTAGACATTCTCGAGTTCCGTGGTTTTAGCACGGTCGCTCAACTGCTATTATTGGCCTATTATCTGATTTTAATACACTTTTAAACCTATGTGCATTTTTACTTTAAAACCGCTTTTATTTATTATTTTTTAGGAAGATTCAACGTTATTTAAAATACGCCTTTAACCACGCCACATGAAATGCACCCATGGCCCAGGACACATTTTATTTAACGTTGTTGAGAATTGGAGTTGGGTCACATGAAATGCACACCCGAGTTTAAGGAAATTAATTTAAATAGCGCGCCTAAAGCGACTGCGCACTTCCAAGTTTGCGAGGGCCATGGAAAATTCAACTAATGGCACACCTCGATTTCTAAAGAGTTATTATTTTTCTAAGTTAAGATTATTGTAAGTTACGAAGGATATGGAATTATTGTGGAAGAAATGAGTGATTTTAGCTATTATGAATTTATTTTAAAAGATACTTAAAACTAAAGTTATTGTTACAACCCAACAATTCACGCTTATATCTTCTTACTAATTGAAATACATTGTTAAAGCAAAACACTTATTTTAGTTAAAAAAACTTTTAGCATGGGAAATGATTCACTGCTTAGAAGAACAGATGCAAATATCATATAAACTAAACAAAGCTTTAATGACACACCCGAACATGAAATAAACCAAACGAAAAGGATTTCCACGCCAAACCAATTAGCATTCTTCATTTTTATAGTTTTGGGGTTAAAAAAATTAAGCGCTTACAATCCTTAACAACAAAGTTAATGGAACACATAATATTCCACCACACAATACGATAGAAATTTACCAACACAAACAATCCGAAAGACAACCATAACAGATTGAGAAATTTAACCAAGCATGATCTTCCGAGCAAAATAGTAAAGAAGAAAACAACGGACCTTTGAAACCTTTTAATATATTAAAGATCTTCCAACTGGTTTACAAGAAGAACGCGACATGTAGTTGAACATGAGCAGACCGTAAGCAGGAGACCACAACGGAACCTCGATTCTACCCGTAAACCTCAAACTACGACCTCAAACGACATCAACACCTCAATTTCGATACAACTCGGCAGAAACAAATTTCAGCAGTTTCGACGACTATCGCTGGTTTTATGTTCATTCGACGTCGATGGTGTGACTCTGGCAAAACAAAGAAGTCGAGGGGAAAGAAAGGTCAGAAACAGCGGCTAAGCACAAGAGTGACAGTCATAGCCGTCGCCGGTCATCACCTCCGGCAACGGCAACCATGGAAAGAGTGAGAGCTGGCTGGTTTCCGGCAACGACAGCTAAGAAGCTTGAAAGTCTGGTGTGTCACTGTTTTCTGGCGTTCTTTGTGTGTGTGTACGTTTATATGGGTGTGTGTTGTTTTGGGTGCTCAAGGTTTGAAGATGGTGAAGATGGTGAAGAACGATGGGGGAGGTCGTGTATCTGATTCTCTAAAGAAGAAGTAGGACGATCGGAAGGGATCCTTCTAAAACGGCGGATGATTTTTTTTAGTCCTCTTTTAGAGTCTAGGTCTAAGGTGTATATATTGTGTATTTTTTGCTCTTAGGTCCTTAGGGGCTTTTTATTTATATTTTGTTCCCAAGAAGAGTCTAGAAAGGTCCCTAGGGTTAGCTTGAAGGGTATTGGGTGTTGAACTTAATGGGCTAATATGAATAGGGTCAAAAATTGGGCTCTAAAACTCCTATAATTGTGGTCTAACACCTTAGTTAACTCCATTTAATAAAAGATAAAAATACTACATAATGTAAAAACTAATTTTAATTAATTACTAAACTATGAAATTATATTTTTTTTGTATTTTTTCAAGATTATATAAAGATAAAAATAGGGTACTATTTTGTATTTATTTATTTAAATTTATGAAAGATACGTGAACGTTAATATTGTAATTTTCATTTTTTGTGACGAAATAAAGTAAAAGAGTCAAAATTAGTTGAAATAAAGATATTAGGCCTAAACTAAATATTTACATGCTAAAATATAAAAAATCTTGGGGAGAGTCAAAAATCACATGTCTACAGCTGCCCTTCTTTGACTGGAAACACGAAGTATTTTCAGACAAAGAATGACTTTTTTGACCCGATCCTTATTTAGAAAGACTAAAACTAAGAGAAAAGGGGAATGTGACCGGGCCCTGATATCTGAGCTGCCTACATATCCTTGGCTATAAAGGAATCAGGCCACGTGTAGTTTAGAAGTGAATGAGGTGATGGAGTATGCCGAGGTGGAGAGCCAGTCGAGGTGCTGTTCCGTCGAGGTTCCAGTCTGCGGTCCTGTTATTACATCAAAATCAAATATGAAAAAGAATAACTAAGCCTGTCAACTATGAGTTACAAGATTCATATCTATAAGTCTTCTGAAGCTTGATCTTGGGTCTTGAATGGTTCTTCATGCAGACTTTGGATTTGAACCTTGACACTTGCTAGTTGCAGGTGCTAGTTTATTCTTCTTCGGATCAAGACCGGGCACATTGTGCTTGTGACTTCAGTCATATCTTGAGCGGCCCACATCGTTCATTAACTTCTGCATTTGGATTCACTTCTTATCTTTCTTTTTTTTAATTCCGGATTGTGACTAACTTCCGTTGATCATCTCGGACTATTAACTCGCATTCTTGCTGCGAGTTTCTTTTGTTGCTGCCTTGAATTGCATTCTGAAGTGAATTCCTTTTTTATCTAGGTGGCGCCTGAGTGCCACCATTTGAACCGTATTCCCTTGCTCTCCAGGTGGGCGCCTGATTACCAGAACTTGAATTGTATTCTCTATGTTACTTTAAATTGTTTCCCCTTGAAACCTGTGCTGTCTTCCTTTGATACTTGAACCATTTCCCTTGCTTTCCAGGTGGGCGCCTGATTGCCAAAACTTTAACTGTATTCCCTTGCTCTCTAGGTGGGCGCCTGATTGCCAAAACTTTAACTGTTTTTCCTTGCTCTCCAGGTGAGCGCCTGATTGCCGAAACTTTAACTGTATTCCCTTGAAACTTGACTTGTTTTCCCTTTGTTCTCTAGGTGGGTGCCTGATTGTTTGAGCTTGAACCGTCTTCCTTTGAACATTGCTGCTTCCCTTTGTTCTCCAGGTGGGCTCCTGATTACCAACATTTGCATTGTTTTTCCTTGAGACTTGAATTGTTTCCCTTTGTTCTCCAGGTGGGCTCCTGATTACCAACACTTGAATCGCTTTCTGTTTGTTCTCCAGGTGGGCTCCTGATTATTGACACTTGAATCGCTTTCCCTTTGTTCTCCAGGTGGGTTCCTGATTACCGACGCTTGAATTGCTTTTCTCTTTGTTCTCTAGGTGGGCTCCTAATTACCGACACTTGAATTGCTTCTCCCTTTGTTCTTCAGGTGGGCTCTTGATTACCGACACTTGAACTGTTTTCCCTTTGTTCTCCAAGTGGGCTCCTGATTTCCAACACTTGAACTGTTTTCCCTTTGTTCTCCAGGTGGGCTCCTGATTTCCAACACTTGAACTGCTTTCCCTTTGTTCTCTAGGTGGGCTCTTGATTTTCAACACTTGAACTGCTTTCCTTTTTGTTCTCCAGGTGGGCTCCTGATTTCCAATACTTGAATTGTATTCTCTTTGTTCTCCAGGTGGGCTCCTGATTACCAACACTTGAATTGCTTTCCCTTTGTACTCCAGGTAGGCTCCTGATTACCAACACTTGACTTGCTTTCCCTTTGTTCTCCAGGTGGGCTCCTGATTACCAACACTTGAATTGCTTTTCCCTTTGTTTTCCAGGTGGGATCCTGATTACCAACACTCGAATTGCTTCTCCCTTTGTTCTCTAGGTGGGCTCCTAATTACCAACACTTGAATTACTTATCCCTTTATTCTCCAGGTGGGCTCCTGATTACCAACACTCGAATTGTTTTCCCTTTGTTCTCCAGGTGGGCTCCTGATTTCCAAAACTTTAATTTCTCTTCCTCAGAACTTGATTTGTTTTCCCTTTGTTCTCCAGGTAGGCTCCTGATTGCCGAACTTGAACTACTTCCTCTTGCGACTGCTTTTCCTTTGAACTGTCTTCCCTTGTTTCTACAGGTAGGTACCTAATTGCTCGACCTTGGGCTACTTTCTAATTCTTGAAACTCGTGTTGTTTTCCCTTTCTCTCTAGGTGGGCGCATGATTACAACAGAATAGACAAAACAAGGAAAATTTTCTGCCCTAGTTTGGTAGTTGGGCGCATCTGTGAGTATTAATTGAGTCATGTTATAAAGTATCTCTAAGAATTTGAAAGCTAGATCCCATTATCCAGGAGGGTCCTGAAAATTCTTAGTTAATTGACAGTTTTTTAAGCTAAATGATATTTCCTAAAGGTATGACTTCCGCTAAATCTTATTATCTGATGGAGGTCTTAAACTAAATCTCATTATCCATGAGGGTTCTGAACATTAAAATCAAATCTCATCTTAAGAGTGACAACTTTAAGGCTAAATTATATTTCCCTACGATAGAACTTACGCTAAATCTTGTTATCTAATGGAGGTCTTAAAGCTAAGTCCCATTATTCAGGAGGGTCCTGAAATTTCGAATTGAATCCTATCCTAATAATGGAAACTTCAAAGCCAACTTATATTTCCTCAAGGTAAAGCTTATGCTAGATCTTGTTACTCATGAATATTTTGAATTTTAAACTAGGTCTCATTGTCCAAGAGGGTCCTGAGAATTTTTAAGATTAAATCCCATTATCCAGGAGGGCCCTAAAATTTTAAATTAAATCTCATTATCCAGGATGGTCCTGAAAAGCCGAGAATGAACTTACCTGATCCACGCTTTCTTCCTGGAGGATCTCTGTAGAACGAACTAAATTCCTTGCCCCTGAACCATGCTTTTCCTCATGGAAGGTTCTTGCATATCGAACAAAATTTTCTTTCCCTTTCTCAAACCACCTTTGTGATGACAAAATTTGGGCACGACACTTGAAAACATTCAAACTTCCCAGCTTTGATTTGGACACAATTTTTGTCCCTGTTTCAAACAAAGAAAACTTGTGAGTTTATAAATATGGTGGTTGATTTGCGGCCTTGACTTTGAGGGCGATTGTTCCTTCACTTCCCATGATAACTTCGATTTCAACTCGAAAGACCTTGTTTGTTTATTGACTGACCACTTTCTTTATCACCCTTATCACGGAGAATACCTCTGATCCGTTCAAACCCAATACCATTCATCTGTTGCATTATACTCACGTATTGACATATACTGAACCTTTGTGTTTCACATGAATCCCAAAGCACGTCAATTACCACCCACTCAGCGTGCATGCTGTTCTTTCCTGACTTAAACCACTGGCTTTGGCCTTGAGGTCTATTGCTCCTTCACTTGCCATGATAACTTTGATTTCCTCCTGGAAGACCTTGCTTGTCACTATTTAACCACTTTCTTTGTCAATCTTATCACAGAAAATGCCTTTGATCCATTCACCCAACACCCTCCATCTAATGCATTGTTCATGAATTGACATTTACTAAACCTTTGTATTTCACATGAATCCCAAAGCACGTTGATTGCAAGTTGTTCTTTCCTGACTTATGCCACTTTGATGTGCTAGCCAGATCCCATTTTGTAAAATTGGAAAGTTGGTGGCAAATTTTGAAGTCATTTCTCACTTGTTTTGCCCAAACAGACTCAGGAAGAGGAAGTAAACAGGACAAAAGGAACAGAGTAAAGGACAATGGAAAGAGATGATTCCTAACAAGAAAACTACAAAGTAGAAACTTATCAGATGTGGATACCAACTCTAATGACCATGACATACACATGTAGCCTAATCTGTTAAGCAAGTCTGATGTTCAACTTATACCCCTAAACTGTGAAACGGGGCTTCAATGCTCCGATTATCCACTCTGATTCACGATCCTTATTCGACTTGTAGTGCCCGAAGGGTTTTCACCATCAAGCCTCTCTCATTTTGTTCTTTTCTCAACTCACCATCGTCTTATGCCTGTGAAGGTTTTCACCAATAAGACTTTCTCATCTTATTCTTTTCTTCTTATTTCCTATGATTCTGCAAATGACAAGGCATTAACTATGGTAAAAACATCATATACCCTTGGCATGTTTAAACTCAGCACTCTCAAAGATTATCCGGGAGGTCTTTCTTTTTGGACTGTAATGTGGCTTTTGGACAGGATTAGAAAAAAAGGATATCATAAATGCTCAAAGTAAATATGACAACGAGATTAATTTATTTACAACTTTTGGAATCCATTCTAAAAAATTCACCCCAATTTGTAAAACAAAAGAATTTGATTCTTTTTTTCCTTTTTGTTTTACTAAGAAAGACTGCCTCACTCTCGACTTTATGAGATTATGAAATATTTTATTTGGTATGACCAAACCGTAAGGCTGCCTGCGTATCTTGTAGTGACAAGAATCTGGTCAAAAGTAGTTCACAAGACTACTTTTTGTTACTATTTGCCTTTTTCTTTTTCCTTTTTTTCTCTATTTTTTTCTTCTTTTTTTTTGAATTTTCCTTCTCGAATGAACTTTCTAAAATAAACCTATGGGGACATGATTTTTTTTCGTATGACTCTAACTTGATTCCAAAAAAGAGGAGGTCAAAGAAATCAGTACATGCTCAAAAGGGTATCGAATGGTATAAGTGTTTGGGTAGCTGAAAGAGGGTCTCCCACTCCCTGAAAATACCGAGTACAACACATGCAAATTGACATGAAAAAGGAAGAGCACACACAATATTTCTTTTACAGCTTCGGCATTGATATCACTAATATGCTTTCCACTTTTTTTAGTGCCTTGTCAAGTACAGAACTCTCATTGGATAATTTCTTCTTCACGATGGATGCCCTCCGTCTGTTTGGAGCAAACTCCCTTGACTTTAACTTGTTACTTGAGGTACACTTGAACTCAAAACTGCTCGCTTCAAATTGTCTGGGATGCACTCTCCTTTAACGAATTCTTGTCATCCTATTAACTTCCCAAATTATCTGCTCCAGTTTCACACAGTTCAGGCTTCAAATGATTTCAAAATATCCAAATCTGCACTTATTGCCCTCAAGTGTCCCTATCATCTTCAAAATTGCTTCATTGTTTCATGATTAAACTAACTTTTAAGACCAGACCTAGAATTATATGTGCATGTCATGTCACTAGAGCCAACATGAAAAGAACTATAAAAGGAAAAGAGAACTAAACAAAAATGACTAGAAATTATAGAAAACAGAAAATTGCATTAGACAGATGGTAAAAGGATTTGAACAACAAGACAAGCAAAATAAACTAGAATACAACCTGGAACAAACCGAGAAAACACTAAATGAGTTACGACAACTAAAGGAACTAGGAAAAATAAAAGGATAGAAGGGTTTGAGTCACAAGACAATATCCGAATTACAACCTTGAAACAACTCGGACAACAAAAATGACAACAAAATGAACCACCAAGAATCCTCCCTAGCTAGCCAAGAAAGGAACGTCTTTCCAATTACCAAGCTCGGCATCTTAGCCACTGAATTCCACATCAATATTACCAAGACCATTAACAATTTCAATATCATTAAATTCAGTCAATAAGTCCCAAGAAAATTCTCATGCTGCCTATCACCACGCATCATCCCTACAAAGTGTGCATTATCATGTGCAGGTAAAGGATTATGCGCGATATGCTGGGTGTCATTGTCCTGGATCACAATTATCCCTTCTTGAATCATTCTTTCTATTTCCTTTTCCAAAGCACGGCAATCTTCAATGTTATGACCTTGGACATTAGAGTGGTACATGCACCGTACAGTAGGATCGAAACCTTTTGCATATGGGTCCAGCGTATAGCCGAAGAGCGGCTCAATCAGGCCAGAATATTTTACCTTTTCAAACAAGTTTGTGTAGGATTCTCTAATTGGCATGAAATTATCTTTTTGCCTTTGTTTCCCTCCATGCGCAAGTTTTTTAGGATTGTTGGGTGCTCGAAAATGTTGTGAAGGCGCGCGAGAATTTTGGGATACTGGTGCTCACCCTAAGGAGTGACCTAGTGGTTGGATAGATGGCCGGATGTTGTTCGGAGGATAATACTGGGGTGGATTATGTGGAGTTTGGGGATGTTCATGGGGTCGGTATTGAGGCTGAAAGCGTTTAGCAGGAATACCCCCAGATTTTGTCGTTGGCGAGACTTAGCAATATTTTTTCTATCAATCGGAGGACTGACCCGAGCAGCTTGTTCGTTCCATCTGAACCGAAATTCTCTAAAACCTTCCCTGGGTTTCTTTTCCATCTGAGATAGGGAGGAACGATCTGGTACAATGTCTATATTGTACTGAAAGAGTCGCACAAAATCTTGAGCCATGTCATCCCATGTATGTCACTTACCAACATCTTGACGAGTATGCCATTCCAAAGTTGCCCCAGTCAGGCTCTCACTGAAATATGCCATCAGTAACTCATCTTTCCCGCCAACACTTATCATTTCACTGCAATAACCCCTCAAATGGGCTACTGGATCTCCACACCCATCATACAAATTAAACTTTGGCATCTTAAACCCTTTAAGCTTTTTGGATATCTCATCTTGCTCCACTGTCTTAGCAGGCTTTGCAGTCTCATCGGGAGGCTCAAAATGAGGAGCGTAAGAGTATGGACCCGAGACTTTGAAAGTTGGTTCTAGAGCATAGTGCTGGACATCGGGGATTTTGAATACAGTCTCGCTAGAGGATCGAGAAAAGGTAGCAGATGGATGAGCTACAAAAATATGAGTGGTCAAAGGAGCAGGATATGAAGTGGTTCTGGGGGTGGAGTGTGAAAAGGTTGTGGGGAGATACCCTGGACTTGTGATATTGGCGGAATGGTGACAAGGCTTTCAGTGTAGTTAGTAGGAGCTAATGGTGGAGGACGCCCACTAATCCAGGCTTGGTATATTTCGGCCATCTGTCCTTTCAAACATAAGACCTCTTCTTTCAACTTAGATTCTGATTCAATAATTCCCTTAGACGGATCAATAACCCCTATGTCCAAGTCTTTGCTAGTCATGGCTACCTTGCTCTTTGACTTTGTGTTGTATGGATGAGTTACCTTAAGAACCACAAACCAACCACCCTTCTGCTCAATGGAGATAACAAAAGGAACAAAATGAGGTCATCACGTTAGCGTTAGGGCATTTAACAGCTAAAAATATCACATTGCGTGCAATGCACCTAGCAACAATTAACGGTTCTAGAATGACTTTGAGGGTCACAAGGTCACTTGGCATCATCCCGACTTTGTTTCCTTCAATCTTCTCTTTTCGTTTCTTTTCTAGCACTTACTTGCTCACTTTCCTTCCCCTTTTCTTTCTGATTATCACTATTTCCTTTCCTCTCATTTCTCATGTCCCACAACTTCATCCCTTTTTTCTCTCTCTTTTTTTTGTTCTTTTTCCTCTTTTTTTTTAATAAAAATAAAAAAAATGATTCGGTCGAACCCTATGTAGGTTGCCTACGTATCATGACGCCGCATGAATCAGATATTTGCGTAGTTCGGAAAGATCGGGAATAGATTAAATAAACTAATGTTCTCTTTTTATTTTTTTATTACCTTAATGACTATTCTGATGAGAAAAGAGAAATAAAAGAAGCAAATCTTTTTTTTTTGAATTTTCTAGACTTAATGTTCTATAACCTATTCTAAACTCGAGCATATATATTTTCTCTTTTTCCTTTCTTTTTGAAACAGATACTCTATGAGAAATTATTAAGGAAAACCCCTAGAACAGAAATATTTTTGATTGTTTTTTTTAGGAAGAAAATCTAAAGAATAAACCAAAGAAAAATATTTTGAATTTTCATTTGATATCCCTGAAGAAAGATTGCGAAACAAGAAATGAACAAGATAAAAAAAATATTTTTGGATTTCAGTTTGATTACCTAAGAGAGAAACTCTGAAGATAAACCAAAGATAAAGTATGTTGTTTTTTCTTCTATGTACAATGTCCTAAAGTTCTAGTAAAAATAAAAGATTTTTTTTCATTTTTCATTAGTTTCACAAAGAAGAACCTCAAAAGAAATATTTTTTTGGATTTTTTTGATTAATACTTTAAAGAAACTATTTAAAGAGGTACTAAAAGAAAATTCTTTTTTTTTTTGAATTTTTAGTCATAATATACTAAAGGAAATATATAAAAAAATTATTTCTAGATATTAATTCAGTAAAGGAAAACCACCTCAAATGATTTTTTCCTATTCCTAGAATTAGTATTCTGAAGAAAACTTCTAACGGAAACATAAAATGCAACATCTTTTTTTTTTTTTTGGATTTTTGATTTATAACACACTTTTTCAAATGCAAAATAGAAAGTACAATAATAATAAAAAAAAAAACTCGATATTACTGTACAAAACTAGAAGGTAAAAGACGACATAAAAAAAACAGATTCAAAACATAAAAAAGAAAAGAAAATCTTCTTTTAATCCACTCCTGAATGAGCGATCCTGACTAGATGGTCCTGGGGCTCTGTCATGCTCAAACTCCGGTAAGTAAATCCACATCTGTATGATAAAATTAAAACCAAATAAGTTAAAGACTTAGAACGCTATGTGAGACAATAACCCTTCTTGTTGGACATATGCAGGACATGATTGAGGCTATTTTTGCAAAATGGCTTATTTGGCCAAAAGATGGTTAGAAGTGCAAAATTTGGCTAAGACACCGCAAATCCAAGAACCTAAACTCACTAGGAAGACCGGACCCAATGTGGGTTGCCTACGTATCATGCCCTGAAAGACGAGAATCAGGTATACATAGTTCAGGCAGATTGGATACGGGCAAGAATTAAAAAAACAACTAATTTAGAGAAAATATATTTTTTGTCTTTTCCATGAAAATGATAAAACATGTAAAATCTTTTTGGATTTTCTTTTCTATTTTTTTGATATTTTTCCTTTTTTGTAAAAAAAAATGACGGGGAAAATGCAAACTCTTTTTTTGGATTTGTTTTTCATTTTTATTTTTATTTTTTGGTTTTTTTTAAAAGGTGTGCAAAAATTATAATTGGGCCCCACTTGCTTCATTTTTATACTTCAACCTCTTTTCTTTCTCATTTTTTTTCTTTTTCCATTTGCCCTCAACTATCATTGATCCGCCAAATGACCCTTTTACCCTTGAAGAAATGCAACATGTAGCACATAGGATACATCAAGATGGTCTGTTATTTTGGGTACACCTGTCCTAGACGGACCCAACCCCTGTGTTGAGTCCCTAAAGTCAAATGCACATGATGCAACAAACGTTCCTACTAGGGATCCAACATGAGGCTATGTTATTCTAGGTTTAAAAATCTGGGTTTATTTGTTCTAGAGCTGGCTTACTCGAGCGGACAGCTCGAGCCGAGGGGGGCAACGTACCGGGAATACAGAAGCTTCGCCGGCTTTGCAACTTGTCTGAACCTCGTTCTAAAATTGGAATATGACTCTAATAGAAGAGAAGTCACAGGAAGTGCACACTTCTCAGATGACTTAGAAGACTCAGAGAGGGGAGGGATTCCTAGCAATTTATATACAGTCCAACAATATCAAAGCGGTAAAAAGTAATATTTAGCATATTAGGCCCAAACATGTGAATAAAATCAGATAATAAATAAAGTCAAATATAATAATTATTCTAAGCTCGAATTCTTAAACCCTGAACTAGAGATTCTGGGTTCGATCCCCAGTAGAGTTGCCAGAGCTGTCACACCTCCTTTTCCACTACCCTGAGAGGGGGTAATAGGGAGTTTTTTCAATTTAAGTGACAATCGAAATGAGATTTATTTATTTATTCAGAGTCGCCATTTAGGATAATTTATGGTGTCCTAAGTCACCGGTTCAAATCCTGAATCGAGGAAAGATTGACTCTGTTTTACAGTCCACGAAACACAGAAATCCGGGTAAGGAATTCTGTTAACTCGGGAGAAGAAGTTAGGCATTCCCGAGTTTCGTGGTTTTAGTACGGTCGCTCAACTGTATTATTGGCCTATTATCTGATTTTAATACACTTTTAAACTTAGGTGCATTTTTACTTTAAAACCGCTTTTATTTATTATTTTTTAGGAAGATTCAACGTTATTTAAAACACGCCTTGAACCACGCCACATGAAATGCACCCGTGGCCCAGGACACATTTTATTTAACGTTGTTGAGAATTGGAGTTGGGTCACATGAAATGCACACCCGAGTTTAAGGAAATTAATTTAAATAGCGCGTTTAAAGCGACTGCGCACTTACAAGTTTGCGAGGGCCATAGAAAATTCAACTAATGGCACACCTCGATTTCTAAAGAGTTATTATTTTTCTAAGTTAAGATTATTGTAAGTTTACGAAGGATATGGAATTATTGTGGAAGAAATGAGTGATTTTAGCTATTATGAATTTATTTTAAAAGATACTTAAAACTAAAGTTATTGTTACAACCCAACAATTCACGCCTATATCTTCTTGCTAATTGAAATACATTGTTAAAGCAAAACACTTATTTTAGTAAAAAAAACTTTTAGCATGAGAAATGATTCACTTCTTAGAAGAACAGATGCAAATATCATATAAACTAAACAAAGCTTTAACGACACACCCGAACATGAAATAAACCAAACGAAAAGGATTTCCACGGCAAACCAATTAGCATTCTTCATTTTTATTGTTTTGGGGTTAAAAAAATTAAGCACTTACAATCCTTAACAATAAAGTTAACGGAACACATAATATTCCACCACACAATACGACAGAAATTTACCAACACAAATAATACGAAAGACAACCATAACAGATTAAGAAATTTAACCAAGCATGATCTTATGAGCAAAATGGTAAAGAAGAAAACAACGGACCTTTGAAACCTTTTAATATATTAAAGATCTTCCAACTGGTTTGCAAGAAGAACACGACCTGTAGTTGAACATAGCAGACCGTAAGCCGGAGACCACGACGGAACCACGATTCTACCCGGAAACCTCAAAGTACGACCTCAAACGACATCAATACCTCAATTTCGATACAACTTGGCAGAAACAAATTTCAGCAGTTTCAACAACTATCGTCGGTTTTATGTTCGTTCGACGTCGATGGTGCGACTCTGGCGAAACAAAGAAGTATAGGGGAAAGAAAGGTCAGAAATAACGGCTAAGCACAAGAGTGACAGTCATAGCCATCGCCGGTCATCACCTCCGGCAGCGGCAACCATGGAAAGGGTGAGAGCTAGCCGGTTTCCGGCAACGACAACTAAGAAGCTTGAAAGTCTGGTGTGTCGCTGATTTCTAGCATTCTTTGTGTGTGTGTACGTTTATATGGGTGTGTGTTGTTTTGGGTGCTCAAGGATTGAAGATGCTGAAGATGGTGAAGAACGATGGGGGAGGTCGTGTATCTGATTCTCTGAAGAAGAAGCAGGACGATCGGAAGGGATCCTTCTAAAACGGCGAATGATTTTTTTTAAGTCCTCTTTTAGAGTCTAGGTCTAGGGTGTATATATTGTGTATTTTTTGCTCTTAGGTCCTTAGGGGCTTTTTATTTATTTTTTATTCCCAAGAAGAGTCTAGGAGGGTCCCTAGGGTTAGCTTGATGGGTATTGGGTATTGAACTTAATGAGCTAATCTGAATTGGGTCAAAAATTGGGCTCTAAAACTCCTATAATTGTGGTCTAACACCTTAGTTAACTCCATTTAATTAATGATAAAATACTACATAATGCAAAAACTAATTTTAATTAATTACTAAACCATGAAATTATATTTTTTTGTATTTTTCCAAGATTATATAAAGATAAAAATAGGGTACTATTTTTGTATTTATTTATTTAAATTTATGAAAGATACGTGAACTAACATATTTTTGTAATTTTTATTTTTTGTGACGAAATAAAGTAAAAGAGTCAAAAATAGTTGAGATAAAGATATTAGGCCTAAACTAAATATTTACATGCTAAAATATAAAAAATCTTGGGGAGGGTCAAAAATTACATATCTACAATTTTGAATTGAGGTTTAGTTTGTTTGTAGGAGTGGAAAAGGTTAAAGCTTTGTAGGGTTTAAGCAATTGGGGCTGGCGGAAAAAAAAAGGATGAATCCAAATTGGGAACTTAGGGATTGTTGTAATCGTGATAAAAAAATTCTTTCTTGCTACCATTGGTGTCTTCACCGCCGTCATTCTTGCCGTGCGTCTCTCTTTCTATACGTTTTTTTTTATTTTTTACGGGGAAGAGAATGACATGTATCAAAGTAGAGAGAGAAAGAAAATAGTGTAACTGAATAGCGTATTTAGTTGCTTAGGGATAGGAGGTAACCAAAATTAGATATTTTGCTATAAAACATTAAAAGATATTTATAGAATATAATTTTTCTAAATGGTATTTTTTAAAAATAAATAAGGTGTTAATCTTTGCTATATTAGGTAAAAATTCCTTGAATTAAATGTCTTTTGTTAGCATTAGTATTAATTTGATTTTGGTATGGGCTTTATTTGACTTACTAACATTTATGGGCAATAAAACTTATTGGAATAACAAGAATTATAAGTCCAAGCATGAAACAATATGCTAAAAGATAAAACTCTGGAAAAAATTTAAGAAATATTTATAAGCTACACTATCATATTTATTTTCTTGGTTAGTAAATAATATTTTTATGTATTAAATATATTTAAAACTTCTATACATGTAACGTTGGCTTGGTTTGATATTTTTTGGTTAAAACCAAACCAAACCAAAATGGTCGGATTTTTTCCAACACCAAACAAAATCAAACCGAACCGTAATCGGATTTTTTCGATCGGTTTGACAATTATCGATTTGGTGCAGTTTATCGGTTTCTTTTGCACACCCCTAATGCTGGTTATGCCTTTTCCTTTCCAATTCTGCACATCTTTTTGAACGGAGTCAACACTTGTAGAAAAAAGAATGAAAACCTGAATCAAACAGTTAATAAAAAAACGTACAAGTTCTTTGACAGCTTAGTTTAGTTTGATATTAAATTTAAAAGAAAAACTTTCAATAATATTAGTTTAGTTTTGTATCTTCCAAAAAACAAACCAGCTCACATAAATATTTATCTTTGTAGAGATATGTTTAAAACTTTATAAATTTTAAGCCATGAAAAAGTTGTAAAAACATATTCATTGTACTTGTTTAAGTTCTTAAAACTATATTGAAGTTATTCTAGTGATATATGTTGTTTCAATCATTTAGCTCTGTTAAGTATGAAAGTATAGACTATATAAGTATGAGATTATAAGGTTGTTGTTTGACTTATGAAATTGAATAATTATCATGTCTCATGGTGAAATTTATCAATACAGATTTTTCAATTGATTATAGATTCATCAATCCATTCGATTATTGCTAAATATATATTTTGTATTTACTTGATTATATATTAGTGAAACTTATTTATATTTAATTTGATATACACACTAATAGGAGCAACCGCTTTTTGATTGGTTGGATGTCTATGATCATGTATAATAGTAACATTTGTATTGAATAACCAATGACTAATTCCATCATTTGACATTTTGACTTAGTATTGAAATAGCAAGTCATGTGTCATGCCTTATTCTTTTAAAGAAAAAAAAATAGGTATATTTATCAATTTTTAATGATGCAATATCATCCTTATAATAATGGTTATTGTTATTTAACTCTTTTTAAGGTTCAATGGCAAGAAACCTCCACCTCAAACCCTGAGGCTGTTTTTCCGAATCACCAAGAAAGTAAAAAAAAAAAAAATGGAAAACTCTTGGGAGGGGTGAAAAAAAGAAGTCTTGAAATTGGCATTAATTCGGAGTATCAATCTTCAGATAAATTAATCCTTGGAAACTTGGTCGAGTTCCTCATATAACAAATACTGAGTGTTTATCCTTAAAATCGGATAACAATTAAACTTAGAAGTGATTTTAAGGATACGTAATTTCACCTAGTATTAGTTGATAAATAAAATGATTAATATTGCAAATAAACAACAAAATAAAGCAAACCAGTATTAAAATGCAATTCAGCCCTCGAGCTAGGTCGCCCTCGAACTGAGAGTAAAATTATGAAATGAACTAATGAACAAGAGAATATAAGAGAGAAAGAGTATTGTATTGATTTAATATGCGTGAATGTAAGATGATTACAAATGGTTAAGACCCTCTTTATATAGTAGAGAAATCTTATTTACGGTACAATTCTAATTACAGAAGGAAATCACATGATTAGCTAAACAACCGCTCTTGATTTGATCTGTTCCGAGATTTTCGCCATTATCCACGACCAATAACGGATATCTCGTCTTTCCGTTATTATGCTATCTTTCGTTTTGTTTGATGTCTACCCCATTCGATCTCGATCATTACCGGTCTCGATCTCGACAGGTACCTCAAACACCGAACTCGGTATCTTATCCTCATACTTTGGTCTGTCAAGCCATGGGGTTTATCCTCGATCCATCCCCTAGTCTTGGTTAATTAGTAAAATTGGGTGGACCCGGTTTTAACCGTATACAGATAGTCCCCTTATTTTTTGGGATGTAATGACAAGAAACGAATTGAGTTTCTGAACCGGGCCTTGGTTTACCATGACATAAGCATTGTGACACAAGCGGTAGTGGTGACCGAAACGTCTCATCGGTTCAATTTCCTAGGCATTTAAGGCGCATCAGTTGCCGATCAGCCACTAGCAACTTTGAACCGTCGCCGTAAAACCCATAAATAGGCCTCTCTCCTACTTTTTCAAACTTTACTTTTGATCTTTTCTTCTCTAATCTTCAAAGATCTTTGCATTTTCTAAGTTCTTCTTCTGCAAATCTTCAAGTTTCATTGCTAGCTTCTTCTTAAAATGCCAGATATCCTAATCCCTATTCTTCCTCGTTCAAAAATGGCTAAGACCTCTAAGACTGTCCCTCACAAAGAAACTGCCTCTTCAACAAAGTCCGCTGGCGTCACCGCCGCGGCGAAACATCCCCTTGCGGACTTCATTCTGACAAAGTGTACCACTGCTGCTGATTTCAAGGTGGAGAACACACCCTCGACACCGGGCCAATGTGAACCCATGTTGAGGTACATGTGTACGATCATCAAACGTCTCCTTGAGAAGGTGAAAGAGGAGTGCAACTGGGTAGGCAAGGATGTAGTAGTGCCTAGCCCCGAAGAATCCATCACTACTTACAAGGAAAGGTACTGAGTGTCTCTACCTACCCCTTCACAATAAGTCCCCTAGACCCTATCATTGTTGCCTTTTGCAAGAGGTACGATGTCACTTTGGGCCAAATCCACCCATCGTTTTGGAGGATCGTGATGCTCATCAGTTTCTTTGTAAGCAAGATCGAGGGACATCCTTTTAACCTCGATCACCTCATGCGTTTCTATGGTCCCCAGCTTTATCGTGGAGACATGATCAAGCTTTATCGCCGAGCCACTAAACCCCCATTCTCGAGTATAGATGAGACTTGAGATCGAGGTTGGATGGGTAGGTTTATCTTAATAAAGGCTTCGAATCTAATCCCTGTCGAAGATATGTCGTTCCCTAAAAAGTGGAACATGAAACGTAAGTACTACTTAACCTTTTGAATATCTATTTTTGCAATTCTGTTTTCTCGTCTTCCCCTCATCTATTTTTTTTGTGTGTTGAAGCTAAGGCCGTTGTTCCGGAAATGATCCCCGACCTAAGGCAATGGGTCGAGGGATTGGTGTTATAAAAAACTTATTCCGAGCGAGCTTGGATGGAGTTGTCAAGGGGCCGATAGGAGGCCTGTAACCATGGTAAGTTTCTTTCCTTGGAAAGGTTTTCAATCGGCTTTGTTATTGTACTTACTCATCTTTTTCATTTTGTAGGCCTTGGGAAAGACGTGCCAATGAGGCCCCCCTCTGCTGAAGAAGAGGCACTCATTTCCCCGTCTGCCCCGAAGTAGGGCAAAGAGAAGAAAAGAAAGGAGGCTCCGAGTTCCCCAAGCCAAGAAAAGAAAAGACCGGCCAGAAGGCCCTGTAAGCCTAGGGAGGATGTTACCCATATAACTCTGGAATCCGCTCACCAACTATTGGATGAGACTGAGGATGAAGACGACGAAGAAGAAGATTCTGGGTTGGTGCCTCGTGTGCGAGCTGGCACCGAGGTTCAAAGAACCATTGGACATGCAGGAGTCGTAGCTGCTTCGCCGCGATCTGATGAGCCAGAGCCGGAAAGAGTTGAAGATGCCTCATCTCGAGGTGGGGAGACCACCAAAGAGGTGGTCGAGGCTGGTGTAGAAACCAAGCTCGAGGCTCCCCGAAATGAAGATGATGCCTCTAAAGACCCACTTGGGGCAATAGTGATCGGGGACTCCTCCTCATTCCCTCCAGTTCCGAATTCAATGATACGTGATTCTCATGCTGCAGAGATGTCACAAAGAGGGGGCTCACATAGGGGAAGATTTTTTCCGTGGCTATTTTGCTGATGTAGAAGATATCATCGGTTTGGGTGATTTGAGCATACCAAGAAAGAGCTTGAATGAGGCTTCCTTGAGCTATACACTGACCAACCAATTCTCGGCCCCCAGCATTGACCCCGATCGTAAGCGGCCTCTTATTCGATCCCGGAAGATACTCATTTTTTCTCTACCCCCATAAGGGTGGCGAGCTATCTTCGATGCTTGGTTACCGAAGAGGATCAAGCAAAAATGAATGCAGTGGACGTTGCCTATTTGTTCAATGAGGCTCAGCATGCTCTGAATCAGGTAAGTTCAAGGGCACTATCTTTTTATGACTTTGAATTGTATATATCAGTAACACTTTCTTCCTTTGTCGTAGGATTCAGTGCTGCATCATGAAGCCTTTCTCCTAATCAGAGAGGAATGCAAGGTCGAAGTCCAAGGTCTCACTGAGAAATGCAATACTTACAAGCTTCTTAGTGAGAAGCTTTAGGTAGACCTGGTGGAGGCTCGAAATGTGCATGAAGAAATGGCCGAGCAGGTATTTTGAGTTCTTCATAATAGTGAGGATGAGTCGGAAATAATAACTAAAAATCACATTCCGCAGGTTCGACAAAGGCTCGAACAGATCAAGGGCCTTCAAGAGCAAATAGATAAAGTGTGAGCCCAGGCCAAACAGTTCAAGGGATGTATGGATATTTTGGCTGCACAAAAGGAGATCGTTCAAGCATAGCTGGATTCTGCCAAGTCATAGCTTTGATATGTAAGGGACAATGCCTCGATCCAGGTGAAGAAGGTCTAGGAGCTCGAGTCCAATTTGGCCAACTTGGCCAAGGAGCTCGAGGTTGACAGATCTGAAGTGGTCGCGGTCAATACTAAGGCCTAGGCTACTGCGGCTCAATACAAAGTTGAAGCTGAAGCCACCCTCGATCAGGCCAAGGGCATGGTAGATCATTCAAATGAAAGGCTCGAAGGGAGGCTCTCGAGGGGGTTCTTGCTCAAAGTTTTGACATATCTACTGAACTCGAGATTGCCAAGGCTGAGGAAGAAAAGGCTCAAAAGTTAGCATTTGCCTATAAGGATTCCAAGGATGTGAGCGGATTTGGTGGAGAAGACTCTGAGGGCGAAGAAGCTGCTCCCAAAGAAGACTAGGCATTTAGGATTAGTAGTGTTTCTTTAAGGTCGTTTTGGTATTTGTAAGAAGTTCAGATTGGGCCATGCCGGCTTTGTAAATTTTTTGATACACAAAGGATCTTCTTTCCCTTGTCATTTTTGTTTTATTTATGCCTTATGAAATTACATCCATAGGTTCGAAACTTAGGCAATTTGGACCGAAATCGAACTAATGTTGAGTGAGTGCTCGCTCGAACTCGAAGTAGGGTAACCCTTAGGTTTTTTAATTGAGCGAGGATGATTCCTCGAACTTAAAAATGAAAGATGGCCCTTAGGCTTTCGTATTAGGCCGATGTGGCCTTGGTGAAAAGATTGGCTTTTTTCCCTTTTTGGCTTAAAAAGTTCATTGTTAATTATAAAGATTTGTTATGCCTTAGCATGAAATAAGGAATTGTTTGAGAGTTCAAACAAGTTTGTATTCATTCAGGTACTCGAGGCTTGATATTATCGAAGCCCTTTGTCATTTTGGCGAGGGTAGACTTTTAACCGGTTTATAAGAATATTCGAAGGCCTAATTTATTACGAAATTCGGACGTCTCTGAACCGTGTTAATTCGGCCATAGCCTTTTTATTTGGGACTTGCCCTTTGGGATTATTATTCCGTTTCACTTCAAGCTTGACCGAAGTGTCAGTCCTCAAGTGGGGTGGCAGTGGCCTGTAAAAATCGAGGGTCGCCTTTTAAGGTCTTATGGTCTCAAAGTTTTTATAATTCGATCTCGTTTGTTTTTCGGACGGTAGTCCTCGAGCGTGGGGTTCCATTATGATCGGCTCTTAAGCTTGTTTACACAATAGATCAAGAGTATGAAATTGTAAAGTAGAAAAAAATTTCTAAGGCATGAGATGTCGGCAGGGGAAAATACTTCTTTTAATAGATGATTATACATGCGTACATGTTTGATGTTAGGGCTCGAGTAACCTATATGGGAATGGTTCATTTGACCATTTGGCCCATACAAAATTTACCTATCGAGACCCCGTTGTTTCGAAGTAATTTCCTTGCAACAAAGTTGACATTCGAGGGCAATGCCCCTCAGTATTCGAGGTTGATTGTAAAGAAGCCTCGGATACTGTTGAATTATTCTAAGTTAGCACGATCAATGATATCCTAGTTAAAAACCTCACCGGAAAACCCAATTGGGACAAAATTGGTCTAAGGGAAAAAGAGTGCAACGCATGCTTCAGACCTAAAGACTTCGTGCTGAAGGATCCATCGTCGTTCCTGATCGAACACCTGCAATTGGTTAGCTTAAAATATAAATAAAAATGGAGAAGGTCGTACCTTAGCAGTAGTATCTCTTTAGGAATGATATGTTCCAATTGTTTGGTAGTTGTTTTCCGTTCATCGTGCCGAGCTTGTAGGATCCCTTTCCGATAATATCGAGGACCTGGTATGGTCCCTCCCAGTTTGGACCCAATTTTCCTTCATTGTGGTTTCGAGTTTTGAGGGTGACTTTCCTTAGCACCAAGTCCCCTATTTTAAAGTGTCGAAGATTGGTTCTCGGTTGTAGTACCTCTCTATCCGCTATTTTTGTGCGTCCAATCAAATGAGGGCGGCCTCGCATCTTTCATCCAACAATTCTAGGCTTGTGTTCATGGCCTCGTTATTTGATTCTTCTGTTGCATATCAAAACTTGAGGCTCGATTCCCCGACCTCGATCGGGATAAGAGCTTTGGCACCATAGACTAAAGAGAACGGTGTTGCCCCCATATAGGATTTTGATGTTGTGCGGTACACCCTAAGAACCTCGGGCAATATTTCTCTCCATTTTTCCTTAGAGTCGATCAATCTTTTCTTAAGATTTTGAATGATGGTTTTGTTGGTCAATCCGGCTTGTTCGTTCCCGTTGGGATGGTATGGAGTTGATAGAATCCTTTTGATCTTGTGATCCTCGAGAAATTTAGTTACTTTGCTGCTGATGAATTGCTTTCCGATGTCGCACACAATCTCGGCAGGCATCCCGAATCGACATATAATGTGGTCCCAAATGAAGTCTATGACTTTTTTTCTATGACTTTCTTGAAAGCATGTGCCTCAATCCATTTAGAAAAATAATCATAAATAAAGTAAACTGAGCTTTACTTGGGGTCGATGGTAGAGGGCCGACGATATCCATTCCCCATTTCATAAACGGTCATGAGGATAAGACCGAGTGGAGCTGCTCCCCGGGTTGGTGAATCATTGGTGCATATCGCTGACATTTGTTGCACTTTTGAATGAACTCTTTTGTATTTTTCCATATCAGCTCAATATTACCCTGCTCTGATAACTTTGTGGACCAGTGATTCGGCACCGGAGTGGTTCCCACAAGTGCCTTCGTGACTTTCCCATAGGACGTAGTCGATGTCTCCTGGCCTCAAACATATCGCCAATGGCCCATCGAACATCCTCCTCAATAGCGTTCCATACTCGGCCAAAGTGAACAGTGCTACCTTCGTGCGTAGAGTCCTCGACTCCTTCGGATCTGATGGGAGCTTCTCGTTCTTCAGATATTCAATGTACTTGTTTCTCCAATCCCAAGTCAAACTTGTAGGGTTTATTTCGACGTGGCCCTCTTTGATTACTGATCTTGAGAGTTATACGACAGTCCCCGAGTTAAGCTGGTCATCTTTGATCGATGACCCCAAGTTTGTAAGGGCATCGACCTTGCTATTTTGCTCTCGAGGTATGTGTTATAAAGTCCAATCCTTAAATCGATGTAAAGTTACCTATAGCTTGTCTAAGTACCTCTGCATTCGATCTTCTCGGATTTCGAAGGTTCTGTTGACTTGGTTTACTACAAGTAGGGAATCACATTTGGCCTCGATGACCTCTGCTTCCAAGCTTTTAGCCAGCTCGAGACCTGCAATCATGACCTCATACTCGGCCTCATTGTTAGTTAACTTTGAAGTTTTGATAGATTGTCTAATTGTGTTACCCGTGGGCGGCTTCAAAACGATGCTCAGTCCGGACCCTTTCACGTTCGAAGCGTCGTTCGTGAAGAGGGTCCATACCCCCGATGATGTACCCGATTTTAATAACAGTTCTTTTTTGACCTCGGGTACGAGGGATGGCATGAAGTCAGCCATGAAGTTTTCCAAGATTTGAGACTTGATGGCTATTCGGGGTTGGTACTCAATATCGTACCCACTGAGTTCTACGGCCTATTTGGCCAATTGACCCGAACGTTCGGGTTTATGCAAAATATTTTGAAGGGGATAGGTAGTTACAACACATATTGGGTGACATTAGAAATACGATTTTAATTTCCTAGAGGCGCTGATTAAAGCAAACGCTAATTTTTCTACGTGAGGATACCTAGTTTCGGCCTCGCCTAAGGTCCGACTAACATAGTATACAAGGAATTATGTACCTTGTTCTTCTCGGACTAGGACCCCACTTACCGCTATTTTCGAGACCGCCAAGTATTAGTAAAGTTGCTCGTTCGCTTTGGGGGGTGTGAAGCATGGGAAGGCTTGACAGGTATCATTTAAGTTCTTCTAAGGCTTGTTGGCATTCCGGGGTCCATGGAAAATTGCTCTTCTTCTTAAGTAGTGAGAAATACCGCTGACTTCTATCTGAGGACCTCGAGATAAATCGCCCTAGGGCGGCTATGCGCCCGGTCAGCCTCTACACGGCCTTCATATTATTTTGTGACTTTGATATTCTCGATAGATTTGATTTTATCGGGGTTGATCTCGATCCCCCTATTAGACACCATGAAGCCGAGAACTTGCCCGAGTGACCCCGAATGCACATTTTTCTATCGTTAGTATATCGAAAGTCTCCTGCAAATGTTTCAAATGGTCCTCTGCTCACATGGACTTAACTAGCATGTCATCAATATAAACTTCCATAGATTTCCCTATTTGTTCTTTGAATATTCGATTTACTAAGCATTGATAAGTTGCACCAGTATTCTTTAATCCGAACGACATTACATTATAACAATAGGTGTCGTATTTAGTGATAAATGAAGTCTTTTCCTGATCCTCCGGGTTCATCTGTATTTTATTGTACCTGAAGTAGGCATCGAGAAAACTGAGAATCTCGTGGTCGGCCGTGGCATCAATCATGCGATCAATGTTCTGCAAAGGAAAAGAATCCTTAGGGCAGGCCTTGTTCAAGTCCTTACAGTCTATGCACATTCTAAGTTTATTTTCCTTCTTAGAGACTACCACTATGTTTGCTAAACATTCAGGATATTTTGCTTCTGATGTCGCCCAAACTCACACCACAAATATTGGCAGTGAGGCGGTCGAAACAATAATAAAACCCAATGCGAGTCGGGGTCGAATCCTCAGGGAGGTACAATTGGAATTAGGTATATATTTAGTGCAATTGTATGATGTGCCTCAAATTACACTTCCACATTCTTGTTTGTTGTTTTTATATTCTACTTTAAGCTATTGATTGCAAATATGAAACTAGGAGACAATATTTTTAGTTTTGGTTGTTTTTCAAATGATAAAAGATCTAGGGTCATGACTTCCACCTAGGTGGCTACCTAAAGTGGTTGTAAACTCTAGGGCAAGTTTGATTAGTCGGGGGTGTAATATAGCAATCACACGCGATTACCCACTCTATACCTCTCGGTAGTTTGAGTGATTTTGCCATATTTGGCTTTTTCAAGTCCAAATAGGTATTGCACAAAACAAGTGATATATGCTCAAGTCGGGTCGTACTATCTCTAGATTGACCCTTTAATTGGGGCTATCAATTTCTTGAATTCAGCCCAATTTCTTGTTAGCCAAGTGTTCCTAGACTTAGTCTCTCTTTCTCAAATAGAGACTAAGCCAAATAGGCATGAATCAATGTTTGCAACCATTAATTCTTGAATTCAAGCATGAACTTGGCTAAATATCACTAACCAAATCAAAAACAAGTCCTAAATCAAATACTCATTAAGTACCCACACTAGGGTTGGGCCACAACCCTAGCTAGAAATTTAGCTACTCATGAAAAATGAAGAAATACAAAAAGAAATTAAGATAGAATAAATAATAATTGATTAGAGGAAGAAAATCTAATGTTTCGAGGTTAATCTAGTACAAAAATTACTCAAAACAGAAATGAAAACGGCTCAGGTGCTCTCCCAAAACTAAACTTAACCTAAAAATGATAAAAAGTTATATATATACTAAGCTGAAAATATCTGACAAAAATGTCCCTGCGGAGATTGTGCTGACCGCACATTTCTGAGTGCGGCTGCACTCTTGCTTCTGCACCCGCACAGTTATAGTGCGGTCCGCATTCCTTGAACTTGAGCTCTGGCATTTGCTGGACTTTTGCGGACCGCACAAAATAAGTGTTGTCGCGCTCTTGATTATGCGGTCGCACAAATATGGTGCGGACAACATTTCTTCTGTAAAGTTTCATCTCCCTGGCCTTTGTCTTCTGCGGACTGCATAATTTTGAGTGCGGACGCACAATTATGGTGCGGTCCGTATGCCTTCAGCCTTCCAAATACCCAACTCTCTAAATCTCCTTGTCTGCGGCAGTACAATAATTGTGTGGTCCGCACTGTAGACCTTTTTGCCCTGTTTTGGTTCTTGTTCACTTTTGACTCCTTTATGAGTTGATTTTGACTTCTTTGGCTCATTCCCAATATTCCCATACAAAAGCATATTTCATTAGTTCTCGAGAATACCTTTGAGCATTTTTGAGCTAAAACACAAGTAAAAGAAAGCAAATAAGCGGTCAAAATTCCTATTTATCAACTCCCCCAAACTTAAGCTTTTGCTTGTCCTCAAGCAATTAAAGTAATTCCCACCTCCACTAGACAAAAGGGAAATTTTAGCTGGCCTAGGGTGAATCAATCATACATCGATTGGGACCAACAATTACCCACAACACATATGAATTATCAACAACGCAATGATTTGACTTTTTGAGTACAATAGTTCTAATGTGACACTAGAGCATCAAGAGTTAACTCTATTCATCAAGGAAGCTCACTCTTTCATGTAGATCATTGTGGATCCCAAACTCCTCCTCCTCTACTCTCCATTAACAAATCTCACTTTAGAAAGTAACACTCGAACCAAAGATTGTGAAAAGTTTGCTCATCTCTCTCAAAAGAATGCCACAAGTCCGGCTCTAAGTACCATAAGCTTGACCCTCATGTAAATCACAACTAATGTAAGCTCACTCAACTTGAAATCATGTAGGGATTTTTTAATGAAGGCTTTTTGGATCAAGGTATGTTTTGATGAAATAGAAGGTTCATCTTTCCTTAAGCACTCCATTTTCTCATTTTGGCTCATACTTTGTTGACTCTTTAAGTCAATTTCTTTTTCCTCGGGGGAACTAGAGAGACGTAACGTCACTCTTTCTTGGTTATGACAATCATTTTTATCCTTTTCTCTTTACTCCATGCCTTTCATTATTATTTTCTTTGAATCCCTTCAACTTTCTACCTTATTCACTTTCTTTTTGGCATTTTTTTCTTTTTGTTATTTCTTGTTTTCTTTGCCTTCCCTTTCCTTCATTTCTTTCTCTTCTCCTCGTCTCTTCCCCAAACTTATGTTTTTGCCAATTATTTCTCAAGAATGCTAAGGAAGATTGGTGCCAAGAGAGGGTCATTACAAAACGGATAAAGGCTTGTAACATGGTTATTGAAAGAAAAAGGGTTTAGGCTCAAATGGGTTGACTAGGGATATCACATTTGTGTGCTATGGATGATTTCAAACTTCAAATCGGATCAAGTAGAGCCTACATTCATTTTTCAAGCCAATCTACACTTAGAATTTCGCCTAAAAAACATTCAGGGCAAGTTCTAGACTATAAGCATGGGTACTTGGAATTGCAATTCAAGACCTCACCTCTCATGTTGTTGGATTGCTAAAGAGAACGGAGTCGAAGGGCCACAACAACCCTAGTTAAGATTGAAAATCCAAATGGCTCGACTGAACCACTCAATGACTACTTAAGTCAACACAAGAGCCAAAAGGTCACAACTAAAGTTATTTTCTGCCAACAACTTGTTTTTAACCATACGATCATAGGTAAATGTGTTGGTACCAAGTGAAGCATGCTTGAGATCCTTTTATTCATTACTACTATATTTTCCTAAACATAAAAGGAAACGGACTCAATCCCTTAAGAAGGTTTTCACGCCATTCATCGTTGGGAAGAGCCACCCGGTTCACACAAAATTCACCTTTGGAAAGAACCGTGACATTAAGAAAATCAAAGGCTTATTGTTCACACAAAATGTAAAAAGAAGCTAACAAATTAAAAAGAATCTACTAAAATAAATAAGAAGTTAAACTACTAAGGAAAAACAAACTAAATAAGTTATGAGTAAACTACTGAAAGTAAAATAAATATACAAAATGAAGTAAAGTGAATATATATAAGGAAAATGAATATATACATCAAATAGGGAGAATATATACATACCAAAGAGAAAATAAAGATAAAGGAAAACTAGTGTAATAGTTATTACATGCCAAATGTCAATGTCAATCAATCAAAATAGACCACCCCCTAAATGAAAATAAGCATTGTCCTCAATGCTTAACAAAAATAAGAAGAGTGAAGAAAACTCCCTATGTGGTATCGGTCTCCATGGCATCCACAGCACCCTCGGGCTCCTCTAGATGTATCTCATCATCACCTGGCTGAGGGACAACAGGGTTGCTGAGCATCTGGATCATCTTCTCAGCGATGTGGGCAGTCGCAACCGGCTCCTCAGACTGGCCGGCTGCTATATGTGATGCCTCTAGTACTGCTGTTGCTGCCTCTGCTGTTGGGGCTGAAGGTGCTCCCTCCATAAGTAAGTCCACTGGAATCTACGATAGATGTGATCTTTTAAATATCTTTGCTCAGCTTCTCCATCGGCTTCTTCGATGCCTGAGACCTCCGCATCTTCTTGACCTGTTTGCCCAAATCCTTAATGACCTTCCCATGCATCACTAGAATCTCTATAATGGTCTTCTGGTTGTCCAAAATCTTCTTCAATATTTCCTTCACTGATGGAGGTAAAATGTGGCTCTACTGGGGCAGAGGACTGTGCTGCAACAGCACTGGATATGTCAGTCAGCTTTGTAGTAGCTGCCTGCATCTAGTTGTTGAGACTCGCCAATATCTGGGAGACTCACAGCGTAATCTGAGGATATGTAGATGAGGTTGGAACTGATAGTCTGGCAGAGGAAGATGGTGGCATGTCTACTGTCCCGGTGAAAGGGTCGGCTGCTATGAGAGGTAATATAGATGCTGAAGGCTCAGCAGCCGAATCAGTAACCACTATCGCTGGCTCCTCAGACTGGCCAGTGGAGGCAGTAAGCTTACCCTTGAATTTTGGGTTGTCAGCTCCCTCAAGGTAGTACTATGAGAAAGGCTTTTTTGCCTTTACTTCGGTATCATAATGTCTCGGCTCCACCTTTTGTCCTTGAAGTATTCTGTGAGGAAGTTCAGGTACGGATATGATCTTTCACCCTTTTGGATAGCTAAGTGATATTGGTGGACATGATGGTACCAATATTAATCGGATACCCAGCCATAATGGATGCCACCAAAACTACACGGGGAAGTGGGAGGTTGTTCTCATTGAGTCATGGATCAATGCGGTTGCACAGGAATGTCTGCCACCATTTTGCTTCAAAGTTTAGAGGGTGGCTCGGACTATTGGAACCCCTGCTGTGAGCCACAAAGGTGTTGACCCTCGGATTGCCAGAATCTCATCTAGCCACGGACGAGTTGCATCACCCATAGCTAGCTTTTCCAAGTATTGCACTGTTTCTACTTCTTCAAACCCCCTCATATGAGTTCGGTGCACATGAATCAAAGCGAATTTTCAGATTTCACACTTTTGTCACCTTGGTACCCTTTTTGATGTGAGCTACATATGCATAGAATTCCTTGACCAGGTTCTCATTTGCATCTATGACGTTGTAGGTGAACCATTTTCATCCTTTTTGCTCCTGGAATTGTCTAAGGACATTGGGGTTCTACTTGCTCAAATCCTTCATCAAGAATTGTCACTCAAGAGTGAGTGACCTCTGCGGCCACCATTCTCTAAATTTTGCAAAGGCATTGGCACTGACAAATTTGCCTTCCCATAGCTCTAGGCTCCTTGGCCTCTCTAAACCTCCCACTGTAGTATCAGCCCCTCTCCCATCATCTGGGACATCATCATCATCATCTAAATTGATTGGAGCAACTGGAGTATGTGAGGAAGAGGGCTCAGAAGCTTTACTACTCTCTTCCGAACCTTCTGAAGAACTGGCAGGAGACGATGATTCGTCTACCAAGTGGAATCTACCCGAGACTTGCTGTGATTGGGCTTCCGGCTGTGCTTGGAGAGTTCGGGAGCTCTGTTGGCAGTAACTTTCTTGCTTATTGCTATTTGGATGGCAAGTGGCAGGTTACTCTTACCTCGACCTCAGCCTCGGGAGGGTTTTGCCTTCCCTTTAGATTTATCTCCTCTGCCCCGAGATCTAGCCATTATCTACAACATATAAGTAATAGAAAGCAGTTAGAATTGAAGCTCAGATGCATGCTGGATAGTTGCAATAAAGTAGACTCAAAAAAGGCAGTGCAGACTCACAAAAAGTGAGTGTAACCACATACTACCGAGTGCGGACGGCACAGAAGTGAGTGCGGCCACAGATTGCCGAGTGCAGACCGCACAAAAGTGAGTGCGGCGGCACAGCCCCAGGTTCAGACTACTGAGTCTCTGATGTTTCATCAATACGGACAACACAAAAGTGAATGCGACCGCACAAGTCCACTGCGGACTGAACAATTTTAAGTGCCGCCGCACAATTCATTCACACACATGCCCTAACTCAGAGAGCTGCGGACCGCACAAAAGTGTGTGCGGCCGCAAAGCTCAAAGTACGGACCGCACAAAAATGATTGCGGCCGCACAATTTAAATTTATGCGACACTGGTTTTAGGATTCATGCAATTTTGTTCACAAATTCGACATGGTTTGAGCAATTAAACATGATTAGCTACTTACCCAGGGCCCAATTAACACATACAAAGCTACCCATTTGATTTTGAAGCACATAATAAGGACATTTGACATTTATAGGCCAAAAATTTACTAAACTAATCAAAGAAAACAAGAACACAATTTAAGAAGAAAGAACAAAAATCTAACATGGATTGAACATACCAGTAGTGAATGATGCAGGTGATGATCTAACTTGAAAAATTAAGAGAAGATTTAGAGCTACTGAGATATGCATTGTGTTTGCTAGACTTCAGGGTTCAAATAGCATATAGCGTAAACAGTTGAGAAAAGCTATATTTATACTTTTGACCAGCCGAGCCCAGAACTAACCTGAGTGCAGCCGCACAAGTTTAAGTGTGGTCCGCACTCCTTACCTGTACATCTAAAGAATTGTTGCGGTCCGCACAAAAGTGAGTGCGGCTGCAAAATTTGTGCAAACCGCACAATTTTGTATGTGACCGCAATTTGTTAAGGAATTTTGACATGCCAAACTTTAGAGACCATGCATTTGTGATCTTCCAGTTATGCGATCGCCTCTGGTGCGGTCTGCACTTTTGTGATACTTAGCCAAATTTTTCATGCACAGTCCCTGCAATGCACACCCATTCCTGCATGCACTTCAAAACTAGTTAGCACAAAACAAAGCATATCTAATATAAAGAAGAAAACTAAGAAAAAGAAAAAGACACATGGGTTGCCTCCCAAGAAGAGCCTGATTTAACGTCGCGGCACGACGCAGATTACCAATCACTTGAAATGAAGAACCACTACAATGTGACCATCATCAACCTTGCCAAGATAATGCTTAACCCGGTGTCCATTGACTCTAAAAACCTGATCATTCTTATTTTTTAAATCTAGAGCACTAAAGGGGTTACATTCACCACTTCAAAGGGGCCACTCCATTTTGACTTCAACTTGCCCGGGAACATCCGTAACCGGAAATTGAACAATAGCACAAGATCACCTTCTTTAAACTCCTTGTTATGAATGTACTTGTCATGGAGGTACTTCATCTTCTCCTTGTAAAGGTACGAACTTGTGTAGGCATGATACCAGAATTCATCAAGCTCATTCAAATGGGCCACTCTTAGGTTTGCGGCGACATCCTACTCAAGGTTCAACTTTTTCAAAACCCACATGGCCTTATGCTCAAGTTCTACTGAAATATGACACGCCTTCCCAAACACTAATCGATATGAATACATCCCAATCGACGTCTTGTAGGCCGTCCTATAAGCCCAAAGAGCATCATCGAGTTTTCTTGACCAATCCGTCCGGTTGGCATTCACAGTCTTTGACAGAATACTTTTGATCTCCCAGTTGGAGACTTCAACTTGTCCACTTGCTTGAGGATGGTAGGGGGTCAAGACTTTATGAGTGACACCATACTTGGTGAGTAAGGTATCAAAAGCCCGGTTGCAAAAATGCGAACTCCCATCACTAATAATGGCCCTAGGAGTACCAAACCTTGTAAAGATGTTTTTCTTCAAAAATGCCACCTTACTTCTAGCTTCATTGTTGGGTAAAGCTATGGCTTCAACCCATTTTGACACATAGTCCACATCTACCAAAATGTAAGTATTTCCACAAGAGCTCAAGAATGGTCCCATGAAATCAATACCCCAAACATCAAAGATATCAATCTCCAAGATGGTGGTGAGGGGCATCTCATTCTTCCTTATAAATCCCACCATCCATTTAGCATTTATCACAATGCTTTACAAGCTCACTAGCATTCTTGTAGAGAGTAGGCCAATAAAATCCGCAACTCAACACTTTTGTTGCCGTTTTCGCTCCACCTTGATGACCACCATATGGTGAAGAGTGGAAAGCCTCAAGAATTCCTATTTGTTCTTCTTCCGGCACACATCGCCGAATCACACCATCGGTATACATCCGAAAAAGATATGGCTCATACCAATAATAGTTCAAGCAATCCCGTTTGAGATTCTTCCTTTGGTATGAAGAGAAATCATTCTGTACAATGTCGCTCCCAAGATAATTGGCTAGATCAGCAAACCATGGCATCCCGGTCATTGAAACAGCTAGGAGTTGCTCGTCGAGAAATGAATCATTGATCTCAAGGCCGTCATGTGGCCTCCCCTCCTCCTCCAAGCGGGACAAGTGGTCCGGTATCACGCCCCAAACTTGGGGAGGCGTGGCTGGCATCGGTGCCGCACTGGCCTGAGAGAACCACTCTGCAACTCTTTTTTTCTTTGTAATTATCATGGGCCAACATGGTCACAACTTGTAATGTATAACTATAAATGGGCAACACTGTATCATTGTACCATATTTCTTAAAACATGAATACCTATGGGTCGTTAAGGCCTCTGACATACTGTACAAAATAAACCTCTATCTACAAAGCCTCTAAGATTATTTGACATCAAATGGGACAGGGTACCGGCCTACCCATAAGTTTGTAGCAAAACTCTGACATGATGACTCATAGATTCGGCTACACTCCGAATGTGGTCGAGTCTTACCTATCTTTCGTTGAATTATGACCTTGTCTACAATGAGGGCTTGTCAAACTGATTGTCTATACCTGCAGGCATGAATGCAGCGTCCCCAACAAAAGGACGTCACTACGAATAATGTACTGAGTATGTAAGGCAGAACTGAAACATAACAGTGAGTCAACATTAACTAGAGACATATAAGAACCAACCTGAATCTCTGGAGTGCCACCATATATGATTATACTTACATATATAATGCTTCTCTTTGAGACTATTCCTATTATCCGTATCGTATGATGCACGACTGCCCAACTGATCAGTGGTAACTGTCTGACCGGCCGTCGCGCACTGGTAAATGTATGACTGCCTATCCGGTTGTAAATAATGATACATAACGGCCTAACCGGTGGTAACTGCCCGACCGGCCGTAGCCCGATGGTAAATGCATGTCTGCCCAATCGGTCGTAGCACGGTGGTAAATGCATGTCTGCCCAACCGGCCATAGCACGGAAGTAAATGCATGTCTGCCCAACCGGCCGTAGCATGATGGTAAATAAATATGTATGACTGCACAACCGGCTGTAGTTCGATGGTAAATGCATGACTGCCCGACCGGTCATAGCTCGATGATAAATGTATATGCATGAAGATGCATGTATCGCTATATCATAAACATTAACATCTTTATCATATACCTCAATAGGGAACTAGATACATACTTAGACATGCTTGAATATCACTTTACGTGAATAAATAACATAGACATCCTTAACTGCTAAGAGTAGAACCACTTATAGAATATCATTACGTTTACGTATCGTTACTTGGATCATGCCCAAAAGAAAGAAAGATTAGCCTTAACATACCTGAGCCGATTCTCTAGACAATCCCTCTAACACACGTTAATTGTGATAACATGTAACGGCGGATCGAAGTAGGGGAAAATCTATATGATATTCTTGTTGAAGTAACTCACGTTACTATGAAGATAGATATATTTCTCTTTTGAATTTGATCCTAATCTTGTATAACTTTTGTTGAATTTTAGAAGTTTTTCATGGTTTTATCGAAGATGCTATGAAATCACATTACTTAATAAGAGCTTCCCATCCAACCTTAATAAGGTAATGATACTTCTTTAATATTGTTTGTCGGTGGGCCCCACTTGTGGCTTAGTTGGCAAAGAAATTCTTTAAATTTTTGCCACCTTTTATGTGACTTTAAGAGTCACCTTTTCCTAAGGCAAGAGCTGCCACGTGATGTTTTATCCAAAAACCTTAATTAATTAGCTAATCTCCCACCAAAAATTATTAATTACCCCAATTATCTCAAATTACTTAAAATACTACTCACTTTTAACATACTTTATACATCTTACTATCATGGTCATGTGGTACCATATAAAATCAATACATACACTATTATTTCATTAAAACATCCATGTAAAAAATGCACATATTTTCTCAACTTCTAGTTTTCCTAATCTCATATAAAAAGTAAAAAAAATTTGTACGTTTAATTCTTAAAATGGCAAAATGATAACCTTATTTTCTTGTGAGAAAATAATTTTTATCTTTACAATAAAGAAAATCTCATAAACTTTCTCATATTATGTGTATAATTCAAAGTACTAATATTGATAAGTATATAAAATCATTTTTTTCCAAACTATTTTACAAAAATGTTCCACTCAAATTACCATATCAAATGTATAAACTGTATCAATGTTGACATACGGAGTCTTATAATAACATAGTCACAAATCTTTTATAACCTCATGAATCATCTTAATCCCTTCAAGCCCATATGGATTACTACGACTTATACCAATATTAAAGTACGAGATGTAACATCCGCCACTTGATTTTCACTACCCTTGCGGTCTTGAATCTCTAGATCAAAATCATGCAATAGAAGCACCCACCGCATTAACCTTGCCTTGGAATCTTTCTTGCTCATCAAATACTGAAGCGGTGCATGGGCTATGCGAACAATCACCTTAGTACCCATCAAATACGGCCGGAACTTCTCCATAGCAAAAACAATAGCAAGTAGCTCATTTTCGGTCACTGTGTAGTTGACTTGGGCATCATTCATGGTCTTGCTAGCATAGTATATCGGATGGAAGATTTTGTTGATTTTTTGCCCCAACACCGCTCCAACCGAAACATCACTAGCGTCACACATGAGCTCAAAAGGCAAACTCCAATCCGGTGCGGTGATAATATGAGTAGTAATCAACTTGAACTTAAGCAATTTGAATGCCTTCATACAATCTTCATTGAAATGGAACTTGGCATCCTTCTCCAAAAGTTTGCACAATGGGTTCACCACCTTGGAAAAGTCCTTGATGAATCGGAGATAGAAACCCGCATGGCCCAAGAAGCTCCTCACTCCCTTCATGGATGTAGGGGAGGGAGTTTGGAGATCACCTATATCTCTGCCTTGTCGACCTCTATACCATGCTTTGAAATTTTGTGGCCAAGGAAAATGCCTTCCTCGACCATGAAGTGACACTTCTCCCAGTTCAATACCAAATTTGTGTCCTCACATCTAGCCAATACCCTATCTAAATTATTCAAACAATCTTCAAATGAATTCCCAACCACAAAAAAATTATCTATAAAGATCTCAAGAATATTCTCCACCATGTCGGTGAAAATAGTCATCATACATCGTTGAAAAGTCGTCGGTGCATTACACAACCCAAATGGCATCCGCGAGAATGTGAAAGTACCATAGTGACAAGTGAAAATGGTCTTCTCTTGGTCCTCATGAGCAATAAGGATTTGATTGTAGCTGGAGTATCCATCAAGAAAGCAATAAAAAGCACGTCCGGTCAACCTATCAAGCATTTGGTCAAGAAATGGAAGCAGGAAATGATCTTTCCGAGTGACTTTGTTGAGTTTCCTATAGTCCATGCACACTCTCCAACTGGTGACGGTTCTTATTGGGATCAATTCATTCTTGTCATTTGTTACAACAGTCATGCCCCCTTTCTTTGGGACACATTGCACCGGAGAGGTCCACAAGCTATCAGAAATGGAGCAAACAACCCCGACATCCAACCACTTGATTATCTCCTTCTTCACCACCTCTTGCATTGCTTCATTTAGCCTCCTTTTATGTTCAGCGGAGGGTTTGGCACCCCCCCTCCAAAATAATCTTGTGCATGAAAAAGGTGGGGCTTATGCCACGGATATCCACCAAAGTCCATCCGATTGCTCTTTTCCTCCTTTGTAGCTCTCCAATGTGGACTCTACCTCCATGTTAGTTAAGCAAGAATAAAGGATAACCGATAAAGTAGAAGAAGGGCCAAGGAATTCATACCTGAGATGTGGAGGCAATGGTTTTAACTCCAAAGTGGGAGGTTCCTCGATTGAGGGCTTTGTTGGAGGAGTCTTTCGCTTTTCAAGATCCAAAGATAGCTTGCGGGGCTCATAAGTGTACGACCCCATGCCTTGTAATGCATTCACACACTCCACATAGACTTATTTCTCCTCAATATCATCAAGATTGAGCAAAACGGCTTCCAAATTATCCTCAACATTTATTGTGGCACTAGCATCATCAACAATCACGTCGGTGACCAAATCCACGAACGAACACATTTCATTACTATTCGGTTGCCTCATAGATCTGCACATATGGAAGACCACCTTTTTGTCACCCACCTGAAAGGTGAGCTCACCGGCTTACACATCAACAAGAGCCTTCCCTATAGAAAGGAAAGGCCTACCCAAAATGATAGGCACCTCGTAGTCCACTTCACAATCAAGAATCACAAAGTCTTTTGGGAGGATGAACTTGTCAACTCGAACCAGCACATTATCAATAATACCCAAAGGCATCTTCATTTTTCTATCTTCCATTTGCAACCTCATGGATGTGGGTCTTGGTTGCCCAATTCCTAAAGTTTTGAACACCGAATAGGGCATCAAGTTGATACTTTCCCCAAGATCACATAATGCTTTGGCAAAATCGGCACACCCAATAGTTTAAGGGATTGTGAAAGCACTCGGATCTTCTAACTTAGGAGCCATTGAGTGCACATATAATGATCCGGTTGGTCGTTTTGAGAATTAACACCCTGATCCCCTATTAATTGCTTTTCCCATGTTTATTTCTACTATTGTAAGTTAATGGGAGGATTCATTTGGAGTTTCGAAGTGTTTTGGGATACTTAGTCCTTAAATGAGAGCTTAAGCTTTAGAATTTGGATCGTAGTCAGAGCAGTGTGGAGACGGCCTCAGAATGGAGTTTCGTCAGTTCTGTTAGCTCCGTCGAGTGATTTCAGGCTTAGGGGCGTGTTCGGATTGTGTTTTGGATGTCCGTAGTTTATCCAATTCCGAAAGTTGGAATAGCTCTGGAGTGTTAAATGTGACTTGTGTGCAAAATTGGGAGTCAATCGGGCATGGTTTGGTTGGTTTCGGCATCGATTATAAAATTCTTGGGATTTCAAATTCATTAGGCTTAGATTTGAGGGTGATTCATGGTTTTAGCATTGTTTGATGTGATTTGAGGGTTGGACTAAGTTTGGATAATGTTTTAGGATTGGTTGGCATGTATAGTTGAGGTACCGAGGGCCTCGGGTGAGTTTCGGGTGTTTAACGGAATTGGATTTGGACTTAGGCATTTTTTGTTATTGTTGATCCTGTCATAACCGCACCTGCGTATATGGGACCACAGGTGTGGTGCCACAGAAGCGGCTTGATGATCGCAGAAGAGGAAATAGGCTAGGGCTTCAAGAACTGCAGGTGCGGCTGGGTGACCGCAAATGCGGAACTGCAGATGCGATCAAGTGATTGCAGATGCGTCCCCAGCCCGGTTAAGTGAATTTCGCACTTGTGATACCTTTTTCTCAGGTGCATCCCCCTGACCGTAGATGTGGTAATCGCTAGGCAAAAATAAGAAATTTTGAGGGTCTGAAGTTCATAACACCAAATTTGATTTTTAGCTCGGGAGAAGGCGATTTTGAGAGGATTTTGAAGAGGAAATAAGTGGGTAACGATTCCTAATCCCTTTCTAGTTGTATTCCATTAATCTAATCTTAGTTTTGTCATTTAATTTCGGATTTGGGGTGAAAAATTTGAAGAAATGAGGAAAAGTTCCCCAACTTAAAATCTGAGTTTTGAGGGATATTTTGGCGTCGGATTTTGATAATTTTTGTTCGAGTGTGCTCGTGAGTGAATGGGTGTTCATAATACGTAATTTTTACCCGATTCTGAGACGTGATCCCGGAGAGGATTTTTGGGCGTTTTTCTATTTTCTTATCTTAGTTTCGATTCCTTTAGTTAAATCCGTTGTTTGTAGTTATATTTATATTATGAAATTTATTTGATTAGATTTGGGCCACTCGGAGTTGGATACTCGTGAAAAGAGCGTGATTTCGGATTGATTTTGAGCCGGTTCGAGGTACGTGGCTTGCCTAACCTTGTGTGGGGAAAGCTCCCCTTAGGATTTTGGTACTGTTGTTATATGAGTGTCGTGTACATGAGGTGACGAGTGCCTACACGTGATAATTATTGAAAAACCCTATTTTCATTAAGTAAATATCTGTATTTTTCTTGTAATTGAGCAATACTTGTACTTGAAGTCTCTTGTTTAGTTTAGGAAAATCATGCTTATGTGATTTAATTGTCTTACCTGCTTTAACTGCTTACTTGGATTCTGTGCAGCATGTTTAGCGTAGAAATTCCTGTTTATTCTCGAATAGAATTGTAGATTCTTTTTGAGACTATTGTATATTTACTTTGGGACTACAGGATGATATCTCAGGAGATCCCCCATGCATGTTTACTTTGGGACTACAGATCGGTATTCCAGGAGATCCGTCTGCACTTTTACATTTGGGACTACGGGACGACATTTCGGGAGATTCCCCTGTACTGAATATTTACTTTGGGACTACTGATAACTAGGGATTTTAACGTGTTTCATGCTCCTTCTTGCTTATGATTTTATTATAAATTGTTACAAAATAGTCCCAAAAGGCTCATAAGTTGTGCTTGATTGTAGGTTTGATCGACAAAGTGACGAAATGTCAAAGATCGTGGCAAAAGAAGTGAAACCTTCTCAAGTATCAAAGACAAGGCAATCTAAGAGCAAAAAAAGGGCCTAGTGCGGCCACATTCGACTTTGTGCGGTCCGCACTAGGTGGTTCAGAGAGTTGAAAAAATGGGCTTCAATTTTGCGGTCCGCGGTGGAGGCTCGGCGACCGCGCTATCATTATGTGCGGTCCGCGGAAGAGAGATTTAGAGAGGTGAAATTTGCCATGGTCCAAGCTGCGCGGTCTGCAGTCATACTTGTGCGGACCGCATTAGAGATCTCCGCGGCCGCGGTCCATTATACGCGGTTCGCGGAGCCCAAGTTCAAAGAGCCCATAATTGAAGTCCAAGAGCCTAGCCCAGCCGTGATCCATTTTATGCGTCCCGCTCTGACTCCGCAGGGGTATTTTTTTCCAGATTTTCCAGCCTAGTATAAATAGAAGATTTTGCCATTTTTAGGTCATCAGTTATTTTCCAGAACGTAGCTGCGCTCGTGAGAAGCTATTGTGTAGCCATTTTTGGCATCTTAACTTAGCTTTTACGATAGATTCTCTGTATTTACATTAGCTTTTAAATTAATATGTCTTGTTCTTCATCTATTTCTCTATTTTCTCCTTCAAGCATGAGTTGTTAAACCCATTAGCTAAGGTCGTGGCTCAACCCTAGTGTGGGTAATTGATGGGTGTTGCCATCTATTGTTAGATTGACTATGTGTGTTTGTTATTTGGGTCAATTTTATGGTTTAATCTATGAATTGGTGGTTACAAATACTGGTTTGTGCTAAGTAGACTTGGTTCTTCTTGAGAAAGAGAGCCTAAGTCTCCAAAATTGACCCAACAAGGAATTTGGATGGACTCAAGAGAATTGATAGTCCCAATTGAAGGGTTAAACCTCGAGAGAGTAATTACCCAACTTGAACTCTAGCTGCTTGAGCTAATTTGCCTACCCATTTGGTCTCGAGAGAGTCAATTGGGCAAAACCACTCTCTCTACCGAGAGGTGTGAGAGTGGGTAAAATTATGCAACGGTTATAGGATATTTCCCCATTCATATCAATCGAACCTTAGAAGCATTTACCCGTCAATTAGCCACCTAGGTGAAAGTCACTACCCTAGTACCTTTCTACCCATTAGATTCAACTCTAGCAATTTTCTTATTAGCATAATTTAGTTCTAATTAGTAATTGATAATATTAGTTTGTTAAAGAAAATACAAAAGATGTTTGGAAGTGACATTTGGAACAATTACACAACTCTAGTCTTGATAGATACTCGACTCCATTCCTATTGATTTAGTTTATGCCTTTTTGATTTCCTATTGGTCTATATATAACTTTACATTTAGTTACTTTTATCGCGCTTTTTATCTTTCCTTTGGTCTGTATATAAAGTTTACATTATTGTATATATTCATTCCTCATTGTATATTCAATTCCCCTATTGTATATATTCTTTCTATTTTCGCAAAATTTTTCGTTTTTAGCTCTTAATTATATTTGTAGCTTTTTGTTTCGTTTTTGACGCTTTCAATAAGCCTTTGGTTTTTTTAATGCCACGGTTCTTTCCAAAGGTGGAGCATTGTGTGAACCGGGTGGCTCTTCTCGATGATGGATGGCATAACAACCTTCTTAAGGGTTTGAGTCCATTTTTGTTTTTTGATTTGGTAGTTTATAGTTAAGGGTACCTCAAGCAAAGCTTCACTTGGGCCTAGAACATTTGTCTTTGATCCCATGGTCAAAGACAAAATGTTGTGTTTAGGATGGTGAAAGTCGTGACCTTGAGACTCTTGTGTTGACCAACAATCATCAAGTGGTCTTTCAGGACCATTGTGTGCTCAATCGTGTCTAAGGTTGTTGTGGGCTCCCGACTATATGTCTTTAGCAATCCTTTAGCTCGTGTGATGAGAAATCGAATTGCGAGTCCAAGTCCTGAGCCAATTGTCTAGAACTTGTCTTGAATGTCTGTTGAGGCGAAATCTTAAGTGAAATTTGACTTGAGAAGTGATTATAGGCTCTTCTTGATCCAAATGATAGTTGAACAATTCCATAGCCTACCAATGATATAATCCCTAGTTAACCCTTTTGAGCCTTAAGCCTTTTTCTTCTAAGAACCAATGCTATAAGCCTATACCCATTCGAAAATATACCCTCTCTTGGCACCCGATCTTTCCTTGAGCAATGACAAAAGTCTAAGTTGGGGGGAGAGACGAGAAAGGGAACAAAGTGGTAAAAGGTACAAAAGTGAAGAAAAGGAAGGCAATGAAAAAAAAAGAAAAAGAAAAAGAAAGCCCAATGTGAAAGAATAAAAAGGGATTCAAGAAAAGCAAAAGAGAAAAAGGTGTGAAAAAGGAGAAACGTTTTGAATTGCATAAGAAAGAGCGACAATGTGCCTCTCTAACCCCTTAGAAAGAAGTGAGATACTCAAAGAGTCAAGAGAATTGTGCCAAATGAATAAAAGAAGTGTTTAAGGGAAGATGAAACCCATTTAGACCAAAACATTCCCTACCCTGAACCAAAAGCCTTCACATTGACTCCACAAAAGCCCTATATGATCTTGAGTTGGATAACGCTTGCATTAGTGGATACTTACATGAGGGGCAAGCATATGGTACTTAGAGCCGGACTTGTGACCTTTCCTTGAGAGAGACGAGTGAATTCCCATTAACCTCGATTTGTGTTCTAATACTCTAAAAAGGTGAGGTTTGCTTAGGGAGAGTTGAGGATGTGTGAGTTTGGATTCCACAATGACCTAAGTAATTGAGAGAGTTCTTTGATGTAATGAGTCAACTCTTAATGCTCTTGTGTCACACTTGATCCATGGTTTTTCAAAGTTTAAATGTTGTTAATGATTCATTCGTATTGAGGGAAATTGTTAGTCCCAATTTATGCTTGTTGAGATTACTTTAGGATAGCTGAAATACTTGGATTTTCCCTTAAGGGGTGGGTCTTATTTTGTTTGCTTGAGGACAAGCAAAGGCTTAAGTTTGGGGGAGTTGATAACTAGGGATTTTAACGTGTTTCATGCTCCTTCTTGCTTATGCTTTTATTATAAATTGTTACAAAATAGTCCCAAAAGGCTCATAAGTTGTGCTTGATTGCAGGTTTGATCGACAAAGTGACAAAATGTCAAAAATCGGTGCAAAAGGAGTGAAACCTGCTCAAGTATCAAAGACAAGGCAATCTGAGAGCAAAAAAAGGGCCTAGTACGGCCGCATTTGACGTTGTGCGGTCCGCACTAGGTGGTTCAGAGAGTTGGTAAAAATGGGCTTCAGGTAACGCGGCCGTAGTACATATTTCGCGGTCCGTGGTGGAGGCTCCGCGGTCGCGCTATCATTATGTGCGATCCGCAGAAGAGAGATTTAGAGAGGTGAAATTTGCCATGGTCCAAGCTGCGCGGTCCGCAATCATACTTGTGCGGACCGCATTAAAGATCTCCGCGGCCGTGGTCCATTATACGCGGTCCGCGAAGCCCAAGTTCAGAGAGCCCAGAATTGAAGTCCAAGAGCCTAGCTGGTCGCGGTCCATTTTATGCTGCCTGCGCTGACCCCGCAGGGGTATTTTTGTCCAATTTTTCCAGCCTAGTATAAATAGAACATTTTGCCATTTTTAGGTCATCTGTTATTTTCCAAAACATAGTTGCGCTCGTGAGAAGCTATTATGTAGCCATTTTTGGCATCTTAACTTAGATTTTACGATAAATTCTCTGTATTTACATTAACTTTTAAATTAATATGTCTTGATCTTCATCTATTTCTCTATTTTCTCCTTCAAGCATGAGTAGCTAAACCCATTAGCTAGGGTTGTGGCTCAACCTTAGTGTGGGTAATTGATGGGTGTTGCCATCTATTGTTAGATTGACTATGAGTGTTTGTTATTTGGGTCAATTTTATGGTTTAATTTATGAATTGGTGGTTGCAAACACTGGTTTGTGCTAAGTTGACTTGGCTCTTCTTGAGAAAGAGAGCCTACGTCTCCAAAATTGACCCAACAAGGAATTGGGATGGACTCAAGAGATTCCCCTGCATATTTATGATTCGGACTAGGGGACGATATCTTGGGAGATCCTCTGCACATTTACGTTTGGGACTATAGGACGATATCCTGGGAGATCCCCTATTGCTATCTCTGTGTACTGAGTATATTTTGTCTGTGATTTTACTCTTTATCAACCGTTAGTATTTTCAATTATACTGTCGCACTTTATATTGTTTTACCTTGTCTTATATATATATATAACCGTAGGGCCCTGACCTTCCTTGTCACTACTTGACCGAGGTTAGGGTTGGCACTTACTGGGTACCGTTGTGGTGTACTCATGCCCTTTCCTGCACATGTTTTTCGTGTGCAGATCCAGGTTCTTCTGCTCAGCCATACTATCAGTGAGGCAAGATGATTTTCAAAGACTTCGAGGTATATCTGCCGCGTTCGCAGACCGAGAAGTCCCTCTCTATTCTCTCTTTTAACTACAGACCTTCTGTAATCACTTTATTTAGACTTCTGGAGTTAGAACATTATGTAATTCCTCTGGTTTGTGATTCATGAGATTCCGGGTTTTGGGAGTGTTAATATTGGCCGAGAGTGTTATTATTGTATATGCCGAGTGACATTTTAAAACTTCTCTATTATGTTACCTGTAAATTGCTAGTTTTGTATCTTTATTTCCTTTTTCTACAAATTGTTAGGCTTACCCAGTCGTAGAGACTAGGTTCCATCACGACAGTTCACGGAGGGAGAACTTGGGTTGTGACAACACAATTTCACTCACTTGACGTGTCATATTGATTGTCTTACAATTCATCGATCTCTTCTTGGTTACCAAATCCTTCATAAATTTTGCATATCCTGCATTTGTTACAATGCCTCAACCAATGACACATTAATCGACAAACTCTTCATCATATCAATAAAATTTTTGAATTGGTTTTCACTGTTTTGCTTTGCAAGACTTTGAGCGTATGGAGGAGGAGGCCTTGGCATTGGTGCCTTAGCCTTTGGCACTACCGGTTTTGGCATGTCAATCACGTATTCCCTAGACGGGTTCACTTCTTCTTGCGTCTTCTCCACACTTTCATCAATATCAATTCTCACTTCTTCATTAGTTTGAACCACATTGCTTGGGATTACATCTTCTTGAACCACAACATCTTCATCCACGATTTTTCTTTGATTTGAGGTGGTTGAATCTCCACCTTTTTCACTTCTAGTAGTCATGGCCATAGCATGTCCCATATTATTTCCACCATTCGGGTTCACCACCGTATCACTAGGTAGTGCCCTCTTAGAAAGAGTGTTCAAAGCTAGCGAGATTTATCCTAATTGAACCTCCTAATTGCAAATAGAAGTGTTGTGAGAGGCTAATTGAGAATCGGAGTCGGCATTCTTATCCATCATCTGTTTAAACATATTCTCAATTCTACCCATTTTATTATTAGAGGAGCTCGGACTTTGGGAAGGATAGGGGTGGATTGCTCGGTTGTTGGAACATTGGAGGCCTTTGAAAACCCGCCCCCCGATGGTTGTTGTTGTTCAACCCTCCTTGATTATTGCCTCCCCAATTGCTTTGATTGTTGCCACCCCAATTGCCTTGATGATTACCTCCCCAATTGCCTTGGTTACCTTGATTGTTCCAATTGCTTTGATTATTATTGCCACCACTCCAATTGCCTTGGTGGCCTTGGTTGTTCCAATTTCCTTGATTTCCTTGTGACCTCCATTATTGTTGATTTTGTCCTTGAGCATTGTTTCTTTGGCCTAGATAATTGTTGACATGTTGAACTTCTTCTTATTGCTCATTAAACGAATCACCTTGATCATAACCACTATCATCTTGCATGAATTGTTCCGGACGACTTTGCATTTGTTGACCTTGTTATTGTCTCTTGTTCATCATCATATTTACACCTTCCATTGCATTCACTTGTTTCAGCCCTTGAACTTGTTGAAGCTGAGCTTTGGCCAGTTGGTTCATTGTGGTTGTCAACTCAGCAATAACTTTCCCATAATCATTAACTCATTGTGTAGGTGAATAACATTAGGTTCACCTTGCGGAACATTGGCTCTACTTTTCCACACCGCTGAGGTATCCGCCATCTCATCAAGTATTTCGTAAGCTTTGGCATACGGCGTGTTCATGAAGTTCCCACTGGCGAGTTGATTAACCACACATTGATTTGTTGTGTTGATCCCCCTGTAGAAGGTTTGTTGGATCATGGCCTTGGTCATATCATTATTTGGGCACTCGTTAACCATGGTACAATATCTTTCCCAAATATCAGGCAATGGCTCATTGGGTTCTTGCTTGAATGCAAGAATCTCATCCCGAAGTGTCGCCATATATCCCGGAGAGAAGAATTTGGAAATGAATTTTTCCTCCAACTCATTCCAAGTGTGGATGGAATGATTGGACAATTTCTCTAACTAGTCCATTGCTTTTCCCCGAAGAGAAAAGGGAAATAGCCTCAACCTCAGCGCGTCTTTAGAGACATTTGTTTGCTTGCTGCCCCAACAAGTATCGACAAATCCCTTGAGATGCTTGTAGGCACTTGGATTCGGAGCCCCGATGAATAATCCTTGTTGCTTAATTAGTTTAAGCATCACGTTGGTGATTTGGAAGTTGCCCGCCCTAATGCGGGGCTGGACTATAGCACTTGCATAACCCTCATTCGGTAACTGTCAGTGGGCTGCCGCTCTTGGTGGAAGTGGGGGAGGGACAAGATTATTATCTTGAGGTGGGCGGCCTCATCTATTTGCTTGAGGTTCAAGAGTAACCTCATCCATTTGGTCATCGTCCACCCCCCCCCCCAATGGCACATTTCTGATGGGCTCGTTGTTGAGAGCCATTCTTGTACCTATAATAAATTCAAAAATAAAGTTAGTGACTCAGAAGGAAAAGAAGACAGAGTACACAAAAACCTAGACATATAGCTAAATCCGTTTAACTCCCCGACAATGACACCAAAAATTAACGTCGCCCAAACTCACACCACAAATATAGGTAGTGAGGCAGTCGAAGCAATAATAAAACCCACGAGTCGGGGTTGAATCCTCAGGGAGTTAGAATTGGGATTAGGTATATATTTAGTGCAATGTATGATGTGCCTCAAATTACACTTTCACATTCTTGTTTGTTGTTTCTATATTCTACTTTAAGTTGTTGACTGCAAATATGAAACTAGGAGACAATATTTTTGGTTTTGATTGTTTTTCAAATTATAAAAGATCTAGGGTCGTGACTTCCACCTAGGTGGCTACCTAATGGGTTGAAAACTTTAGGTAAAGTTTGATTAGTCGGGGGGGATAATATAACAATCACACACGATTATCCACTCTATACCTCTTGGTAGTTTGAGTGATTTTGCCCAATTTGGCTTTTTCAAGTCCAAATGGGTATTGCTCAAAACAAGTGATACATGCTCAAGTCGGGTCTTACTATCTCTATATTTGACCCTTTAATTGGGGCTATCAATTTCTTGAATTCACCCCAATTTCTTGTTAGCCAAGTGTTCTCAAGTGGAGACTAAGTCAAATAAGCATGAATCAATGTTTGCAACCATTAATTCTTGAATTCAAACATGAACTTGGCTAAATATCACTAACCAACTCACAAACAAGCCCTAAATCAGACACCTATTAAGTATCGACACTAGGGTTGAGCCACAACCGTAGCTAGAAGTTTAGCTACTCATAAAAAATAAAAAATACAAGAAGAAATTAAGATAGAATGCATAACAATTGATTAGAGGAAGAACATCTAATGTTTAGAGGTTAATCTAGTACAAAAATTACTCAAAATGGTAAAGAAAGCGGCTCAGATGCTCTCCCAAAATTAAACTTAACCTAAAAATGACAAAAAGTTCTATTTATACTAAGCTGAAAATATCTGACATAAATGCCCATGCGGAGGTTGTGCAGACCGCAGTTGCACTCTTTCTTCTACGGCCGCACAGTTATAGTGTTGTCCGCATTCCTTGAAATTGAGCTTTGGCTTTGCTGTACTTCTTCGGACCGCACAAAACTAAGTGCGGCCGCGCTCTTGATTATGCGGCTGCGTAAATATGGTGCGGGCCGCATTTCTTCTTTAAACTTAAAGTTTCATCTCTCTGGTCTTTGTCTTCTGCGGACCACATGATTTTGAGTACGGTCGCACTTGTCCTTCTACAGTCACACAATTATGGTGCGATCCGCATGCCTTAAGTCTTCCAAAAACCCAACTCTCTGAATCTTCTTGTCTGCGGCCGCACAATAATTGTGCAGTTCACATTGTAGGCCTTTTTACCCTGTTTTAGTTCTTGTTCACTTTTGACTCCTTTATGAGTTAATTTTGACTTCTCTGGCTCGTTTCCCAATATTCATGTACAAAAGCATATTTCATTAGTTCTAGGGAATACCTTTGAGCATCTTTTAGCTAAAATGCAAGTAAAAGAGAGCAAATAAGCGGTCAAAATCCCTACTTATCAACTTCCCGAATTGACCCTATTTTGAGAAGTTTAGTTACCTCGTTCTTGATGAATGTATGCTTAACCTCGGACTGGGGTCTTCTCTTTTGCTTTACTTGACAGAACTTCGAGTCCAAGCTTAGTCAATGGGAGGTGATCTATGGTGGGATCTCTGTCATATCGAGATGGGACCAAGCAAAATAATGTATGTTATCTAAAAGGAATTGAATACGTTTTTTCCTGAGCTCGGGAGTTAACCCCGTGCCCAGGTATACCTTTCAATCGGGAAGATGCTCGATTAGTATGATTTGTTCCAGCTCTTTGACCGTCGATTTCGTTGCGTCAATATCATTGGGGATTATGAAGGTTTGAGGTATCATATAATCATTATCCTCGATAGTTTCCTGTTCCTCTTATCGGGCCGAGGCCAGTGACTGTGGTTGCTGTTTGACTTCCTACTTTCCATTTGACTCTGATCCTTTCGTTGATGAAAGCACTGATACCGGTATCACTTCGTCGATTGCAAACATTTCTTTGGCGGCGAGTTGTTCACCGTACACCATTTTGGCTCCTCCCGATGTTGGGAACTTCAGGACTTGATGAAGGGTCGAGGGCACTACCCTCATGTTATGGATCCAAGGCCTTCCAAGTAGTGCGTTGTACCTCATGTCACCCTTGATCACATGGAACTTCGTTTCTTGGATAGTCCCGGCCACATTTACTAGCAAAATGATTTCCCCTTTGGTGGTTTCACTTGCCATGTTGAAGTCGTTAAGTACTTGAGCTGCAGGCACAATTTGATCTTGTAGGACAAGTTGCTCTACAACCCTTGATCGAATAATGTTTGCCAAGCTACCTGGATCAATCAACACACGTTTAACTTGAATTTTATTCATAAGGATAGATATTACCAGTGTGTTGTTGTGAGGTTGTTCGATCCCTTCTCCATCCTTGTTGTTGAAAGACAAGGTCTCTTTTGGTAAGTAGTCCCGAGTCCATTTTTCTCTTGTAATCGTCACCTTGGTGCGTTTACCGGTCCTTGAGGAATATCGACCCCTCTAACGATCATGTGAATCATGTGTTGTGTCTCTTCTTACTCGCTCTATCTATTTGAATCTCTGATTTTAAAGCGGTTCTTGGCCCGATCACTTAAAAATTGTCGAAGGTTCCTCTCGTTGAACAACCGGGCTACTTCCTCCCTTAGTTGTCTGCAATCTTCTGTTTATGGCCATGGGTGCCATGATACTTTCATATTTGGTTTAGGTTTCTTTGGACCGGATCGATTTGCAGAGGTCGAGGCCACCTGGTATCTTTGATATGCCCAATGGCTATGGCGGAAGCATCTACGCTGAAGTTATATTCTAACAGTCGAGGTGCTTCTTTGGACTCGACATCCCTATCAAAACCACTCTTGCTCATGAGTCCTCGGGAGCTTTGTCCTCGATCATTCCTCCTATCATTCCAAACAGGGTTATGTCCAGATCCCATATTTCTTCGATCTCTCCCGTATGGCTGATATCAGTCTCTATTTGATCGTGATTCCCGATCGGCATCCCTTTTAACTCTATCCACGAGCCTGTTGGGATAAATTGAACAAATTGGAGCCCCAGTTGATTGTCTTCGACCCTAATCTTCGACTGATATCGATTATGTATATCGGACCAAGTGACGGCTGGATATTCGATCAAATTCTACTTTAATTGTTGTGAAGCTATGGAATTTCGTTTGTTGAGACCTTGAGTGAAGGCTTGAATATCCTAATCATCGGTGACCGGTGGCAAATCCATCCGTTCTATTTGAAATTGAGATTCGAATTCCCTGAGCATCTCGTTGTCTTTTTGCCTTACCTTGATTAGGTCCGACTTTCTAGTTGCAACCTTAATGGCTCCAGTGTGCGCCTTTACAAAGGAATCTACAAGTATAACAAATGAATCATTAGAATTAGGTGGTAAATTATGGTACCATATAATGGCACCCTTTGATAGAGTTTCCCCGAATTTCTTCAGCAACACGGATTCAATCTCGTCATCTTCCAAGTCATTTCCTTTAATGGCGCACGTATAAGAGGTGACGTGTTTGTTTGGATTTGTCATCCCGTTATACTTCGGAATCTCGGGCATACGGAACTTCTTTGGGATTGGCTTCAGAGCCGCATTTGGGGGGAAAGGTTTTTGGAAAAACATTTTGGAATCAAGTCCTTTCAATATCGGTAGTGTCCCCAGGATTTGGTCGACCCCAGAGTTATAAATTTCTACCTTCTTGTCATTTTCCTCGATCTTCTTTTCCCTTGTCTTGATCCGCTTTTGTATAGGACCAAATTTGGTAACCAAGGTAACTGATAAGCAAGACAAAAGACAGGGTCGACCACGATACAACGACTGAAGGTTGTCCTCATAAAGGCTGACGCAGAAGCGGACAGTTGAGATAGGATAGTAACGGTAACTTAGGTTCAGAGGTGGACATAAAGAATATTCCTTTGGATATTCTTTATGCTGTACTTTTTAGGGTTTTTGGGGAATGTCCCTTATAAATAGGAAGAGATAGGGAACAAAGAGGGGATCTGCCTTTCTGAACTGGAACATATTGTAAAAGTTGAAAGAAGAATATACGAAAGAGTTGTCTTATTCATTTATTCAAGCACACGTTGTTCAATCATATCCATAAATCTCAAAATCCCATATACATTTCACCTCTCGCTTTTCCACGTCGCCGCCAGAGAAAAGGAACAACCCAATCATATAATCATTGGGTGATAGTTCCTTTCCCATTATAATCCTTGTCATTACTTACATTTATTATACACTTATGTTATTACATATATTGTCAATCATAGCATATTAAGTTCACTGTTTAATGCTCCTGAACTCTACTCATTATACAAGAGCTTTATTATATTTGGTCTAAAATTTACTAAGTTCAACTAAGATTTGCCCTTTTAATTTATCATTAATTGGTTTAGCATTTATTTGCTCAAACAATTTGGTGCCGTCTGTGGGGAGGTTTTAGTTGAAACTATAGTTCTTTCTAGATCATAAAAAAAGGACAACCATCTCTTCTTCGTTTGCACAAACTAACGATGGCAGGAAAAGGAGATGCAAGACTGAAAGCAATAGCATGTGTCACTACCAACATCTTGAACACCATCAATGAAGATGGTAGGGAAGACAATGATAATGTGATACCAAACGCTACGCCCAGGCAAAGTGTTTCACCTCCCCCTCACGAAAGCGTGACAGCTTCACGCGAAAGGGGAGCCTCTACGTCTACAGCTGAAGAAGCACCACCAACAGTGAAAAAATTACTGGAAGAGTGGCTGACAAGCACTCTAAAAAATATACTTGATAGACCTGCTCAAAGGGAGAACAGAAACACCGCGCAAGCAGATATCATAACAACCACTGGCGAGCAGCCCACTCCTCAAACAATTAACACTTACCCCACTGTTGATGCAGGTACTGATGCTCTCGCAGCTGTTCTAAAGAAAATGGAAGAAATGGAAAATGAAAACAAGGCGCTCCGCGACCAGATGAGGGAGCATCAAGAAAGGGTCGATAAGATACAGGCACCCCAAAGTTGCTACCAAAACGAGACGTTGGTCGATTCGTCGAACAACCGTACAGCGAGGAAGCAGCTTCACATGCCATTCCCAAAACCTTCAAAATGCCACTGTACTTGAAGATATACGATGGTACTACAGAACCCGAAGATCACATCATCTACTACACCATAGCGGTGAAGGGAAACGATCTTTCGAAGGAGAAAGTACCATCAGTATTACTGAAAAATTCAGCAAAACCTTAACGATGGGAGCCTTAACCTGGTATTCACAACTGCTGGTGCGGTTAATACCAACATGCGAGGAAATGGCTGACAAGTTTGTCACCGCCCATGCAGGGTCTAAAAAGGCGGAAGCCATAATGAATTACATATTCGGCGTTAGGCAATCGCCTGGCGAGGGACTCGGGGACTTCCTCGCCTGGTTTAATAGGGTAAGAATGAGCCTACCAAATGTATCAGAAGGGATGGCGGTAGCGGTCTTCCAAAATGGAATAAGCAAGAACGGGTCGAGAGCAACCAGAAAACTATTAAGCAGTCTCATGAAATACCCTCCCACCACTTGGGAAGAAATCTACAATGCCTATTGCGCCGAGGTGAGAGCCGACGAGGACGTCCTTAACGGTCTGATCCAACGGCTGACGTCAATTCAAGCAGAATCAAGGAAAGATCATCACAGCGACAGTCGAAGGGATCAGTCGGTCCCCCGTCTCAACCGAGAAAGACATCAGCCTTAAGTCAAAACAGCCATCCCACCGTCTCCTCGACAGATGGAAGGGCCGCCTAGGCCGCACATAGGGACTCAGTGAAAAGAAAGAGGTATGCCTTCACTCTTATCTGCTCACAATTTTTGTGTTTCCCCTTCAGAAATAGTGTATGCACTAGAGAAGCTTGGCACGAAGGTGAAATGGCCACAAAAGATGAAGTCCGACCCAAGTACTTGGAAGTCGAACGTCCTCTGTGAATTTCACTAGGAGAAGGGTCACAAAACGGATGACTGCATAGCTCTACGAAGAGAGGTAGTAAACATGCTGAACCAAGGGCACCTGAGGGAACTGATGAGCGATCGTGGACGAGCACTCTTTGCCTGCGGACGTGAACAACACCAGGGACCTCCAAAGCCACCCTCCCCTGCTCACACCATCCAAATGATCATAGGTGGAGGCGATGAAGCAATGATCAACCATGTGAAGTTCATCACTACACATAAACTGAAACGGTCGATCACCCACGAACGATATGACGACCTCAGAGACAGTATCATCTTCGATAAGTCGGATAACGACGGTTTGACTTTCCCTTATTTCGATACTCTTGTTATTACTTTACGTATTTCATATACTGATATAAGCAGAATAATGATAGACAACGGAAGCGGAGCGTGTATTATCCACCCTCGAGTCCTCGCACAAATGAGACTCGAAGACAAGATAGTACCGCATTGCATAACACTAACAGGTTTTAACAATGCAGTTGAGCGAACCTCTGGAGTGATAATGCTACATGTTCTGGCTGGGGGAGTCACCCTAGAAACAACATTACATGTCATGAACCAAGACACAACTTACAACGCCATCATAGGGTGACCATGGATACACACCATGAGGGCTATCTCATCAAGACTCTATCAAGTAATCAAGTTCCTTACTCCATAGGGAATATTCAATATCCAGGGCGAACAACGCACTGCCCAAGAATGCTATCGTATCGCCCAAGATTGCATGTACACCCAACAACTAAAGGGAACAAACGCAGAGTCATAGCAATTACCAACGTCGGGGACCGGACTCGACATACAAACAGACGTCATCAAGGACCCCTACATCGCGGAAGCCGCTGAGTCAACGGTAGAAGATCTCGATCCCGTCTAACTAAACAACAATGACATCAGCAAAAAGGCTTACATTGGACATAAACTCTCAGAACCAGGTAAATTTCACAAGTTTTTAATTGACAATGCCGATCTGTTCGCTTTTTCCCATGCAGATATGTCGGGTATCTCGAAAGACATTGCCACACACAAGCTGAACGTTGACCCACTCTATCCACCAGTGCGGCAAATAAGAAGGAAATTCAACACCGCAATCAACGAGGCCGTAAGTGATGAAATGGATAAGCTCCTCGCCAATGGTTCCATCCGGGAATCAAAATACCCCCAATGGGTCGCCAATGTGGTCATGGTAAAAAAAAAGAAAAAGGGGAAATGGCGGATGTGCGTAGATTTCACAAACATAAACAAGGAATGCCCAAAAGACTTCTTTCCATTGCCGCACATCGACCAGCTCATCGACGCAACAGTAGGACACGAATTGCTAAGCTTCTTCGATGCCTACTCGGGTTACAACCAAATCCTCATGGAGGAGGAAGACCAAGAGAAAACTACTTTCATCACCCATCAGGGAACGTACTGCTATAGAGTCATGTCATTCGGTTTGAAGAATGCGGGGGCAACGTACCAAAGGTTGGTCACCAAAATGTTTAAAGATCAACTCGGCAAAACAATGGAAGTTTAAATCGATGACATCCTGGTCAAATCAAAAAGGAAAGAGGACCGCATCGACCACCTGAAAGAAGCCTTTGGTATATTGAGGCGGTACGGCATGAATCAAAACTCCAAAAAATGCGCCTTAGGCGTAACCTCGGGCAAATTTCTCGGTTTCGTGGTATCACAAAGAGGCGTCGAAGTCAATCCAGATCAAATCAAAGCCATTGAAGGAATACCTGAAGTGTTAACCAGCAAGAAACATGTGTAAAAACTGACTGTCCGTATAGCCGCCCTATCAAGATTCATCTTGCGGTCATCCGACAGATGCCACAAATTCTTCAACGTGCTGAAAAAAGACAACGGGCTCCAGTGGAATTCAAATCGATGCCATAAGAGAACTAAAGGCATACTTGTCCTCGCCCCCACTACTTGCCAAAGCAGAGCCCGGCAAATGCCTCATAGTATATTTGGCCGTCTCAGAAGTCGCGATAAGTGCAGTGCTAGTCCGCGAGAACAAAGGTACAAAATCTCCAATTTATTATATTATCAAAACCCTGGTCGACGTCGAAACGAGGTACCCCTACCTCGAGAAGTTGGCCTTAGCACTGGTTATAACTTCACGAAAGCTTAGACCCTATTTTCAGTGTCACCCCATAACGGTGGTGACGACCTTCCCTCTGCGGAGCATCCTACATAAACCCGAATTGTCGGGAAGACGGACAAGTGGGCCATAGAACTGAGCGAGCACGATATAACATATCAACCCGAACAACGATAAAATCGCAAGTACTCGCCGACTTCGTCACCGATTTCAGTGCCAAAATAATGCCCGAGGTCGAGCAGGAAGCTTCTCATACCTCCCCTAGCAACCCGACCTTTGGGTCTTTTACACCGATAGTGCATCCAATGCATCGGGATATGGACTGGGACTCGTACTTGAGGTCCCAATAGGGGAAGTTATCCGCCAGTCCATACGGTGCCCCGATATGACTAACAATGAGGCCGAGTATGAGGCCGTGATTGTAGGGTTAAAGATAGCTCTCAAATATGTAGCATGACGAATCATCCTCAGATGCGACTCACAACTCGGCGTCAACCAAGTTACAGAAACTTTCCAAATCAAAGAGCAAAAGCTACAAAAGTAAAAATAATTCACAAACTACTGCCAGAATTTGATAAACGACTCAACCAGATACCTCGAGCTCAAAACATAGAGGAAAATGGCCTCGCCAAACTAGCAGTAACCACCAGAAATATCATTAAAGAAAACGTGGTCACCCTCCTCCACTCATCAACAGACCAACTCGAGGTACATTCCATAAATTTGACTTGGGACTGGCGCAACCGCATCATGTCATATTTGCAGGAGGGAGTACTCCCACAAAACAAAAAAGAAGCCAAAAAGCTTTGAATACAGGCGGCCAAGTACATCATCATAAATCAAGACCTATACAAGAGAACGTTCGGGGGGCCCTTGGCGAAATGCTTAGGGCAGAATCAAACAAGGCGCGTGCTCGAAAAAGTGCACGAATGTCATTGTGGCGCCCATACAGGCAACTGAGTCCTCGTTAGATGTCTCATTCGGGCAGGCTATTACTGGCCCATTATGAAAAAGGAAGCCGTAGATTACGTCAAGAGGTGCAAGCAGTGCCAAAAGTACGCACCTATGATACATCAAGCGGGCGACAACCTCCACTCTGTCACTTCACCATAGCCATTCATTCATCAAATGGGGAATGGAAATCGTCGGACCCCTCCCAGCAGGGCGAGGTAAGATACGTTTTATTTTGGTTTTAACTGACTACTATTCCAAATGGGTGGAAGGAGGTGTGTGCACCCAAATACGTGAATAGAAAGTCATCACATTCATATGGAGGAACTTCATATGCCGCTTCGACATCCCCAAAGAAATCAGCTGTGATAATGGGCCCCAATTCACCGGGAAAAAGACCACTGAGTTCTTCGAAAAATGGCACATCAAGTGAATACTCTCCATGCCATATCATCTCGCTAGCAACGGTCAAGTCGAATCCTCCAACAAAACAATATTGAGTATCTTAAAGAAAAAGCTCGAGGACGCCAAAGGGTTAACGCCAGAGGTACTATGGGCCTAGCACACCACGCCGAAAACAAGCACAAGCGAAAAGCCATATTCACTAGTCTACGGGACTGACGCCATGATACCTGTTGAGGTCGGAGAACCTAGCCTGAGATACTCCAATGAAAGCAGACAAAACAACGACGAGAACAGAAAACAAGACCTAGACGAGGCAGAAGAACGAAAAGACATGGCTTACGTAAAAATGGTAGCCCAAAAACAACAAGCAGAAAGGTACTAAAACAAAAAGGCTAAAATACGACCACTCAAAGTCGGAGACTATGTTCTCAAGGCCAAAACACAGGCAAGCAAAGACCCAAAAGAGGGCAAACTAGGAAACAATTGGGACGGGCCATACAAAATCACAACAGTAGCAAGCAAATGAGCATTCCAACTAGAAACAATGGAAGGAAAACTACTACAAAACAATTGGAATGTTGCCCACCTCAAATGCTTCAACTTCTAAAAAAGGATTCCCCTCAAGTCGTACTCTTTTTCCCTCACCCGGGTTTTGTCCCAATTAGGTTTTCTCGGAGAGGTTATTAACGAGGCAACGAAGGGGATATCTTGAAGTTCAAAGTATAATTCATCGCCTCGCCTGCCGATTGCTTCTCCAGGCCAAACGATGAAGGGACTAGATACATGGAAACTTCCCCAATATATGTATGAAATGGACATGTACAGTATTCTCCAGTGAATGAAATAAAGCAACATTTTGAACTCTCCACCAAGATATTCTCCAATGAGTAAAATAAAGCAATATTTTACTCTCCATCATTTTTTGCATCCAACATTCGACCTCGCTCGAATTACTGAACATTCGACCTCGCTCGAATTACTTTACACTCAGCCTTGCTCGAATTACTTTAAGATCTGCAACCGACTACGCCAAAACATTACACATAAGCAGCCGAAAATTTAGGGACTTCACCTCACAACAAACAAAAATAACAATTCATAGATACACAACAAAAAGGTAATCATTCCATTAAAATTGTTATGTTACAAAACTTTTTACAAAGGGTTCGAAGACGCCCTCACAAAAATAGCAAGACAAAACAAAATAAATACAACGGCCCTATGCCGCGTCATCCCCCACGACATACTTCTTATTATACCAAGAATCGGAGGCGAGCATTTCTGCATCATCATCGACATCATCCCCGCTAGGTGTACTGGGATCATAACCACAGGTTGCACGTGCTTTAATACGAACACCCTCGAGTTCTGCCTCGGAAACCTTCTCGTTGGCCTTCAGGGACTTGCACACATCAAGATGAGCCTCGATATGAACCCACATCTCATACAAATCTCGCGACACGATGGGATCAATAGAAGTATGAGACGTGGACGGCTGCGACTGCTGTCACACTTCCTTTGCCTTTAAAGCAACAACCTTTTCATTCAATCCGGACAACTCTGCCTTCAGATCTTGGATCCGCTCTTCTAACCTCGCTACCTTGAGTGCTGACGTCTCCACCTCATTATCCAGCTCAGACCTATAAATGCGTAGGGAATCATCCAGGGCCGCTGCTTCAGATATGGCAGCCACCCTATCTTTTTTAGCACGAGCCAATTCATCGACTTTAACACTCAACTCACCCCTCAGATCAACAGCCTCCACTTCTCTTCACCTAAGCTTAGTAGTTAAAGAGGCCACCCGTGCCTGAAGATCGGCATTCTCGGCCATCACCCCCTTGTTCACCTCGAGCTCATCATCCTTGGCCTTAAGAGCCACCTCAAGTTCACTGCATCGACCTATGGCCTTCACCAACTCATCATCTCGCTCCTTTAGCTCTTTGATTTTCTGTGCCAACTCTTCCTCCTTCTGTTTAAGCCCGTCGCGAAATAGCTGAAAATCGCTATCTTGAGTGAAGACGTCGGCCAACGTATGGTGCTTGGTGCGGTACTCTTTGTACTTGGAGGCCACGTTCTTAAAAGCGGTTGTCCTCCGTCCATCCCTCCAATTGTGCTCGATCTCCATAATCAGAGTCTGACATGTAGAGGAAAGAAAATCAGCATAAGCAGGTTACGCATGCGAAACAAATCCTAACAGGAAAAGGAAAAAAACACTTACTCACAAAGCCATGCCAAATATACTCCGCGATAGTTCTACATCACTCATCGCCTGAAGCGCCGCGTTCTCAGAAGCAGCGCACAAGGAGGAGAAGGACGACACTGCCTGCTTAGAGTTCGCCAAAAGATCATAATTCACGGGAATGATCACGGGTCGGTTAGGACCCTCCATCCTCACTTTCACGCGGGTATTTTTCTCCAAAAAGGCCCGCACCTCTTCGGGATCGATGTTCGAGCCTGAACCATCATCCTCTGCGAGCATCGCCCCATCCCCTTCGGCTGCCGATGACGCGCCACCTTCAACAGCCCGTGTATGTTCCCCGCCTTAACATATCCCCTTGGCCCTAGGGACCTCCCCGCCATAATGACATCCGCCATAAAAATAGCCCCTGCATCTAGCATAGGCGAGGACGCCACTCTCGAAGCAACGACCTTCTTCTTTTCAGCGCTTGTGGCGACGACCTTCCTTAGCTCTGCCCTCCTCCTCTTTATCGACGGCGACTCCTCCCTGTTAGAGGACTCATCTACAAGGTGGTAGACAGGCCAGGAAGAGATCTCGTCCCGTACAGCGACATCCCGAGGAGAGGGGTCCCTTGTTGACAAAGTTTGAGTACGACCTCCTCGGGCGAACTCAGCCAAAGTAAATTGCATCCCTGCCAATGCATTGGCCTAGAGAAATGCCGGCACTGGAGCTTTTTTTTGGAAGGCTGTCGACCTGTCACCACAAAGAGGTCGTATCAATAAATAACAGCAAATAGCTGAAGGTCGACACAAAAGTAACACTTACTAGATGGAACCTTCGGTCCAAAGCATTTGTAGAAAACCGCCCAATCTCGGGTCCCCACCATATGAGGTAACATGCGAGCCACCCAGTCCTCAATGCCGATGATGGGAAAGGGTGCATGCCTCTCAGCTTCACAGAGAAATCACAGATGAATAAAAATCAAAAGGGATGAAAGAAGATAATAAACGTATGTCATCAACACCTATGATTATGATTCCACTGATTAGGAAATCCAGCAGGGTCCGACACCAAGTGCTCGGTTTTGACAAAAAAGTAATTATGCCAAAACTTCCAGCTCGCCCTATCATCCATTCCAACTATTAGCCCCCTAGACCCGCGATGTCGCAGGTGTATCATGGTGCCTCTGTGAAAGCTTGGTGAAAACAAATGTAATAGGTGGCGGATGTCGACCTCGCAACCAACCAACTCTGCGTACTTTATCAGCAGAAAAAAAGCTTTATACAAATACGGAGACAGCTGTGCCGGGCAAATGTTGTAAAACCGATAAAACTCCTCCGCCAACGGAAGAAGAGGGAGAGTATAACCAATTACGAAAGGATAAACATAAAAAGCACAGTACCCAGGTCTATGGATCTCCACGATGTCGCCCCCAGCTGGAACCATCTCGACGTGAGAACGAATATGATATGCATATCGGAGTTCATCTATATAAGACGGCCCGGTTTCGGAGATCACCGGAATGGGAGAAGGAGCGGGTTTCTTGTGGAAATCGCTTCTGGATAAGGGTTTCTAGGAAGTATCTCTTCTACAGTAAGAAAACTCTCACCCTCCTCAGCCACGAGATCCTCACCACCGGAAGGAGGGGCCACCAACAAAGGAGTGGCGTCAGAAACTTCGTCATGTATGCGAATGGTTCGGGACATCTCGACAACAAAAGGTGTGCTATTAAACCTAAAGAAAGAGGTGATGACTAAACAGGAAAGTGAAAAACGGAATCGTAGAAACAAAGCTGATAACAAGAACTGGTAAAATAGGATCAAAGGAAGATAATGTACATGCAAGGAGGGAAATGGCGGAAACTTCTAAAAAAACGAAACCCTCATCTATTTATAGGGCTAGAAGGCGCGAGAATCGAAGCGAAGGATTGTCAATGGCACTAAAACCAAAGCGACAAGCACGCAGACGCTATCTCGGAAAGATGCGTAATAATGACGCGCGTGGCAGTGATGTCACATCATGGTAACCATACCAATCATGACTCTACTGGTTGTGTCGTTCTCTCGATCTTGGTCGACCCGGCATGATTTAATAGCTAAATTCTCCCATGACGAAAATGTGATGTCCGCTTATCGAGAACGTGCAGGGCTACGACCTCAACAAGCGGATGGACTAATTGTATAGGTTCAAATTTGGTAACCAAGATAACGGATAAGAAAGACAAAGTACGGGGTTGACCACGATACAACGACTGAAGGTCGTCCTCATAAAGGCTGACGCCAGAAGCGGGCAGCTGAGATAGGATAGTAATAGTAACTTAGGTTCAAAAGTGGACATAAAAATATTCCTTTAGATATTCTTTATGCTGTACTTTTTAGGGTATTTGGGGATTGTCCTTTATAAATAGGAAGAGATAGGGAACAAAGAGAGGAAATGCCTTTTTGAACTGGAACATGTTGTAAAAGTTGAAAGAAGAATATACGAAAGAGTTGTCTTATTCATTTATTCAAGCACACGTTGTTCAATATTTATCCATAAATCTCAAGATCCCATATGAATTATGACCTGTCACTTTTCCACGTTGGCGTCAGAGAAAAGGAACATCCCAATCATATAATCATTGGGTGATAGTTCCTTTCCCATTATAATCCTTGTCATTACTTACATTTATTATACACTTATGTTATTATATGTATTGTCAATCATAGCATATTAAGTCCACTGTTTAATGCTCTTGAACTCAACTCGTTATACAAGAGCTTTATTTTATTCGGTCTATAATTTATTATGTTCAACTAAGACTCGCCCTTTTAACTTATCATTAATTGGTTTAACATTTATTTGCTCAAACAGCTTTGTCAGTTCCTTGAGCATTTTTACAATAGCGGGATTAGTCTTTGATTCTCCTTCATTCGATCTCTCTGGCACCAATTCGGCTCTATGAACAACTGTCACACCTCCTTTTTCCGCTCCCGCGGGGGTACAGGAGTTTTTTCCAATTAAAGGATAGTCGAAACGGGATTTATTTCTTTATTTCAGAGTCGCCACTTGGGAGATTTAGGGTGTCCCAAGTCACCTATTTTAATCCCGAATCGAGGAAAAGAATGACTCTGTATTACAGTCTGCGCACCAGAAATCCGGATAAGGAATTCTGTTAACCCGGGAGAAGGTGTTAGGCATTCCCGAGTTCCGTGGTTCTAGCACGGTCGCTTAACTGTTATATTCGGCTTGATTATCTAATATAATACGTATTATAAACTTATGTGCAAATTTTATCCCTTAGCCGCTTTTATTATTCTTTTTATTTATTGTTATTATTTTACGAAAAATTGCAACATTGTGAAAACGTATTTCAAATCACGTCGCAATCAATTGCACCCGTGGTTATTCGACACATTTCGACTCCGTTGAGATTTAGATTTGGGTTACATAAATGCACACCCGTATTTAAGGAAATAACATTATTAAATACGCGCCTAGAGCGACTAGCGTGTCATTATTTTGGGTAGGGCCGTGAAATTTGCTAAAACGGCTCCTCCCTAATTCTAAGCAATTAACTGTACATTTATTGAGGGCCCCGAAATCTATACATTTCATTAAGCGAGGCTCATCTCATTTATTTTAAATGGACAAATCTTAAAGCGACTACATTTTTTCTATAAAAATTAGTCTCTAAAATAAAGAAAGAAAAATCCTAATTAATTACTAGCTTTTATAATTTTAAGAAAACATGACATGCTAATTGCTTGGTTAATACAAATATTGATGAAAAAAAATTTACTCTTAATTTCGAAATTTTAAATAAAATAAAAATTCAACAACTAATATTCAAAATAAACAAATATAGCTAGATTAAAACTCAGCATTGTTATTATTATTTTTTTTAAAAAAAAAATATTATTGAGATTAATTATTCACAATCATTTGAAACTAGATTTAACCATAATTACTAAAGCTTATTAGAAAGTTTATTAGACTTAAACGTTCTTCTAATCTTGCTTAAGCTCAAGTCATGCCTTAATGCCTAATTTACGATGTTTAATTTAAATTCATGTTTTAACTAAATTTAGCTACTTGTTCATGATCAACCTACAATCTTGAAGCCTTCATAGTTAGTGAATTAACCTGTTTTGCCGAACTGATTTATTACAGACTAACTTATGATATTATTTTCTTATTCCAGCTAATTATTTAGTAATTCATGAAATAGCTTAAATACAATCAACAAAAGAAACAAAGAAAAAAAACGAAATTAAAACTTCAAATTTTCATTCTTCATATGTATTCATGCTTCATATTTCGGATTACAATAACCAGCTTTTCAATTGTGTACCTGATATTGGAAGCAAAAGAAAATGAATATGAGAATCAGCAGCAGCAGTAAAATCAGTACAACACAGCAACAATAGCCCAGCAACAGTAACAAACCAGTGGAGTAGTAATCCAAAAAAAAAACAAAATCTTCCAGCTTTGATGAAACAACAATTAATTCTGATTTCAAACAACAAAAGAAAGCAGAATATTTTTTTTAGTGTTTTTTTTTATTTTGAAAGCTTAAATATTTTTCGGAATTTTCTATCTCTTAAATGTTCAGCCCTTTTCTCTCTCTTATTTTCAGATTTGTTTCTCTCTCTCGTATCTGTGTATTTTTTTTTCTATCTCTCTGTATATCTTTTTTTGATTTCAAGACTTCACATATATAACTCATCCCATAAACCTTTTAATTAATTAAAATCAATACTTTTTCTCTACCCAACCCATTATCTTTCCACTCATCCCCATTACATTAAATAAACATATCACACCACCCCATTATATTTTGTCCCCCATGCTTTATTTAAAATAATGCAAGATTCCCCTTTAATTTAAATCTTGTCCCCCCTTTATATTAAATAATCATATCACAACCCACCCCATTTCATTTTGTCCCCCATGCTTCAAATAAACAATTTCAAAATGTACAATTCCTAAACTACCCCTTCCGACCTTACTGAAATTACCAAACTACCCCTGAACGTATTACAAATTTACCAAACTACCCATCAGCTATAACACATCAATTAATCAAACTTAACCAAAATATAGACAATATGATCAATTTCTAACAATGTTCAAACAACAATATGAACACGGATGAACATCATAACAACAATATCACATGAACATGATTTTAACAACATTTCAACAACAAATCACATGAACACAAATTGAACAACCAAGAACAACTAAAATTTGATTGAACAATATTTTTAGCAACAACAAACCTATTTTTCGGATTTAAACAACAACAACAATCAAACAAGTATATTTAGATTCTTAAATTCAATAATATTGAACTTAAAATCAACTCTAACAACATTACAACAAACAATTCTTATATTAAACTTTAAACAAGATTATGAGACCAATTCAAGAAATAATCACAAATGATAAACAAGAAATCAAACTATACAAAATTCGGATTCAAGATCATCCAAACAAAGTATGAACATGAATGAATCTATTTTAACACAACAAACATGACGGATTAAACGATTAAATCAATATATTCCTTTAACACAACTAAATTCTTTAAACAAATAACAAGATCGACGAAGAAACAATTATGAACTTAAACTTGAACTTAACAATACTAACAATTTCTAACAATACATAAACACATGAAACAAATTGAAGAAATAGTTAATTAAATTTCAATTTGAATCTAACAAACAACAAACTAACAAATATTCACTTAAACAATAATACAAACATGAAATGAATATGAAAACAACTAATTAAACTTCTATTTTGAAATCTGAAAATTAATTTAACAAACAACATGAACACACTAGAAAATTATTTCAATGATGAACAACGAACAAAACAAGGATTAAATCGTTTAACGATTTTGGATCCGGAGAATATCAAACAAAAATATGGACAAAAATAAAACTCAAAAACAACTAACCGAAGATGAATCAACGAAGAACTTTGATTGTAAACAAATCTGTCCGAGCCTCGACCAAAGCTCGAACAAATGACGACGAAGACGAAGAGAAGATGAAGCAGCCCGTAGCTACTGCCGCGACGAGCAGCAGCAACAGTCCGTCCAACACCTGCTGCGACGAGCAGCAGCAGCACGACGTCAAAACAGCAGCAACGGCGGCGACAGGCAGCAGCAGTCCGGCGGCGACAGGCAGCAACTGGTTGATCATGGCAGCGGCAGTCCGTCGAGGAGGATGACGGGAAGACGACGCACCGGCAGAAGCAGCGGGGAGCAGAAACGGGCAGCAGTGCGCACAACGGAGGTTTGACGAAGAAGATGAAGCAACGGAGAAACCATGGATGACGTCGACAGAAAAGATGAAGACGTGAAGATGGAGGGGAAGCCATGGTTGGGGTGTAAGGGGGGCAGCCATGGTTGTGTTTTTTTAGCTTGGGGAAGATGATGAAAAGAGAGAAAGAGAAGAAAGGGGGGGGGCGGATTGGTTAGGTCTTTTTAGGGTTTTTTTTTTTTTTTGTGTTGTTTGTAAGATAATAGGATGTTGGGTTATGGACTGGGTCGACCCAGTTCGAAATGGACTGGGTCGTAGGGAAGATTGAGCCATTTTTTGGGCCTATGGCTTGAAATCGAAGAAGAGGCCCAATTCCGACTTTCTTTATATTTTCGCTCTCTTTTCTTCTTTTATTTCTCTAAAACTAAATTATAAAAATACTTAAACTATTATTAAGAACTAAATTAAGTTATAAAAGTGCAAATTAACTCTCAATAACAATTAACGCACAATTAAGTATTAATTAAGCATAAAATTGTATATTTGGACATTAAATGCTAAAAATGCAAACGATGCCTATTTTTGTAATTTTTAATTTTTGTAAAACAAATTTAATCACTAACAATTGTAGAATTAAATCCTATATGCAAAATGCGACATATTTTTGTATTTTTTATTAATTTAGCAAATAAACATGCACAGACAAATGCAAATAATTATTCAAAATATCACAAAATATCACAAAATTGCACATCAAAGAAAAATCATTTTATTTTTGAATTTTTTGGGAGTAATTCTCATATTGGGCAAAAATCACGTGCTTACAACAATTCTAGTGATGGCTCGAGCTCGATCCTGCTTGGTGCACGATTCCGATTTTGGAGTTGTGCTATTGTAGCTTGTTGAGTCTGCATATCTTAAATATCATTTAAAGGATAATTCCGCCTTCTTCACCGTTCTATGCATACTGATCGGATGTTCGAGCGTCCTTGCGGATGCTATTTTCAGGGTCGACGCCCAAATTCCCATTAATAGCAATATGGGAGCTCATATCGACTGGGTCTATGGCCGACGGTCCATCGGGGTTGACTGGAGGTAATTTGTTTCCCGGGGCGACTATGTTTTCATTCTCGCCATGAAGACCAAGGCTGTTGTTAGTGTGTGTGGGTGATACTTGGGAGTTTGACATGTTGATCCTAAAATCAAAGACACTTTAAAGAACAAGCGTAAAATAATATGTGTTACGAAAATTGTACCAGGCAATCACTATTATCCTTAGTCCCACGGTGGACGCCAATCTGTTTATCCTTAAAATCGGATAACAATTAAACTTATAAGTGGTTTTAAGGATACGTAATTTCACCTAGCACCAATTGATAAATATGATGATTAATAGTGGAAATAAACAACAAAATAGAGCAAACCGGTATTGAAATGCAGTTCAGCCCTCGAGCTAGGTCGCCTTCGAACTAAGAGTAGAATTATGAAATGAAATAATGAACAAAAGAATATAAGAGAGAAAGAATATTGTATTGCTTTGACATGCGTGAATGTAAGATGATTACAAATGGTTAAGACCCTCTTTATATATTATAGGAATCCTATTTACGGTATAATTCTAATTATAGAAGAAAATCCCATGATTAGCTAAACAACCGCCCTTGATTTGATCTGTTCCGAGATTTTCGTCATTATCCTCAACCAGTAACAGATATCTCGCCTTTCTGTTATTATGCTATCTTTGGTTTCGTTCGATATCTATCTCGTTCGATCTCGATCTTGAGAGGTACCTCGAACTCCGAACTCGATATCTTATCCTCGTAGCTCGATTTGTCAAGCCATGGGGCTGATCCTCGATCCACCCCCCTAGTTTTGGTTAATTAGTAAAATTGGGTGGGCCCGATTTTAATCATATACACTGCGTAATAAAATACTTTGATCAATCTACAAAGTTAAATTAGGGAATGGGTTAGAAATGAAAAATTAGAGAGTTCGAGCAAGTTGAGAAGAACTAAAGAAGCACTAATTGCTCTTGCATTAAAATATTACTTCTCGTTCAGTTTCAAATTGTGATTTTCTTTTTTTCTTCTAAAGTGAAGGCCAAATATAGAATATAGGCTGCTTTGGCAGCTAATTATAATATGTACACAAATTTAAGATTTTCAGAATTTTAGTTTACGATGAGGATGTTAAGGTGGATGTGCGGGCAAACTAGGATGGATAAAATTAAGAATGGTGATATTTAGAAGAAGGTGCATGTGGCTCCCATTGATGACAAGATGCGGGAAGTGAGACTGAGATGATTCAGGCATGTTCAGAGGAGAAGCCCAGATGCGCCGGTAAAGAGATGTGAGCAACTGGTTGTGGAGGGCACGAGAAGAGGTAGATGTCAACCTAAGAAGTATTGGGGAGAGGTGATCAGGCAGGATATGACGAGGCTTCAGATTTCCGAGGACATGACACTAGATAGGGAGATGTAGAGGTCAAGTATTAGGGTTGTAGGTTAAGAGGTAGTTTGAATCTTTCTTTACTTTGTAACATTGTGAGACCAGTCTGGTAGGGGTTCTGTCTAAGATAGTTAGTGACAATGTTGTGTCTTACTATTTCACTTTTCAGCGCATGAACTATTTACTAGCTATCGCTTTTGCTTTGCATCTTTCTTCTGAATTTCATGTTGTTCCTGTTTTTCATATGATTTCTTTGCTGATACTAATATTGTCTCCTTTTGTCTTTTTGTTTTCTTGAGCCGATGGTCTTTTGGAAACAACCTCTCTATTCCTTCGGGATAAGGGTAAGGTTTGCATACACATTACCCTCCCCAAATTCAAGTAGTAGAATTTTACTGGATTATTGTAGTTTACTATTAATTTGGGTCAGGAATTGCTCTTGCGACCCCAAACTATACTTTCTTCTTAGGTACATGTATTCATTGATTGTCAATTCGTGTGAGATAAAGAGTATGAGAAGATTTATACTTAATGAATTTGATTTTTAAAATTTTTGATATTGAATTGTTTGGACTCTTTGAAACTATGAGTTCAAAATTATAATATTATTAACTTTAATAAATTTTAGAAATTGTTAATGTTTTGTATCACACGATTGAGTTTGTTTGAAGTCGTAGCTAATAAGTTACATCAGCAAATGAAACTGTCCGATCCCATCTGTTGTGAGCTCTAAGCTCCAAAGGGTAAATTTAATATTTGAGACAATTTTTTTATCGAAGTGAGTTTTTTTGGGATATTTTATGTAATTTATTTGGTTGACTATCTAAATTTTTATTTTATTAGAGTATAGTTCTCTAACTTGTAATTTCCTTCCTATTTCCCTTCTCTTCCCTCATATGTACAATATATTGTATATGTTTTAAATAATCCAAGTATTAAGTGAGACAATTTTTCTTTTTTTCTAAACGAAAAAGGAAAAGGAAAATACTAAAATTTTAAATTCATGACACTGATTTAATCGTATGTTGTTCCCTTTGCACACTTGTGATGTTGTGATTAGATTCTATCGGACGTCCCCGAGAGGACACTTGTGAGTAATTTGCTATATTTTGTATTGTAGCTGGGCAATAAAAGTAAATTAGGAGAAATATGAGGACCTTTTAGCTAAAAGCACCTCTAAATTTTTCCTCTTTTGCCGCGTGTCTGATTATATATCCTTTTACCTTTTCTTTCGATTCTGACTCGAGAATTATAGCCTGTTTCGCCAAGTTTATTTTTGGCCAAAAGTGCATTTTTATTTTACCAAAAATATTTTTAACCAAAAATTGAGGTGTTTGGCCAAGCTTCTGGAAGGAAAAAAGTGCTTTTGAGGAGAAGCAGAAATAGTTTTGGAGAAACAGAAAAAAGTAGCTTTTCTCCAAAAGCACTTTTTTGAGAAGCACTTCTGAGAAAAATATATTTATAAGCAGTTTTTTAAAGCTTGGCCAAACACTAATTGCTGTTCAGAAGTATTTTTTAAAATAATTAGCCAAATACAAACTGATTCTCGCTAAAAGTACTTTTAGGAAAAATAAAAAAGCACTTTTCAAAATAAGGAGATTTTTGGAGCCTAGGCCAAACGGGCTATTAAACCACAATTGACTATCGCACTCACGTCCGCTCCTCAACTCTACTATTACCCATCCAACCGGTAACTTTCACCGGCCAAACCCGTCCCCACTCCCTCACTTTCAAATATCACTTCGATTTCATTTGACTCTCATTTCCACTTCATTTCATTTCGCGTTAATTTCAACACTATTTCATTTCGCATTTGCATTTCATTTGCATTTCAATTTTATACTTCCCTCTTTTCTCTCTCTCTCTCTCTATTACAGAACTCCGCCTTGAGAGTTCATACTCTGCTTCTCGATCTTTCTCTCTCTTTTCACTTTCTCTCTCATTTCCAATGGTGTATATACAGAATCACTAATTTATATATTTTTGTAGATATATTACAAACACAGAGTTTTTGGAGTTTCAATGGAGACGATTAGCTTATTTAGCTTCGGCGATTTTTCATCTACTGCTGTTTTCTCAACTTCTAAGGAGTTTTGAATAATAAACGGTATTTGGAAACTCTGTTGTGGTGGATCTACAAAAACTAACTACAGCTGTTGGATTTGTGCTTTGATTTCTGGTAAGATTTGAGTTGAATGATTGAGATCGAATTTGTAAATACTAGTATTTTAGTTTCCTTATTGCTGTTATGTTGTATTGACTCTGGTTGACTGTCTGTGAAATCTGCTGAGATTATGTCAGTAAATTCTAGTTTATAGCTGAAGTATTCTTGCCGAAATTTGTTTGATATACTTGGATAATGTTATGTTGATCTATGTTGTTGTTCTTCTCTTGTGATAATTTGTTATGTAAAGATGTGATATTTTGAAGTTATGGAGTGAATATTTTTTAGGGATGATCAGCTGTAGAATATAGTATTTGGTATAAGATGCGATTCTCTTTATATTTTTTCTCTATTGATTTGTGTATAAAGGGTTTGCTTTGGTGTAGCTGATGAACTGCGTCAAGAAAACAAAAAGATAAGAAATCACACTCTTGGTATTATTTTCGTTTTTGCTGAAATAAGTCTATCTACTTCAGGATACGTTGAAGTTAGTAAATTATTCGGCTTTTTTTTTCTTCTTTATCCCATTTTTAGCGAAAGAAGAGCATATTTTGTCTATTTTAGGAGCTGCTGCATTGTCATGTCTCTGTATTCATTAGCTTCTGAGAGGGTTAGGTTCTTTTTGTTGTACCTACTATGGCTATTTTCCTGTTATCTTTTTCCATTATCTTTTTGCCTTTAGTCTCCAAACTCTTAAATTTGGGGTTCAGTTCCATAGATTTTCTTTGGTGTTTTAGGAAGATTCAAGTTATTTGATGCTGTCAGTCTGGTGTATTCTTGAATTAGATTTTTAATGGTATTCAATTTTGTTCAAAATTGTTTATGAACTCCATCTGATTCTAGAAATATGATGCTTGAAGATTTTACTTAATTTGTTATTGAAATCTTCTTTCTAATTCTGTGTGTTTTGACTTGCAGTTGGCTGAAGCATGTGCACTGGCCCAGAAAGACCCAATTCTAGTTCATCTACCAACCAATCCATTACTGATTCTAAATCTAGTATGAAGGGTATTGCTAAACTCACGGTTGAGACTGAAGATTCTTTTTCTAGTTTGCTTGAACTTGCTGCAAATAATGATCTTGAAGGTTTTAAAAGATCTGTTGAGCGCGATGCTTCTGCTATTGATGAGGTGGGCCTATGGTTGGTTCGCAAGAAAGGCGCAAAGCAGATTGTTAATGAGGAAAGAACTCCTTTAATGGTAGCAGCCACATATGGAAGCTTAGATGTTTTGAAATTGATTATCTCTAATCCAGTGGTTGATGTTAATCGTGCTTGTGGTCCTAACAAGTGCACAGCTCTTCACTGTGCAACATCTGGTGGTTCTGTCAATGCTGTTGATGTAGTTAAGTTTCTGCTATCAGCTGGTGCCGATCCTAATATTGAGGATTCTAATGGTCAGCGGCCAGTGGATGTGATTGTTGTTCCTCCAAAGCTTCATGGTGCTAGAGCTTCTCTTGAAGAACTGCTTCTGAAAAATTCATCTGATGGTTCAGTTGGTGAGTGCAAATTGAGAGTATCTGTCACTACTTCAAATGGATCCTCTCCCGTTCTATCCTCATCACCAGAGAATGGATCTCCATTTTCACCATCCGATTCCTTGTGTTCCCCTATGACATCAAAGTTCAGTGATATCCCTGCTAATTCTGCACCAGAGAAAAAAGAATATCCAATAGATCCATCTCTCCCTGATATCAAGAACAGTATCTATTCGACAGATGAGTTCCGCATGTTCTCTTTCAAAGTCCGGCCTTGTTCTAGGGCCTATTCTCATGACTGGACAGAGTGCCCATTTGTCCACCCAGGGGAGAACGCTCGCAGAAGAGATCCAAGGAAGTACCATTATAGCTGTGTGCCTTGTCCTGAATTTCGCAAGGGTGCATGCCGGCGGGGTGATATGTGTGAATATGCTCATGGGGTGTTTGAGTGCTGGCTGCACCCTGCTCAGTACCGAACGCGCCTGTGCAAGGATGGTACAAGTTGTGCAAGGCGCGTCTGCTTTTTTGCCCATACTTCTGAGGAGCTTAGGCCCTTGTATGTTTCTACTGGATCTGCAGTTCCATCTCCTCGGTCAGCTGCTTCTGCAGCTACTGTGATGGACATGGCTGCAGCACTGA